>NC_141874.1:322373948-322683770 GCF_056163025.1 Triticum urartu
GATCATTGGACAAAATAAACTTGATTTTTTGTAATAGTTTTGGGATATGATGATGTGATATGTGAGTCATGTTGATGAGTAATTATGCTTTAGTAAAAATATTGGTGTTAAGATTTGTGATTCCCTATGCAAGCACAAAAGTCAATAGTCATGCAATGAAATTACATCCTATTTGTTGTACACTATTCAGTGTTAATTATGCTCAATGCTCGCTTATGAGATTATTCGTTTCTTGGTTGGTCGCTTCTCAATCTTATGCTAGCCTTCATTTTGTACTAAGTGTGATCACTACTTGTGCATCCACAATCCTTTAAACCAGTTTTGCCACATGAGTCCACTATACCTACCTATATGCGGTATTATTTTGCCGTTCTAAGAAAATCTGTATGTGCCATCTCTAATTTTCGAAATAAATTTCTCTTTTGTGTGCTCGTACCGCTCGCGAGGCAGTGAGGGGTGGCCAATATTTTCCATGCTAGATGTGTTATTCTCATGATGAGTGTTTATCCACTTGTCATTACACGAGAGTAAGGCAAAGGTATTAGGGATGCCCAATCCTGAAATGAGAAATGAATTTACTTTATTTTGCCAAATAATAAATTTCTTGGATAGTGCTGGTATGGAGGGCACCCGTGGATACCATTATCCATGAAAATGAAAGTATGGTGGGAAAAGGAATAAACTTTATTTTCTGTTTGGGAACCGCCTATGATATATCTAGCATGGAAAGTGTTGGGAGCTCTAAGTCGTTTTCGTTGGTGGGAAAAGTATGCATCCCAAAATGTTTTTATCTCTCAATTTTCGCTTTGAGCTCTGGCGCCTCTACAAATCCCTACTTCCCTCTGCGAAGGGCCATTCTTTTACTTTATGCAATTTTTATTTTTAATTTGAGTCTCCATCATCTCTTATAAAGCACCAACTAGGAGGCACTATGATCGTACTTGAGCATGGGTTGTAGCTAATATGTGAGTGTGTTTCATGAATGGATCAATGATTGTGCATGATGGGCTAGGGATAACTTATTTTAGCGTTGATATTTTGAAAGACATGGTTGCTTTTTGATATGCTTGAGTATTTAAGTCTCATGTCAAAACTAGACTATTACTTTGAACCATATAAAACTCCAAATGTCCATGCTATAAAGAAAAGAATATGAGATGACATGTTAGGCAGCATTCCACATCAAAAATTCTGTTTTATCATTTACCGACTCGAGGATGAGCAGGAATTAAGCTTGGGGATGCTGATACGTCTGCAACGTATCTATAATTTTTGATTGTTCCATGCTGTTATATTATCATTCTTGGACGTTTTATAATCAGTTTATAGTCATTTTTTTGGGACTAACCTATTGACATAGTGCCAAGTGTCAGTTGTTGTTTTTGCATGTTTTTTACATCGCAGGAAATCAATATCAAACAGAGTCCAAACACTGCAAAACTTTTGTGGATTTTTTATGGACCAGAAGATCACCAATGGGCAGAGCGGCACCTAGGGGTGCCCCGAGGGGAGCACAACCCACCAGGGCGCGCCTGGGGTCCCAGGTGCGCCCAGGTGGGTTGTGCCCACCTTGGTGGCCTCCCACACCCCTCTTTACCCTATAAGTTCCCAAATATTCCAAAAACCCTCGGGGTTAACCTAGATCAGAAGTTCCGCTGCCGCAAGGCTCTGTAGCCACCGAAAACCAATCTAGACCCCGTTTCCGAGGAAGAACCGCCAGAGGGGAAAATCATCACCGGTGGCCATCTTCATCATCCCAACGGCCAACACGATGAGGAGGGAGTAGTCCACCCTCGGGGCTGAAGGTTTACCAGTAGCTATGTGTTTAATCTCTCTCTCTCTCTCTCTCTCTCGTGTTCTTGAGATGTCACGATCTTGATGTATCATGGGCTTTGTTAATATAGTCGGATCATATGGTGTTTTCCCCTCTCTATCTTGTTGTGATGAATTAAGTTTTTCCCTTTGAGATTTCGTTGTTATCGGATTGAATACTTTTATGGATTTAAGAAAACTTGATATATGTCTTGCAATTGAATACTCGTGGTGACAATGGGGTATCGTATTGATTCACTTGATATATATTTTGGCACTCAACTCGCGAATTCCCCAGGTGACACTGGGGTAATCTATGCATAGGGGTTGATGCACGTTCTTGTCATTGTTTCTTCGGTAGAAATCTTGGGGAACTTTTCGAAGTTATTTGTGTTGGATTGAATATTATGAATCTGAATTTTCTTTGGTGTTATTTTAGTATGAACTCTTGGTTAGATCGGTCTGAAAGAATAGCTTCGTGTTATTTTAGTATGAACTGTAGGATAGATTGATCGGAAAGAATAGCTTTGAGGTGGTTTCGTACCCTACAAAAATTCCGTCTTATGTTCTCCGCTAGATAGGAACTTTGGAGTGATTCTTGGTTGCATGTTGAGGGATGGTTATATGATCCAATTATATTAGCACTGTTGAGAGATTGCACTAGCGAAAGTATGGACCCTAGGCCACATTTTCAAGCGTTGCAATACCATTTTTGTGCCCACTTACTATTTGCTACCTTGCTGTTTGTATTTATTCAGATTATAAAAATATATTTCTACCATCCATATTACACTTTTATCACCATCTCTTCGCCGAACTAGTGCACCTATTGTAACGACCATGATGCGGCTATATCTCCCACGTGTCGAGGCACGACTTAGAGGCATAACTGCATGGTGATTTAGTCGCAAGAGGAGTAATCTTCACACACTCCCATGTACATAATAAGAAAGGGATAAAGAGTTGGCTTACACTCACCACATCACACAATACATAAATATTCCATACATCATCCAAATACACTCATAGACTGACTATGGTCAAAACAGAATAAAAGAAAGATAAACCCCAAATGCTAGATCCCCAATGGCCCCAACTGGGGGTTCACTACTGATCATCAGGAAAAGAAACATAGTAACGACCCAGGTCCTCGTCGAACTCCCACTTGAGTTCGGTAGCGTCACCTGCACTGGTATCGTCGGCACCTACAACTGTTTGGAAGTATCTGTGAGCCACGAGGACTCAGCAATCTCACACCCATGAGATCAAGACTATTTAATCTTATGGGTAGGATAAGGTAATGAGGTGGATCTGCAGCAAGTGCTAAGCAAATATGGTGGCTAACATACGCAATTAAGAGTAAGATGAGAAGCTACGCAATGGTCAAAAAAGTATTTGATCAAGAAGTGATCCTGAAACTACTTACGTACAAGCATAGTACAAGACCGTGTTCACTTCACGGACTCCGCCGAAAAGAGACCATCACGGCTACACACGCAGTTGATTCATTTTAATTAAGTCAAGTGTCAAGTTCTCTACAACCGGATATTAACAAATTCCCATCTGCCACATAACAGTGGGCACGACTCTTGAAAGTTTATACCCTGCAGGGGTATCCCAACTTAGCCATCATAAGCTCTCACGGTCAACGAAGGATATTCCTTCTCCTAGAAAGACCCGATCAGTCTCGGAATCCCGGTTACAAGACATTTCGATAATGCTAAAGCAAGACCAGCAAAGCCGCCCGATGTGCCGACAAATCCTGATAGGAGTCACATGTATCTTGTTCTCAGGGCACACCAGATGGGCAAGACGTTAGGTTGGCATAGACCCTGGTTGCCCAGGGGGCGCCGGACATCGCCCAGTTTGGACCAACACTAAGAGGAGCACTGGCCCGGGGGTTTCAAATAAAGATGACCCTTGAGTCTACAGAACCCAAGGGAAATAGGCTTAGGTGGAAAAGTTAAAAACCAAGGTTGGGCCATGCTGGAGGAGTTTTATTCAAGGCGAACTGTCAAGGGTCCCATAACCCCAACCGCGTAAGGAACACAAAATCGAGGAACATAACACCGGTATGACGGAAACTAGGGTGGCAAGAGTGGATCAAAACACCAGGAATAAGGTCGAGCCTTCCACCCTTTACCAAGTATATAGATGCATTAATTAAAATAAGAGATATTATGATATCCCAACATATCCATGTTCCAACATGGAACAAACTTCAACTTCACCTGCAACTAGCAATGCTATAAGAGGGGGTTGAGCAAAAGCGATAACATAGCCAAACAACGGCTTGCTAGGAATGTGGGTTAGAGGCTTGACATGGCAATATGGGAGGCATGATATAACAAGTGGTAGGTAGCATGACATAGCGATAGAACAAACAACTAGCAAGCAAAGATAGAAGTGATATCGAGGGTATGGTCATCTTGCCTGCAATGTTCTCAGAGTTGTTGAAAGCTTGATCCTCGTTAGAGTACTCAACAGGTTCCTCGTTCACGTACTCGTCTCCTGGATCTACCCAAAGCAAGAAAACAAGCAATGGAACAACAATCAATCACGGTGCAAAGCACAAGCAACATGATGCAATACAAGGCATGATATGCAAGATATGATATGCTATGCATATGCGTGCTCTGGAAGGGAAAGAATGATCAATGCATGAACTTGGCAAACCAAGTATGCCACTGGAAAGATGAGGTGATTTTAGTCGAAATCAATATAAGGATCACCGGAAACGGATGCACGGTTTGCAAATGACAAGCAAAACAAGGATGACACAAATCTACGATTAACATCATGATAGCACTTAAAATGCAAGAAGAAACTAAGCGACTGCACTCCAACATAGAAACAAAGCATATCGCAGTGACATACAAGAGATGATTGACAAAACATGAACACTGAGCTACGGCTAAAACACACTAGAACAGGTTCAAACAAGCATGGCAAAAGTGCAAAAGATATCAGCTTCACAGACTTAGTGAAAACACTAACCTGGCATAAACAACATCAAGAAGCAAAGTTTAGAGCAAGCAAACAACATGCTACAGGAACATATCATGGAAAACAAAGGCATGGCATATTTCTACTAAATGCGCGTAACAAAACTGCCTTACTGAACATGAGCCAAAAAGGCACAGAAAATATGATTATACCCATGCAAACATAGCAAGTTCTATAAACAGATTCAGACTTGGTGAAATTCAGGGCATGGCAGAAAACAGATTCATGATAGCAACTTTGCAAGCTCATGCCACTCACCACAAAGCATTACATGACAACAGAAGCATACCACCAGTAAGAAGACATGCTCATTAAGCTATACATTGCAAGAGCAAGTTCGCAGGATGCATGGACCACTAGCAAAACACATGGCAAAATTGATTATCATGTTACCAATATTCCAGGAACATTATTTAGCAAAAGTAGAGCAAGAAAATGACAAGCTAGATCACTCCATAATTTCAACCAGAGGCATGAATGGATATAGCATAACCATATGTCCAAAACATCCTTACTGAACTACCTCAAAATATGCATGGATCTCAGGGTAGCAACAAATTTACATGGCATCAAAATAAGAGAAGAAAAAGGACTTAGCAAAAACCCAAGTCTCTGAAAACAGTAACATCATGCAGCCTACTTTGCATGCTTGTGCTAGTCACCACATAGATTACAAAAATGGAATACTTGCACCCCTGTAAAGCTGGCATGTTTTAGTTCAAAACACATGTAGACCTCATGCTCATAGGATGCACACACCAAATGCAACAAAAATGACAATTCACCATGTTCTATTAAGAACCAGCAGTTAACATTTTATAACACTCTTGCAACGATGATAATTGCATCATAATGGAAAATGCATGCAATTGCTACAAATATGAAGAGCTCAATGAGACGAATATTTCGACATATCATATGCATGATTTGAAGCAAGGAGAACGGAGGTACGGCATGATGATGATGGCATAAAAATAATGCAGAAAAGACTTAGAAGAATTTGACCTTTCCTAGATCTAGGGTTCGGGCGGCACGGATCCTGAGGCAGCGATGGATCGGGTCGAGGAAGCGGGTCGGACATGAGGCCGCGACAGTCTCCGGCGATGCCGCGGCGGTGGTGAGCTCCGGCGGTGGCTCTGGCCGTGGGGGTGGAGGGGGGATCCGGCGCCGGCAGCGGGCGGCGGACGACGGGAGGCGGGGTGACATGCGGCGCGCGGCAGCGGCTACAGCGAGCATTGGCGGCGGCGGGGACGGGTGGCGCGGGAAGGCGATGGGCGGCGCGCGGGCCGGTGGTGGCGGCGGCTGCGGGTTGCCACGTGGCGGCCCGGGATTGGCGCGGACGTGGCGGCAATTTCGTCCGGCGAAAGGTCGGACGTGTCCGGCAGTGGAGAGGGACTAGCCTAGGGTTTCATCTGCGCGAAATTTCGCGGGGTGGTGCAAATATATAGGTAGAGGGGGCTAGGAGAGTCCAAATGAGGTGCGGTTTTCGCCCACACAATCGTGATCCAACACGGAGAACATGGAGGTGGTTTAGATGGCTTATTGGGCTGTTTTGGAGGGGTGTTGGCCTGCAACACCCAAGAGGCTTTTGCGGTTACCCGGTTAACCGTTGGGGTATCAAACAACCTCCAAATGGAACGGAATTTGATAGGCGGTCAACTGGTGATGTACAAGGCCACTTGACAAATCTCGGTCCATTTAGAGAACTTTTTATCCCGCTCACGAACAAGACAAGAGGGGTGCGCCGGGTGCACGTGGGAGTGTCGGATTGCAAAATGGACAACGAGGAAAATGCTCGGATGCATGAGACGAACACATATGAAAATGAGATGCACATGATGACATGAAAAAAATGCAAAACGAAACACAAAACCCAACCATGAAGGGAATGTCATATCATAAAGCCGAAAATGGCAAGAGTCAGAGTTACAAATATGGAAAGTTACATCCGGGGTGTTACAACACTCCACCACTACAAGAGGATCTCGTCCCGAGATCTAGGACTGAAAGAACTCCGGATATTTAGAACAGAGGTGATCCTTGCGTTCCCAGGTGGCTTCTCGGTCGGAATGGTGTGACCACTTCACTTTTAGGAATTTGATTGACCTGTTGCGAGTCTTGCGCTCGGTTTCTTCAAGAATAGCAACGGGATGCTCATGATAAGACAAATCTTCTTGGAGATCAATCTCTTCGAAGTTGATAGTGCGCTCAGGAGTCTTGAAGAACTTGCGAAGCTGTGACACGTGAAACACATTGAGCACATTTGTGAAGTTGGACGGAAGCTCAAGTTGATAGGTGAGATCGCCTCTTTTGCCAATGATCTTGAAAGGACCCATGTAGCTCGGGGCAAGCTTCCCTTTGACACCAAAGCGACGAGTGCCTTTCATTAGAGAGCCGCGGAGGTAGACATGGTCTCCGATCTCGAAAGACAAGTCACCGTGATTGCTATCATAGTAACTCTTCTGGCACGATTGCGCGGCTTTGAGATTTTCATGGATGACTTTACACATTTCTTCAGCTTCTGTGATCAAGTCGCTGCCAAGAAGTTGACGTTCACCAGTCTCTGACCAATTGAGAGGAGTACGACACTTTCTGCCATAGAGAATTTCGAATGGGGCCTTGACCGAACTCGCTTGGAAGCTGTTGTTGTAGGAGAACTCGCCATATGGAAGACAATCCTCCAACTTCATATCGAAAGATATGACACAAGGCCTAAGCATATCTTTGAGAATTTGGTTTACTCGCTCGACTTGGCCACTAGTTCGAGGATGGAAAGTTGTGCTGAAGCGAATGTTGGTGCCCATGGCCTTCTGTAACGAGTCCCAGAACTTGGAGGTGAAAATGCTTCCGCGGTCTGAAGGGATCAATTTCGGAGTACCATGCAAGGAGACAATCCTGGAGGTGTATAGCTCTGCCAACTGAGCTGCTGTGATAGATTCTTTGATTGGAAGGAAACGAGCCACTTTAGTAAGCTTGTCGATGACAACGAAGATAGCATCATTTCCACGCTTGGACTTGGGAAATCCAGTAACGAAGTCCATATCAATATGGTCAAACTACCATTCTAGAATAGCAAGAGGTTCGAGGAGGCCAGTTGGTCGTTGGTGTTCTGCTTTCACCCTTCGGCAGACATCACATTCGTTCACGAATTGAGCAATCTCTCGCTTCATTCGAGTCCACCAATACGACTGGTTGAAGTCATGATGCATCTTCGTACTTCCAGGATGAATGGATAGAAGATAATTGTGCGCCTCGTTCATTATGACCTTCCTTAGATCACCTTTAGGAACCGCAATCCGGTCCTCGAAGAATAAAGTGTCTTTGTCATCAATGCGATAGCACTTGTATTTGGGTTGGCTCTTGGCAATACCATATTTCACTCTCTTCACCATGGTGTCAACGAGTTGTGCCTCACGAATTTGATCTTCCAAAGTAGGAGAGAATTGAATATTGGCAAGAAAACCTTGAGGAACAACTTGGAGGTTCAGTTTGCGGAAAGCTTCACAAAGATCCGGTTGGAAGGGCTTGAGAATTAAGCTGTTGAAGTAAGCCTTCCTGCTCAAAGCGTCTGCAATCACATTGGCGTTGCTTGGAGAATATCCAATACTCGGATTCTACTCTTGAATCATTTCAACCCATCGAGTTTGCCCGAGGTAGAGGTTGGGTTGAGTGAAGATGTACTTGAGGCTCTTGTGATCTGTGAAATTTTCCACTTTCGTTCCCAATAAGAGATGTCTCCATGTTAATAATGCATGGACAACTGCCGCCAACTCGAGATCATGAGTGGGGTAGTTCCTTTCGTTGAGATTCAACTGAACAGAGGTATAAGCCACAATTTTCTTCTCTCGCATTAACACAGCGCCGAGACCTTGCAAGGAGGCATCACAGAAAACTTCAAATGGCTTGGATTCATCAGGAGGAGTCAAGACAGGAGCTGAGACTAGCTTCTCTTCGAGGGTGTTGAAAGCAACGTCACACTCAGGTGTCCAGACATACTTGACATGCTTCTGGAGGAGGTTGGAAAGAGGCTTTGCAATCTTAGAGAAATTCTCAATGAATCTTCGATAATAACTTGCAAGTCCAAGAAAACTGCGGAGCTGCTTGACATTCTAAGGAGGTTCCCAATTCACAATCGCAGACACCTTCTCGGGATTAACAGCGATGCCCTTGGCGGAGATGATATAACCAAGGTAAAGAACTTCATCAAGCCAAAACTCACATTTGGAAAACTTCGCATAGAATTGATGCTCCTTGAGCTTGTCGAGCACCAATCTGAAATGCTTGGCATGATCCTCCTTATTCTTGGAGAAGACGAAGATATCATCGAGATACACCAGCACGAAATCATTTGTGTAAGGGATGTAGATGAAGTTCATCATGCGAGAGAACATTGGAGGAGCATTGAAAAGACCAAAAGACATGACAGTATATTCATAAGAACCATAGCTTGTTCTGAATGTTGTCTAGGTGATATCTTCATCATGAATGCGAATCTAATGATAACCCATACGAAGGTCAAGCTTGGAGAATACTTTGGCACCTTTAAGTTGCTCGAATAGCTCATTGATGTTGGGAAGTGGATACTTGTTCTTAATTGTCTTCTTGTTCAATGGATGGTAGTTGATGCAGAGTTGGTCCGTTCCATCCATCTTCTGGACAAAAAGAACACCACAACCCCATGGAGATGAACTCGGTCAGATCCGACCCAGACGCTCTTGTTCATCAAGCTGTTTCTTCAATTCCTTCAACTCCTCTGGTCCAAGCTTGTAAGGACGCTTGCAAATAGGTCCCATGCCAGGCTCAAGATTGATAACGAATTCAACTGGCCGGTGAGGAGGCATTCCCAGAAGCTCTTCTGGAAAGATGTCTTGGTATTCACAAACGACTGGAATTTTGAGAGATGGCATTCAACTCGCCCTTCTTATTGAGAGAAAACAGTCGAATGGGTTCGTCCCGAGCTGCATAGATGATCACATCATCAGAAGAGTGTGTGATGACTGACAAGTATAGGGGATTGATGACCCACAAGTATAGGGGATCTATCGTAGTCCTTTCGAGAAGTAAGAGTGTCGAACCCAACGAGGAGCAGAAGGAAATGATAAGCGGTTTTCAGCAAGGTATTCTCTGCAAGTACTGAAATAAGTGGTAATAGATAGTTTTGTGATAAGATAATTTGTAACGAGCAACAAGTAACAAAAGTAAATAAAGTGTAGCAAGGTGGCCCAATCCTTTTTGTAGCAAATGACAAGCCTGGACAAACTCTTATATAAGGAAAAGCGCTCTCGAGGACACATGGGAATATCATCAAGCTAGTTTTCATCACGTTCATATGATTCGCGTTTGGTACTTTGATAATTTGACATGTGGGTGGACCGGTGCTTGGGTGCTGTTCTTACTTGAACAAGCATCCCACTTATGATTAACCTCTATTGCAAGCATCCCCAACTACAACAAAAGTATTAAGGTAAACCTAACCATAGCATGAAACATATGGATCCAAATCAGCCCCTTACGAAGCAACGCATAAACTAGGGTTTAAGCTTCTGTCACTCTAGCAACCCATCATCTACTTATTACTTCCCAATGCCTTCCTCTAGGCCCAAATAATGGTGAAGTGTTATGTAGTCAACGTTCACATAACACCACTAGAGGCTAGACAACATACATCTCATCAAAATATCGAACGAATACCAAATTCACATGACTACTAATAGCAAGACTTCTCCCTTGTCCTCAGGAACAAACGTAACTACTCACAAAGCATATTCATGTTCATAATAAAAGGGGTGATAATATGCATAAAGGATCTGAACATATGATCTTCCACCAATTAAACCAACTAGCATCAACTACAAGGAGTAATTAACACTACTAGCAAGCTACTAGCACCAATCCCGGACTTGGAGACAAGAATTGGATACAGGAGATGAACTAGGGTTTTGAGATGAGATGGTGCTGATGAAGATGTTGATGGAGATTGCCCTCTCCCGATGAGAGGGGCGTTGGTGATGACGATGGCGATGATTTCCCCCTCCGGGAGGGAAGTTTCACCGGCAGAACAGCTCTGCCGGAGCCCTAGATTGGTTCGACCTCATGGCGGCGGAGTTTTGTCCCGAAAGGTTGCCTCTGGTTTTTTTTTTCAACGAAAGACTTCATATAGAAGAAGATGGTCATCGGAGAGCCACCAGGGGGCCCACGAGGTAGGGGGGCGGGCCCTAGGGTCTTCATCTTTGGTGAGGATTTTTCATTATTTATTATAAGGTATTCCGTGGAGTTTCAGGAATTTTGGAGTTGTGCAGAATAGGTCTCTAATATTTGCACCTTTTCCAGCCCAGAATTCCAGCTGCCGGCATTCTCCCTCCTTATGTAAACCTTGTAAAATAAGAGAGAATAGCCATAAGTATTGTGACATAATGTGAAATAACAGCCCATAATGCAATAAATATCGATATAAAAGCATGATGCAAAATGGACGTATCAACTCCCCGAAGCTTAGACCTCGCTTGTCCTCAAGCGAAAGCCGATAACAATAAATATGCCCCCATGTTTAGAGGTAGAGGCGTCGATAAAAATAAAATACGGACATGAGGGCATCATGATTATTCTCATAACAGCAACATACATAGATATTGTCATATGATTACTTATGTTCAAGTGATGATCTATTCACAATGCAAAAGTATGAATCAGAAACCTTATTGAGAACCAACAAACTATAACCTCAGTCATTGAAGCAATTGCAATTTATCATAACATCAGAAAGAGTCTATGTCAGAGCTAAAAAGCAAGTCCACATACTCAACTATCATCTAGTCCTTCATAATTGCTAACACTCGCGCAATACTTGTGGTTACGGAGTTTTAATCGGACACAGAGAAAGATAGGGGCTTATAGTTTTGCCCCACAACCTTTTACCTCGAGGGTAATGTCAACAATAATAACTCATGCCCCCCTACATCCAATTAGATATATATATATCAGGTTCTTTCCAACATACTGGGCTTGCCAAAGGATAAAATGAAAAAGGGAGAGGTGAAGATGACCATGACACTTGCATAAGGTAGAAGATAATAATAAAAGATAGGCCCTTCGCAGAGGGAAGCAGAGGTTGCCATGCGCTTTTATGGTTGGATGCACAAAATCTTAATGCGAAAGAACGTCAGTTTATATTGCCCCTTGTGATATGAACCTTTATCATGCAGTCCGTCGCTTTTATTACTTCCACATCACAAGATCGTATAAAGCTTATTTCTCCAACACTAATCATACATATTTAGAGCAATTTTTATTGCTTTGCACCGATGAGAACTTACTTGAAGGATCTTACTCAATCCATACGTAGATATGGTGGACTCTCATGGGAAAACTGGTTTAAGGCTATTTGGAAGCACAAGTAGTATCTGTACTTGGTGCTGAGAATTTGGCTAGCATGAGGGGAAAAGGCAAGCTCAACATGTTGGATGATCCATGAAAACATACTTTATCTCAGATATAAGAAAACATAACCCATTACGTTGTCTTCCTTGTCCAACATCAACTCTTTAGCATGTCATATTTTGATGAGTGCTCCCAATCATAAAAGATGTCAATAATAGTATATTTATATGTGAAGCCTCTCTTTCCTTATTACTTCCTATTAATTGCAATGATGACCAAAGCTATGTCTGCCAACTCCCAACAACTTTTAATCATCATACTCTTTCTATGTGAAGTCATTACTATCAATAAGATCAATATGAACTTTTGTTTCTTCTTATTATTTTTCTCTTTTCTTTTATTCACCCAAGACCGTAGCAAGAAAATCAAGCCCTTGAATCAACACTAATATTTATTATATAGCTCACGGACTCGATTACATAGAGAGATCATAAGGCAAAAACTCAAAACTAGATCATGCCATAAACTTTATTCTACTAGATCAAAATACTACTAATAGGATCGAACTAAGGAAAACGGTAAAGATAGGAGTTGTGATTGTGATACGATACCGGGGCACCTCCCCCAAGCTTGGCAGTTGCCAAGGGGAGTGCCCATACCCCATGTGATTATATCTCCTTGGTTGGTGAAGAAGGTGGAGGTGTTGTTGAGGATGCGGGCTTGTCATCCATCTTCCAAGGCATAGGTTCACCATCATAGAAGGATGATCAAGTCTCCGGAATCCTCGAATATGTAGCCAAACTCATTCTTTTGAATCTATATTCATACTCACAGTTTTGGTTTTGCAGGTCATAGATTTGGGCTTGGAGGTGTTCGATCTTCTCATGTAGCTTGAAGATGGCCTCCTCGGTGTTCTTGGCATCCGGCTTGTAGTTGTTAGTGAACTCCGCGAGCATCATGTGGCTAGCGTTGATTCCACGCTCCAGCATCCCCAGGCACTTGAAAACTTGTTGCTCCATTGCTTCGAGCCTCATCTCCATGCTTTCGGTTCCCTTTTGTCCCTCAGCATCGCGGATATGCAGCAACCCATCACACATCTCAATTGTTTGAGGGTGTCGCAGCACCTCCGCGAGGTAAGGGTTGATGACCTTCTCGAAGAACTTGTCCTTGGAAGCACTTGGGGACATCATTATAATCTAGATCTGTCAGAAAAAATAGCTCGAAACAAGCACATAGAATATTTGCGTGATACGGGAGTCAAAACCTTCGGGAGAATATATAGTGAATTTTTACCGATCAAAATACGTATCGTGCAAGAAAACGGAGTCCGGAAGGCACACGAGGAGCTCATGAGGTAGGGGGCGCTCCCAGGGGGTAGGGCGCGCCCTCCACCCTCATGGGGCCCTCGTGTCCTTCCCGGACTGCTACTTAATTTTCTATTTTTCTAAATATTCCAAAACGGAGAAATATTGACTTAAAAATTGGTTTGGAGTGGGTTTACTTACCGTACCACATACATATTCCTTTTCGGAGTCTGAAACGTTCTGGAAAGTGTCCCTTATGTATTCCTCCGGGGTTACAGTTTCAATAATATTGGTTTCAACATTTATGGGATTACCTGAGATATAATGTTTGATTCTTTGACCGTTTACCACCTTCGGATTTGTGCCTTCGAAGTTGTTGATTTTTATGGCACCGGAACGATAGACCTCCTCGATAACATAGGGGCCTTCCCATTTAGAGAGAAGTTTTCCTGCGAAAAATCTTAAACGAGAGTTGTATAACAGTACATAATCACCTACATTAAACTCACGTTTTTGCATCCTTTTGTCATGCCATCTTTTAACCTTTTCTTTAAACAACTTGGCATTTTCATAAGCTTGGGTTCTCCATTCATCAAGTGAGCTAATATCAAATAACCTCTTTTCACCGGCAAGTTTAAAATCATAGTTGTGCTCTTTAATAGCCCAATATGCCTTATGTTCTAGTTCGAGAGGTAAGTGACATGCTTTTCCATATACCATTTTATACGGAGACATACCCATAGGATTTTTATATGCAGTTCTATAGGCCCATAATGCATCATCAAGTTTTTGGACCAATTATTTCTAGACCTATTGACAGTCTTTTGCAAAATTAATTTGAGTTCTCTATTACTCAATTCTACTTGACCACTAGACTGTGGGTGATACGGAGATGCAATTCTATGATTGACGTCATATTTAGCAATCATTTTACGAAAAGCACCATGAATAAAATGTGAACCACCATCAGTCATTAAATATCTAGGGACTCCAAACCTCGGAAAAATAACTTCTTTAAGAATTTTAATAGAAGTGTTATGATCATCACTACTAGTTGGAATAGCTTCTAACCACTTAGTAACGTAATCAACAGCAACTAAAATATGTGTATATCCATTAGAGGCAGGAAAAGGTCCCATATAATCAAAGCCCCAAACATCAAACGGTTCAATAACAATTGAATACTTCATAGGCATTTCTTGACGTCTACTAATATTACCAAGTCTTTGACATTCATCACAAGATAGGACAAACTTACGGGCATCCTTGAAGAGAGTAGGCCAATAAAAACCGGATTGCAATACCTTATGTGCAGTTCTATCTCCCCCGTGGTGTCCTCCATAAGTTTTAGAGTGGCACTTGCATAGGATCTGTTCCTGTTCATGCTCAGGTACACAACGTCTAATAACACCATCTACTCCTTCTTTATAAAGATGTGGGTCATCCCAAAAGTAATGTCTCAAATCTTAGAAGATCTTTTCCTTTTGTTGGTATGTGAAGCTAGGTGGTATGAGTTTAGCAACAATGTAATTAGCATAATCAGCATACCAAGGAGTACTACGAGAAGTACTTATGACATTTAATTGTTCATTAGGAAAGCTATCATCAATAGGTAGTGGGTCATCAAGAACATTCTCTAACCTAGATAAGTTGTCTGCAACGGGGTTCTCAGCTCCTTTTCTATCAACAATATGCAAATCAAATTCTTGTAGCAAGAGAAGCCATCTAATAAGTCTAGGTTTAGCATCTTTCTTCTCCATAAGATATTTAATAGCAGCATGATCAGTGTGGATAGTTACTTTAGAATCAACAATATAAGGTCTGAACTTATCACAACCAAATACAACTGCTAAAAGTTCTTTTTCAGTAGTAGCATAATTTCTTTGAGAATTGTCTAGGGTCTTACTAGCATAATGGATAACATTTAATTTCTTATCAACTCTTTGCCCTAAAACAACACCTACAACATAATCGCTAGCATCACACATAATTTCAAAGGGTAAATTCCAATCAGGTGGGTGAACAATAGGTGCAGAGACTAATGCTTTCTTAAATATTTCAAATTCTTCTAAACAATCATCATCAAAGACAAATGGTATATCTTTTTGTAATAAATTAGTCAGAGGCCGAGAAATTTTTGAGAAGTCCTTAATGAACCTCCTATAAAATCCGGCGTGACCAAGGAAACTTCTTATACCTTGGATGTCCTTGGGACATGGCATCTTTTCAATAGCATCAACCTTGGCTTTATCAACTTCAATACCTCTTTCAGAAACTTTATGCCACAAGACAATACCCTCATTAACTATAAAGTGGCACTTTTCCCAATTCAAGACAAGATTAGTTTCTTCACATCTCTGTAAAACTCAATCAAGATTGCTCAAGCAATCATCAAAAGAAGATCCATAGACGAAAAAGTCGTCCATGAAAACCTCACAAATCGTTTAACAAAAGTCAGAGAATATAGCCATCATGCATCTTTGAAAGGTAGCAGGTGCATTAGATAAACCAAAAGGTATACGTCTATAAGAAAAAGTCCCAAAAGGGCATGTAAAAGTAGTCTTTGAATTATCTTTAGCCGACACAGGTATTTGAGAGAAACCAGAATAACCATCTAGAAAGCAGTAATGTGTATGTTTGCATAATCTTTCTAGCATTTGATCGATAAAAGGTAAGGGGTAATGATCTTTCTTAGTAGCCTTATTTAATTTGCGGAAATCAATTACCATCCTATAACCTGTAACAATTCTTTGTGGAATCAATTCATCTTTATCATTAGGAACAACAGTAATACCTCCCTTCTTAGGGACACAATGAACAGGACTTACCCACTGACTATCAGCAACGGGATAAATTATACCTACCTCCAGAAGCTTTAGTATTTCTTTTCTTACCACTTCTTTCATTTTAGGATTCAGATGTCGTTGAGGATCACGAACTGGTTTGGCATCTGCTTCCAAATTTATTTTATGTTGACATAGAGTGGGACTAATGCCCTTAAGATCATCAAGAGTATATCCAATAGCATCACGGTGCTTCTTCAGAGTTTTCAATTATCTTTCTTCTTCATGCTCTGAAAGGTTTGCACTAATAGTAACAGGATATATCCTCTTTTCATCAAGATAAGCATATTTAAGATTGTCAGGCAACGGTTTAAGCTCAAACACGGGATCACCCTTAGGTGGAGGGGGGTCCCCTAGGATTTCAACAGGCAAATTGTGTTTCAGAATAGGTTCCTGTTTATAGAATACTTCATCTATTTCCCTTCTTTCATTCATAAACATATCATTCTCATGGTCTAGCAAATATTGTTCTAAAGGATCACTGGGAGGTACAACAATAGAAGCAAGACCAATAATTTCAATCTTACTAGGCAATTCTTCTTCATGATGTTGTTTACTAAATTTAGAGAAATTAAATTCATGAGTCATATCATCTAAGCCGACAGTAACAACATCCCTTGTGCAATCTATGGTAGCATTAACAGTATTTAAGAAGGGTCTACCAAATATAATGGGACATAAGCTATCTTGTGGGTGTGACGCCCTCGATTCAATCGTACACTAATCATACACGCAAATGTGTACGATCAAGATCAGGGACTCATGGGAAGATATCACAACACAACTCTAAACACAAATTAAAATAATACAAGCTTTATATTACAAACTAGGGGCCTCGAGGGCTCAAATACACAAGAGTCAGCGGAAGCAACAATATCTGAGTACAGACATGAGTTAGTCAAGTTTGCCTTAAGAAGGCTAGCACAAAAGCAACATCGACCGAAAAGGCAAGGCCTCCTGCCTGGGAGCCTCCTAACTACTCCTGGTCGGCGGCGGCCTCCACGTAGTAGTAGGCACCCTCGGGGTAGTAAAAGTCGTCAAAGGTGGCATCTGGCTCCTGGGCTCCACCAACTGGTTGCATCAACCGGAAAGAAGAAGAAAGGGGGAAAAGGGGGAGCAAAGCAACTGTGAGTACTCATCCAAAGTACTCGCAAGCAAGGATCTACACTACATATGCATCGGTATCAATGAAATGGGCTGTATATGTGGACTGAACTGCAGAATGCCAGAAGAGAAGGGGAAAGCCTAGCCTATCGAAGACTAGCATCTTCAAGCAGCTCCAAGCATCTTGCAGCATTAGAAGAGATAAGAGTAGCATAAAGTAAAGTAGTAGTAGTGTTATCAACCTCGGCCAGAGATCCTTTCTTGACTCCCTTCAAGAAAGCAATCCCAGAGCCATACTATCCAGTTCTCATCACAATCCAATCCTCGTCAGCATCCAGTTCTCATCACAAGTATCCAGTTCTAGTTATATCAATCGGGATACAACTCCAAGTGTCCGTTATCATAGGACAGGCTATCGATAGATGTTTTCTTCCCTGCAGGGGTGCACCAACTTACCCACCACGCTTGATTAACTCCGGCCGGACACACTTTCCTGGGTCATGCCCGACCTCGGCCAAACAATACGCCGCAACCCGACCTAGGCTTAATAGAGAGGCCAGCACGCCGGACTAAACCTATGCTCCCAGGGGTCATGAGCCATCGCCCCGGGAACTCCTGCATGTTACGTGGGCGGCCCATGAGTAGACCTAGCTACCTCCTTCAACAAGGCAGGAGATTACGCAGTCCAACCCGGCGCGCGCCGCTCAGTCGCTGACGTCTATTAAGCTTCGGCTGATGTATATGACGCAGAACGCCCATACTATGCCCACGTGATGGTTAGTGCTATCAGGCCAGAGGCCCCTCGGATCAAATATCCAAATCGTAGTGGATTAGAAACGCGCGGTAACAAGCAGAGATTCACGAAAGATATGACCCCGTCGCCCCGTCTCGAGGACTTGCGGCAAGGGCTAGGAATGCCCGGCCACGCCTCGTAATTATCTCGCGGGCACCCTCTGGGTCAACACGACTCCACATCACTCGCAATTAAGCTCGCGTGGGTACCACTCAGGGTCGACCCGTCTTTAGTAACATGGCTCAGTGCAAAGTCATAGTAACCATAGTAACTGTGTGTCTAACACCAAGGGGAAAACCCGAGGAATCACCCCCGGTGAATCCCACTCGATGTTATCATCAAGGTGAACGTAAGAGGATCCACCCTCGAGGTTCACACTTGAGGGGTTGCAGGACAGAGCGGTAACAGAAGTGGTTAAGGAGGAAATCACCCTCGATGACCTCGACCGTATAGCTACACTACAGAGATCTCATCAGGAGTGATGTAAGAGGTTCCACCCTCGGTACTCGATGGTAACTCTACAAAGTCGTACAACTTGGGGGGTGATGTGCGGTGTCGGGCCCTGGACGTCGATCACGTTGATCGAGTCATCGAACATAAAGCAAGGCAATTGGGACAAGGTGGGGGTCACTGATGGATCTCTAACCAACCTATACTAAGTAGTTTAGGATAAGTAGGTAAGGTATAAAAGCAGTTAACAACAACAGGCTATGCATCAGAGTAGGATCATACAGAAAGTAGTAGCAGTTCTAATGCAAGCATGAGAGGAAAAGAAATAGGCGATATCAAAATGCTCAAGGGGGTTTGCTTGCCTGGTTGCTCTGGCAAGGAGGGGTCGTCGTCGACATAGTCGATCACAGCGGCATCGGTAGCCGCCACGGGGTCTACCGAAGAGAAGAGGGGGGAGAAATTGTAAATATAAAGCAAACGTAGCATCACAAAGCATAACATGGCAATACGCGGTGCTAGGGGGGTGAACTAACGCGGTACTACACGTTGCAGACTGAGGGGATAAACATCCAAGGATAAATTCCCGGCGTTAGGCGGATTCCGGAGAGAGGAAAGAGGGGGAAAGTTCCATGTTCAACATGCTAGGGGCATGTGGCAGATGAACGGACCGTGTATTCGGATTCGTTGGATTTTTCTGAGCAACTTTCATGTAGAAAACATTTTCATCTGAGATACGGATTAATTCCTATGAATTTCCGAAGTTTAAACAATATTCTAAAATTATTATTAAATCAAAAAAGGGGGGTTATTGCATCAGCATGACGTCATCATGACGTCAGCAATCAACACAGTTGACCAAAGTCAACCCTGACGTGTGGGACCGTTCTGTCATAGACTATCCTCTAATTAACAGTTTTAATTAACTAATCAAGTAATTTAGGTTAATTAACAGGATTAATTAAGTTAATTAATTAATTAATTTTAATTATCATTATATTATATATATTTTTTAAGTCTTTTTTAAAAGGGGCCGGTGGGGCCTACTGGGCAGTGGCCCATAGGCCTTAGCAGGGCGTGGGCACCCGTCAGGACTGACCCAACGGAGCGTAGATCGCTCGGGCATGGAGGAGTGAGGCCGTGCCCCGGCGAGGCGCCGACAGCCAGGGTCAGCAGGCCGTGCGGGAGGCCGGGGGAAGCGGGTGGCGCGTGTGGGGAGGCCACGCAGCGGGGGCTCAAGGCCCGGCTGCTCCGGCAGCGACGGGAGTTGGCCGGCGACCACAGCGGGAAGCAGGCGGGGCTGGGCTCGGGAAGGAGCGCGGCTGCGGGCGGAGACGCGGGGAGCGACGGGGCGGCCAGGGCGAGTGAGCGAGGGCGCGGCGACGAGCGCCAGCGCGGGCGTGTGGGCGCGCAGGGTAGCGGGGCTCCGACCATGGCTGTCAGTGGCGGCAACGCTAGCAAGCAACGACGAGTGCAGACGGCACTGATGGTTGTGCGGGATGTGGCGGCAGAAGCTATGGCCATTGCCGGTAGCAGCGGCAGCAGAGCAAGAAAGCAGCAGCAGGCGAGGGGCACAACTCGAGCGGAGGCGCGGCCACGGGCGGGACGCGACGCGGGCGAGCGCCCGATGAGGCAGGGGAAAACAAGGGGCGGCGGTGATGGCTAACGACGAGTGCAGGCACGGGCGAGTGCGCACACGGTAGCGGAGCCACGAACAGGCGCGCGGGCAGGGGCGCACCGGGCGCAGCGGTCACAGCCAAAGGCCGGTGAGCATGGCCAGGGGCGCGACGGGCGCAGCTACGGGTGGTGCACAACGACGGGAGTAAAGGAGAAGGTGGGAAAACGAACGGCGAAGCTCACCTGGCCCTGTAGGTGTGCACAAGTGGGCTCGAGGAGAAGTCGGGGAGGCGTCGGAGCGGCCGGAGACGAGTTGGAGAGGCGGGTCGACGCAGGTCAACGGTGGTGTTGTCGCGATGCCGAGGACGAGACGGTCGTGGGCGGCGCAGGCGAAGCTCCCCGGCGTCGATCTCGGGGTGGGGGTCGACGAAGCGAAGCATGGCGGTCCCCGGGGACACAACCACGCGACAAGAGGAGGCCGTTGGCCGCGATGGTTGTGCGGCGAGGGTGAGGGATCTGGAGGAGGGAGGCGAGCGTGAGGGAGAGAGAGGATGAGAGGGAGTCGGTGGGGAGGAGCAAGTGGGAGAGGTGGCAGGCGAGAGGCCGAGGCGTTGGCCTTATCCTCTCACTCGACGCCGACGAGGTGGTCGGGCGGAACCCGCGCCCTATAGCGGTCAGGGACCGAGGAACACGAAGGAGAGGGGGAAGCGACCGGGGGGGGCTTAGTGGGCCGGCTGGGCCGACCGGTTGGGTCTAGTGGCCAAGCGGCCCAGGGTGAGGAGGGAGGTTTCTTTTCTTTTATTATTTTCTATTTCTTTTTGTTTGCAATTTGTTTGGCTGCCAAAACATTTGTGAAAAATGTCCAACCAGGCCAAATAATTATGATGCATTATACTGCACTGCTACAAAAGAGTTTGGGAGCAACATAATCTCATTTGAATTTTGCATTGCACTAAAAGAGTCAAAAGGGGTTGTTGGCTCGGTTTAAAGAGATGTTAGAGTCATCTAGGGACTTTAGATGATGTTGATCCCCTGAACATAATTCACAATGGATTATTTCCAAAATTATGAACTTTTTAGTTCCTGGATTGGGACAACTTCTTTTTTTCACCTCATATTTGAATTTCAATTGGAGCTGGAATTGAAATGAGATATTATTCCAATATGATCAAGCACTGTTTAGCAACATGATTAGCTTAATCACTGAGGGTTACTGAAGCTTAATTATTCGGGCGCCACAGCGGGGAACCAAGAACAAGAAAATCAGCAGGATATTTAGTTTTCCCACACAAGACTTCAACATCTCTAACAATTCCCATTGGTGAAATGGTATCTCTATTAGCAAGTTTAATAGTGACATCAATTTTTTCTAACTCAACAGGTGCAATGTCATGCATAATTTATTTGTATAAGTCAATAGGTATTGCACTAGCACTAGCACCCATATCACATAAGCCATGATAACAATGTTCTCCTATTTTAACAGAAATAACAGGCATTCCTACCACATGTCTATTTTTATCTTTAGCACAAGGTTTAGCAATTCTAGGAGTTTCACCGCAGAACTGAATAACATGCCCATCAATATTATTAGACAAGAGATCTTTAACAATAGCAATATTAGGTTCTACTTTAACTTGCTCAGGAGGTGTATATGTTTTAATATTGCTTTTACGAACCACAGTTGAAGCTTTAGCATGATCCTTTATCCTAACAGGGAAAGGTGGTTTCTCAACATAACAAGTAGGAACAATAGGATCATTATAAGTGACAGTCTTTTCTTCAACTTTAATAGGTGTAGCTACTTTTACTTGTATGGGAGAATGATATTTAAACCACTTCTCCTTAGGGAGATCAACATAAGTAGCAAAAGATTCAAAAAAAGAAGCTACTATCTCAGAATAAAGTCCATATTTAGTGCTAAACTTACGGAAAATATCAGTATCCATAAAAGATTTAACACAATCAAACTTAGGTGCCATACCTGACTCCTTACCTTTGTCGAGATCCCAATCTTCAGAGTTGCGTTCAATTCTATCCAATAAATCCCATCTAAATGCAATAGTCCTCATCATAAAAGAGCCAGCACAAGAAGTATCGAGCATGGTGCGATTATTTTCAGAAAGCCGAGCATAAAATTTTTGAAGGATTGTTTCTCTTGGGAGCTCATGATTGGGGCATGAATATAACATTGATTTAAGCCTCCCCCAAGATTGAGCGATGCTTTCTCCTTCGCGAGGCCAAAAATTATATATATAATTGCGGTCACGATGAACAAGATGCATAGGGTAATACTTTTGATGAAATTCCAACTTCAATCTTCTATAGTTCCATGATCTCGTACCATCACATAGCCTATACCATGTCAATGCGTCTCCCTTCAAAGATAAAGGCAAGACCTTCTTCTTAGCAACATCATCGGGTATACCTGCAAGCTTAAATGATCCACAAACTTCATCCACATATATTAGGTGTTCATCAGGATGCTTTGTTCCATCTCCTCTAAAAGGATTAGCTAGCAGTTTTTCTATCATACCCGAAGGATACTCATAAGGAATTTCATTTTCAATAGGTTCAGTAGGTTGAGGAGCAACTCTTTGCTCTACTGGTCAGGGTGAAGATACCCTGAACAAGCCCCTCAGAGGATTACATTCCATAGTAACAAGTGACAATAAATTTCAGCACACTATATAAATTTTTCCTTACCAAATTCCACCTACCAATGGCGCTTCACTACCCGGCAATGGCGCCATAAAATTGTCTTGATGACCCACAAGTATAGGGGATCTATCGTAGTCCTTTTGATAAGTAAGAGTGTCGAACCCAACGAGGAGCAGAAGGAAATGATAAGCGGTTTTCAGCAAGGTATTCTCTGCAAGTACTGAAATAAGTGGTAACAGATAGTTTTGTGATAACATAATTTGCAACGAGCAACAAGTAACAAAAGTAAATAAAGTGCAGCAAGGTGGCCCAATCCATTTTGTAGCAAAGGACAAGCCTGGACAAACTATTATATAAGGAAAAGCGCTCCCGAGGATACATGGGAATATCGTCAAGCTAGTTTTCATCACGTTCATATGATTCGCGTTCGGTACTTTGATAATTTAACATGTGGGTGGACCGGTGCTTGGGTGTTGTTCTTACTTGAACAAGCATCCCACTTATGATTAACCTCTATTGCAAGCATCCGCAACTACAACAAAAGTATTAAGGTAAACCTAACCATAGCATGAAACATATGGATCCAAATCAGCCCCTTACGAAGCAACGCATAAACTAGGGTTTAAGCTTCTGTCACTCTAGCAACCCATCATCTACTTATTACTTCCCAATGCCTTCCTCTAGGCCCAAATAATGGTGAAGTGTTATGTAGTCGACGTTCACATAACACCACTAGAGGCTAGACAACATACATATCATCAAAATATCAAACGAATACCAAATTCACATGACTACTAATAGCAAGACGTCTCCCTTGTCCTCAGGAACCAACGTAACTACTCACAAAGCATATTCATGTTCATAATCAGAGGGGTGATAATATGCATAAAGGATCTGAACATATGATCGTCCACCAATTAAACCAACTAGCATCAACTACAAGGAGTAATTAACACTACTAGCAACCTACTAGCACCAATCCCGGACTTGGAGACAAGAATTGGATACAAGAGATGAACTAGGGTTTTGAGATGAGATGGTGCTGATGAAGATGTTGATGGAGATTGCCCTCTCCTGATGAGAGGGGCGTTGGTGATGACGATGGCGATGATTTTCCCCTCTGGGAGGGAAGTTTCACCGGCAGAACAGCTCTGCCGGAGCACTAGACTGGTTCCGCCTCGTGGCGGCGGAGTTTCGTCCCAAAAGTTGCCTCTGGTTTTTTTCCAACGAAAGACTTCATATAGAAGAAGATGGTCATTAGAGAGCCACCAGGGGGCCCACGAGGTAGGGGGCGGGCCCTAGGGTCTTCATCTTTGGTGAGGATTTTTCATTATTTATTATAAGGTATTCCGTGGAGTTTCAGGAATTTTGGAGTTGTGCAGAATAGGTCTCTAATATTTGCTCCTTTTCCAGCCCAGAATTATAGCTGCCGGCATTCTCCCTCCTTATGTAAACCTTGTAAAATAAGAGAGAATAGCCATAAGTATTGTGACATAATGTGAAATAATAGCCCATAATGCAATAAATATCGATATAAAAGCATGATGTAAAATGGACGTATCAGAGATCTATCATAGTCCTTTCGATAAGTAAGAGTGTCGAACCCAATGAGGAGCAGAAGGAAATGATAAGCAGTTTTCAGTAAGGTATTCTCTGCAAGCACTGAAATTATCGGTAACAGATAGTTTTGTGATAAGATAATTTGTAACGGGTAACAAGTAATGAAAGTAAATAAGGTGCGGCAAGATGGACCAATCCTTTTTGTAGCAAAGGAAAATCCTGGACAAACTCTTATATAAAGGAAAGCGCTCCCGAGGACACATGGGAATTATCGTCAAGCTAGTTTTCATCACATTCATATGATTCGCGTTCGGTACTTTGATAATTTGATATGTGGGTGGATCAGGGCTTGGGTACTACCCTTCCTTGGACAAGCATCCCACTTACGATTAACCCCTATTGCAAGCATCTGCAACTACAAAAGAAGTATAAAGGTAAACCTAACCATAGCATTAAACATATGGGTCCAAATCAGCCCCCTACGAAACAACTCATAAACTAGGGTTTAAGCTTCTGTCACTCTAGCAACCCATCATCTACTTATTACTCCCAATGCCTTCCTCCAGGCACAAAAATGGTGAAGTGTCATGTAGTCGACATTCACATGACACCACAAGAGGAAAGACAACATACATCTCATCAAAATATCGAACGAATACCAAATTCACATGACTACTTATAGCAAGACTTCTCCCATGTCCTCAGGAACAAACGTAACTTCTCACAAATCATATTCATGTTCATAATCAGAGGGGTATTAATATGCATAAAGGATCTGAACATATGATCTTCCACCAAATAAACCAACTAGCATCAACTACAAGGAGTAATCAACACGACTAGCAACCCACATGTACCAATCTGAGGCTTTGAGACAAAGATTGGATACAAGAGATGAACTAGGGTTGGAGATGAGATGGTGCTGGTGAAGATGTTGATGGGATTGACCCCCTCCTGATGAGAGGATCGATGGTGATGACGATGGTGATGATTTCCCCCTCCCGAAGGGAAGTTTCCCCGACAGAACAGCTCGCCGGAGCCCTAGATTGGTTCCGCCTCGTGGCGGTGGAGTTTCGTCCCGTGAGCAAGCTTATGATTTTTTCCTAAACAAAAGACTCCATGTAGCCAAATATGGGCATCAGAGGGCTGCCAGGGGGCCCATGAGGCAGGGGGTGCACCCAGGGGGTAGGGCGCGCCCCCACCCTCGTGGATGGTGGGTGGGCCCCCTCTGGTACTTCTTTCGCCCAATATTTTATATATATTCTGTAAAGTGCTCTCGTGAAATTTCAGGACTTTTGGAGTTGTGCAGAATAGGTCTCTAATATTTGCTCTTTTCTAGCCAGAATTCCAGCTACCGACATTCTCCCTCTCCATGTAAACCTTGTAAAATAAGAGAATAGGCATAAGTATAGTGACATAATGTGTAATAATATCCCATAACACAATAAATATCAATATAAAAGCATGATGCAAAATGGACGTATCAACTCCCCCAAGCTTAGACCTCGCTTGTCCTCAAGCGAAAGCCGATATCAAAAAATATGTCCACATGTTTAGAGATAGAGGTGTCGATAAAATAAAATACGAACATGAGGGCATCATGATCATTCTTAGGACAGCAAGATATATATATATATATATATATATATATATATATATATTGTCATATGATTTCTTATGCTAAAGTAACAATTCATTCACAATTTCAAGTATGAATCAGAAACTTCATTGAAAACTAACAAACTATAATCTTAGTCATTGAAGCAATTGCAATTTATCATAACATCAGAAAGAGTCAATATAAGAGCTTTTCAGCAAGTCCACATACTCAACTATCATTTAGTCTTTCACAATTGCTAACACTCACGCAATATTTATGGTTATGAAGTTTTAGTCGGACGCAGAGAAAGATAGGGGCTTATAGTTTTGCCTTAAAACCTTTCACCTCAAGGGTAATGTCAAGAATAATAGTTCATGAAAACGTACATCCAATTAGCTATATATATCAGGATCTTTCCAAAACATTGTGCTTGCCAAAGGATAAAATGTAAAAAGAAAAGGTGAAGATCACCGTGACTCTTGCATGAAGTATAAGACAAGTATAAAATATAGGCCCTTCGCAGAGGGAAGCAGAGGTTTTCATGTGCTTTTATGGTTGGATGCACAAAATATTAATGCGAAAGGACGTCACTTTATATTGCCACTCGTGATATGGACCTTTATTATGCAGTCCGTCGCTTTTATTTCTTCCACATCACAAGATCGTATAAAGCTTATTTTCTCCACACTAATAAATCATACATATTTAGAGAGCAATTTTTATTGCTTGCAACGATGACAACTTACTTGAAGGATCTTACTCAATCCATAGGTAGATATGGTGGACTCTTATGGCAAAACTAGGTTTAACGATATTTGGAAGCACAAGTAGTATCTCTACTTGGTGCAAAGGATTTGGCTAGCATGAGAGGGAAAGGCAAGCTCAACATGTTGGATGATCCATGACAATATAATTTATTTCAGATGTAAGAAAACATAACCCATTACGTTGTCTTCCTTGTCCAACGTCAACTCTTTAGCATGTCATATTTTAATGAGTGCTCACAATCATAAAAGATGTCCAAGATAGTATATTTATATGTGAAAAACTCTCTTTCTTTATTACTTCCAATTAATTGCAATGATGACCAAAACTATGTTTGTCAACTCTCAACAACTCTTATTCATCATACTCTTTATATGTGAAGTCATTACTCTCCATAAGATCCATATGATCTCTTTATTTGTTTTTATTCTTTCTCTTATATTTTATTTTTATTCCCTCAAGATCATAGCAAGATAATCAAGACCTTCACTCAACACTAATCTTTATTATATATAGCTCACGGACTCGATGACATAGAAGGATCATAAAGCAAAACTAAAAACTAGATCATACTAAAACTTTATTCTACTAGATCAAGATATTACCAAAAGGATCGAACTAAGAAAAACGGTAAAGATAAAAGTGAGATGGTGATATGTTACCGGGGCACTCCCCCAAGCTTGGCAATTGCTAAGGGGAGTGCCCATACCCGATACTCAGTTCTTCTTTGTTGGTGAAGAAGGTGTTGGTGATGATGGATAGTTGCACATCGAGCATAGGAGATCCTCCAACTTGCGGATAATGCCTGTAACATCCCAAATTTTCAATATTGTATTTAGGCCCCAAATAAATGTTCACCTTGTGCGGCTTGATTTTAGAAGCCGGGGAAAATTTATTTTGGGATTTTTGGAGTCCATTTAGTATTTCTTTTATTTGTTTTTCTGCACGGAATATTAAAAAAAACGCAACCGACCTACGGGCCGTGTCCGACCCGGACACTAGGCCCGTCCAGGCTTTAGAAGCCGGGAAGCCTAGCCCGGGGCCTCCAAACCCTAGCGCCCCGACCGCTGCCGCCCCAGCGCCGCCGCCGCTGCCGCCGACCGCCGCCGCCGCCGCCCTGCGACCCTGCCCCGCGCCGCCACCGACCCCGCGCCGCCGCCGACCGCCGTCGCCCACCGCCGCCACCGCCGGACCCGTCGCCGGAGTTGCCGGGGTAGTTTTTTTTAGTCGCCGGTTTTTTTCAAAAAAACGGTTCGGTTTTTCCGACGGTTTTGTTCGTTTTTTTAGTTTTGGTTTTTTTAAATAGATCGGTTTTTCCGATTTATTTAAATAGCGAGCGTTCATTCGTTCGTTCATTCGTTCTAGCAAACGTTCGTCGTTTTTCTTTTCTCGGATTAAATCCGTGATTTTTCTGATCGCGATTCCTGATCCGATTTTCGTTTTAGTATAACTTTTCGCTCGTTTATCGGAATCAGGCGATTCAAGCGCCTGGAGTTTCATCTCGAAACCCTCTATCCATTTAAACAACTTAAACAAGTTTTTGCCACTGTAAAAATTGCCCTAGATCCAGAATAGTAAACGAAGCCTGTTTCTTTTGCCGTTTGACTTTCGTTGTTTCGTTTGATTTGATTCTTTTTGCAAACCGGAGTTCTTAAGTTGAACTCTCTGGTTAGATCTCTTATTTGAGTTTTACCTCTGCATTAGATGAATACTTATTGTATGCTTGTTTGTTTTTCTGCGATAGAATACCCGGAGTGCGCCGGTTGTTACTTCGAATCTCTAGGTTTCGCGGATCATCAGCAAGGCAAGTAACACTTTGATCATGCTTTCCAACTACCCAGTTTTATTGCATTAGATCAATCCTCAAACATTGCATGATTAGTATCTAATTAAATTGTGAGATGGGAAGTAGTTGAGGTAGTACCTATTACATGTTGTATTATCAAATCTTTGGGAGTTACTTTTACGTTTGCCTATTATGCCATGCTATGCTAGTAGACGTGGATTGGGTGAGTGATATCCATGACAGATGTGAGTTTGTTAATTTATGGTTTATCTAAGGTGGAAACTTAAACACACATCTGGGTGGGTTGAGGTACCTGGGTATTCCAGGATTGCCTGTTTTTCTTTATGGACCGCCACCCAGGCCCAAAGGGATCATGAGATTTTTCATACTAGAAACTTCCGTGTGCAGGCACAAGCTATTATGGGCTCTAGCATAGTTGATTAAGTCGTGCGAACTCTTACAGGGTGGACTAGCAGATGTAGGGGAAAGTAGGTGTAACGGTCCATCCATCATAAGGTGCTAGCGCTTCTGAAAGACTATGTCTCGGTCATCCGTTTCTCAAACACCGTGTAGTGCGAGAAACCAAACGGAGGTGATCGAGTCTTGTGGGGAGAAGTGCGCAAACCTCTGCAGAGTGTATAAACTAATCATGGTTAGCCGTGTCCCCGGTTATGGACATCTTGAGTATCTAGTACTTGGACTATCATGTGAATCTCAACATGTTACTCTAAAATTTAATTTTGATGGGTTTTGTTTAATGATGATGCTTAAGTGGGATTGAGAATGCTGTCAACCATTCTCAATGTTTAACAACTACCATGATAGTTAAATAAAATTTATTCCTTTGTAGTAGGGAAAAATTAGCTTTACACAAAACTGTAACCATAGAGCTTTCCACCAGCCAAATATGCATATAGTATAGCTGTTTCATTCCATTACTCTCTATGTGTTACTTTGCCAGCATATTCCATGTGCTGACCCGTTTCGGGCTGCAACGTTAATGTTGCAGACTTTTTAGACGACGATTAAGGAGTTTTAGGTCGTGGTTCTATACTCAGTGATGTCCGTTGGAGTTGATGGACTCACTATCTTCTAAGCCTTCCGTTGTTATCGTTATTAGATGGCCTTAAGCCATATTTATTGTAATAGTTCTCTATTTTGAGATGCTCGATGTAATAAGTGTGTGATTGCTACTCTGTTATAAATCCTTCAAGTACTATGTGGTGTTAGCATTACTGATCCAGGGATGACACCTGAGCACAGAGATCAGACTGTTTGAGGTCTAGTCGCTACAATGCCCTTGACTGCGATGATATGCTCCTTCAACAAAATATTTTCACTTGTGAGATACTTGTTTTGAATGCGAGCTAACTCGATCATCTTGAAAGCTTCTATCTCTGTTGGGGTAAAGAGATTGTGATAAGGTTGAAGGATGTCATCGTCCACTACTGCCGGAACTTTATCCCCCATGGCCTTCTTGATCCCATCATCCTTGTTGATCTCTCCAGGCTCTTCTCTCTTCAGCTCTATCTTCATTAGCCAAGCATCGTTGCCCTCATTGTTGGAGGAGTAGGGAGAAGACATGATACCTGGCCTTGACAACCTTGGCAGAAAACAGCTCAAAACAAAAACAGGAGATATTTGCGTGGTACGGTGATCAAAACCTTCAGGAAATTATATAATGAATTTTTACCGACCAAAAGAAGTATCGTGCAAGAAAACGGAGTCCGGAGAGCACACGAGGTGCCCACGAGGCAGGGGGCGCGCCCTACCCCCGTGGGCGCGCCCTCCACCCTCGTGGAAGCCTCGTGTCCTTCCCGGACTGCTTCTTATTTTCCTATTTTCTTAAATATTCCAAACAGAGAAAAATCAATATTAGAACTGTTTTGGAGTCAGTTTACTTACCGTACCTCATACCTATTCCTTTTCGGAGTCTGAAACATTCTGGAAAATGTCCTTTATGTATTCCTCTGGGGTTACGGTTTCAATAACATTAGTTTCAACATTTATGGGATTACCTGAGATATAATGTTTGGTTCTTTGACCGTTCACCACCCTCGGATTTGTGCCTTCGAAGTTGTTGATTTTTATGGCACCGGAACGATAGACCTCCTTGATGACGTCAGGACCTTCCCATTTAGAGAGGAGTTTTCCTCCAAAAAATCTTAAACGAGAGTTGTATAACAATACATAATCACCTACACTAAACTCACGTTTTTGTATCCTTTTGTCATGCCATCTTTTAACTTTTTCTTTAAACAGTTTGGCATTCTCATAGGCCTGGGTTCTCCATACATCAAGTGAGCTAATGTCAAAAAGCCTCTTCTCACCGGCAGGTTTGAAATCATAATTTAGCTCTTTAATGCCCCAATATGCCTTATGTTCCAGTTCGAGTGGTAAGTTACATGCTTTTCCATAAACCATCTTATACGGAGACATAGCCATAGGGTTTTTATATGCAGTTCTATAAGCCCATAGTGCATCATCTAGTTTCTTGGACCAATTCTTTCTAGATCTATTAACAGTCTTTTGCAAAATTAATTTAAGCTCCCTATTACTCAGTTCTACTTGACCACTAGACTATGGATGATATGGAGATGCAATTATATGATTAACATCATAATTAGCAAGCATTTTACGGAAAGCACCATGAGTAAAATGTGAACCACCATTAGTCATTAAATATATAGGGACTCCAAACCTCGGAATAATAACTTCTTTAAGCATCTTACTAGAGGTGTTATGATCAACACTACTAGTTGGAATAGCTTCTACCCACTTAGTAACGTAATCAACAGCAACTAAAATATGTGTATACCCATTAGAGGAAGGAAACAGTCCCATATAATCAAAGCCCCAAACATCAAATGGTTCAATAACAAGTGAATAATTCATAGGCATTTCTTGACATCTACTAATATTACCAATTCTTTGACATTCATCACAAGACAAGATAAACTTACGGGCATCCTTGAAGAGAGTAGGCCAATAAAAACCAGATTGCAGTACCTTATGTGCAGTTCTATCTCCAGCATGGTGTCCTCCATAAGCCTCGGAGTGACACTTGCGTAGGATCTGTTCCTGTTCATGGTCAGGTACACAACGTCTAATAACACCATCTACTCCTTTATAAAGGTGTGGGTCATCCCAAAAGTAATGTCTTAAATCATAGAAGAACTTTTTCTTTTGCTGGTATGTGAAACTAGGTGGTATAAATTTAGCAACAATGTAATGAGCATAGTCAGCATACCATGGAGAAGTACGAGAAGCATTTATGACAGCTAATTGTTCATCAGGAAAGCTATCATCAATAGGTAGTGGGTCATCAAGAACATTCTCTAACCTAGACAAGTTGTCTACAACGGGGTTCTCAGCTCCCTTTCTATCAATAATATGCAAATCAAATTCTTGAAGCAAGATAACCCATCTAATAAGTCTAGGTTTAGCATCTTTCTTTTCCATAAGATATTTAATAGCAGCATGATCAGTGTGAACAGTTACTTTGGAATCAACAATATATGGTCTGAACTTATCACAAGCAAACACAACTGCTAAAAATTCTTTTTCAGTAGTAGCATAATTTCTTTGAGCACTGTCTAGGTTAGAGAAAGTAACTGTTCACACTGATCATGCTGATATTAAATATCTTATGGAAAGAAAGATGCTAAACCTAGACTTATTAGATGGGTTCTCTTGCTACAAGAATTTGATTTGCATATTATTGATAGAAAGGGAGCTGAGAACCCCGTTGCAGACAACTTGTCTAGGTTAGAGAATGTTCTTGATGACCCACTACCTATTGATGATAGCTTTCCTGATGAACAATTAGCTGTCATAAATGCTTCTCGTACTGCTCCATGGTATGCTGATTATGCTAATTACATTGTTGCTAAATTTATTCCACCTAGTTTCACATACCAGCAAAAGAAAAAGTTCTTCTATGATTTAAGACATTACTTTTGGGATGACCCACATCTTTATAAAGGAGTAGATGGTGTTATTAGACGTTCTGTACCTGAGCATGAATAGAAAAAGATCCTATGCAAGTTCCACTCCGAGGCTTATGGAGGACACCATACTAGGGACAGAACTGCACATAAGGTATTGCAATCTGGTTTTTATTGGCCTACTCTCTTCAAGGATGCCCGTAAGTTTGTCTTGTATTGTGATGAATCTCAAAGAATTGGGAATATTAGTAGACGTCAAGAAATGCCTATGAATTATTCCACTTGTTATTGAACCATTTGATGTTTGGGGTTTTGATTATATGGGACCGTTTCCTTCCTCTAATGTGTACACACATATTTTAGTTGTTGTTGACTATGTTACTAAGTGGGTAGAAGCTACTCCAACTAGTAGTATTGATCATAATACCTCTATTAAGATGCTTAAAGAAGTTATTTTTCCGAGGTTTGGAGTCCCTAGATACTTCATGACTGATGGTGGTTCACATTTTATTCATGATGCTTTCTGTAAAATGCTTGCTAAGTATGATGTTAATCACAGAATTGCATCTCCATATCATCCACAGTCTGGTGGTCAGGTAGAACTTAGCAATAGAGAGCTTAAATTAATTTTGCAAAAGACTGTTAATAGATCTAGAAAGAATTGGTCCAAAGAAACTTTATGATGCATGATGGGCCTATAGAACTGCATATAAAAATCCTATGGGTATGTCTCCGTATAAAATGGTTTATGGTAAAGCATGTCACTTACCTCTTGAACTAGAACATAAGGTATATTGGGATATTAAAGAGCTCAACTATGACTTCAAACTTGCCAGTGAGAACACGCTTTTTGACATTAGCTCACTTGATGAATGGAGAACCCAGGCCTATGAGAATGCCAACTTGTTTAAAGAAAAAGTTAAAAGATGGCATGATAAAAGGATACAAAAGCGTGAGTTTAATGTTGGTGATTATGTATTGCTATACAACTCTTGTTTATGATTTTTTGCAAGCAAACTTCTCTCTAAATGGGAAGGTCCTTACGTCATCGAGGGGGTCTACCGTTCTGGTGCCATAAAAATCAACAACTTCGAAGTCACAAATCCGAGGGTGGTGAACGGTCAAAGAATCAAACATTATACCTCAGGTAATCCCATAAATGTTGAAACAAATGGTATTGAAACCGTAACCCCGGAGGAATACATAAGGGACACTTTCCAAAATGTTTCAGACTCCGAAAAGGAATAGGTACGTGGTACGGTAAGTAAACCGACTCCAAAATAGTTCTAATGGCATTTTTCTCCCTTCTGGAATATTGAAGAAAATAGGAAAATAAAAAGCAGTCCGGGAAGGACACGGGGCTTCCACGAGGGTGGAGGGCGCGCCCTACCCCCTTGGCACTCCCCCCGCCTCATGGGCACCTCGTGTGTCCTCCGTACTCCATTTTCTTGCACGATACTTCTTTTGGTTGGTAAAAATTCACTATATAATCTCCCGAAGGTTTGACCACTGTATCATGCAAATATCTCATGTTTTTGTTTCGAGCTGTTTTCTGCCAGGGTTGTCAAGGCCAAGCATCATGTCGTCTCCCTCCTCCTCCAACAATGAGGGCCACGATGCTTGGCTAATGAAGATAGAGCTGAAGAGAGAAGAGCTCGGACAGATCAACAAGGATGATGGGATCAAGAAGGCCATAGGGGATCAAGTTTCGGCAGTAGTAGAAGAAGACATCCTTCAACCTCACCACAATCTCTTTACTCCAACGGAGATTGATGCTTTCAACATGATTGAATTAGCTCGCCTTCAAAACAAGTACCTCACAAGTGAAAATATTTTGTTGAAGGAGCATACCATCGCACTCAAAGGCATTATCCGCAAATTAGAGGATCTCTTACGCTCGATGTGCGACTATCCATCATCACCAACACCTTCTTCACCAACAAAGAAGAACTGAGCATCGGGTATGGGCACTCCCCTTGGAAACTGCCAAGCTTGGGGCAGTGCCCCGGTATCGTATCACCATCACACTTTTATCTTTATCATTTTTCTTAGTTTGATCCTTTTGGTAATATCTTGATCTAGTAGAATAAAGTTTTAGTATGATCTAGTTGTGGGTTTTGCTTTATAATCCTTCTATGTAATCGAGTCCGTGAGCTTTATATAATAAAGATTAGTGTTGAGTCAAGGGCTTGATTATTTTTCTATGATCTTGAGGGAATAGAATAAAAGAGAAGAAATAAAAAGAAATAAATAGATCATATGGATCTTATGGAGAGTACTGATTTCACATATAAATAGTATGATGAATAAAAATTGTTGAGATTTGACAAACATAGTTTTGGTCATTGTTGCAATTAATAGGAAGTAATAAAGAAAGAGAGGTTTTCACATATAAATATACTATCTTGGACATCTTTTATGATTGTGAGCATTCATTAAAGTATGATATGCTAAAGAGTTGACGTTGGACAAGGAAGACAACGTAATGGGTTATGTTTTCTTACATCTAAGATAAATTATATTGTCATGGATCATCCAACATGTTGAGATTGCCTTTCCCTCTCATGCTAGCCAAATTCTTTGCACCAAGTAGAGATACTACTTGTGCTTCCAAATATCCCTAAACCCAGTTTTGCCATGAGAGTCCACTATATCTACCTATGGATTGAGTAGGTTCCTTCAAGTAAGTTGTCATCGTTGCAAGCAATAAAAAATGCTCTCTAAATATGTATGATTTATTAGTGTGGAGAAAATAAGCTTTATACGATCTTGTGATGTGGAAGTAATAAAAGCGACGGACTGCATAATAAAGGTCCATATCACAAGTGGCAATATAAAGTGATGTTCTTTCGCATTAAGATTTTGTGCATCCAACCATAAAAGCACATGACAACCTCTGCTTCCCTCTACGAAGGGCCTATCTTTTATACTTGTCTTATACTTCATGCAAGAGTCACGGTGATCTTCACCTTTCATTTTTACATTTTATCCTTTGGCAAGCTAATTGGACGTAAGTTTTCATGAACTATTATTGTTGACATTACCCTTGAGGTAAAAGTTTGGGAGGCAAAACTATAAGCCCCTATCTTTCTCTGTGTCCGACTAAAACTTCATAACCATAAATATTGCGTGAGTGTTAGCAATTGTGAAAGACTAAATGATAGTTGAGTATGCGGACTTGCTGAAAAGCTCTTATATTGACTCTTTCTGATGTTATGATAAATTGCAATTGCTTCAATGACTAAGATTATAGTTTGTTAGTTTTCAATGAAGTTTCTGATTCATACTTGAAATTGTGAATGAATTGTTACTTTAGCATAAGAAATCATATGACAATATATATATATATATTGTTGTCCCAAGAATGATCATGATGCCCTCATGTCCGTATTTTATTTTATCGACACCTCTATCTCTAAATATGTGGATATATTTTTCGATATCGGCTTTCACTTGAGGACAAGCGAGGTCTAAGCTTGGGGGAGTTGATACATCCATTTTGCATCATGCTTTTATATCGATATTTATTGCATTATGGGCTGTTATTAGACATTATGTCACAATACTTATGCCTATCTATTATATAATTAAGACAAAAGACAAACAAGCCATCACATTAATCCACATAGATTAAATTATCTCCACCATTAATGTTTTAAGGTAACGGCTGAGATTTAAAGATATTAGAAGTTACATACAACTATTGTAGGTACTAATAATTTGTTTGTCACGCACCACTGACACGCATGTCATCCTGAACATGCCAGCCTTTTTAATGTGTCCGAGACAACCACAAATACCCACCACACAAAAAGTATAGGTGTACGATATAGTAGTTGTCAAAGAAGAGTATACTATATGAAATCTACTATTCACAGTTCCAAATCTACACACGGACTCAACCAAAGAACTCGACGCGTGGTTGGAATTCCAAATCTATACACACGGACTCAACCAAAGAACTCCACTCGGGGTCGGCTAACACGAACAAATAAAGACACCCAGCTGGCCACGTCCAGCAACGCCCGAGAATCCAAAACTTTTTTTTCCATGTACTACAACACAAGTGAGATTGGGCACGATCCATATCATGCTCCACGTGAGGCTAAACACCATGACAAAGTGTGATGGATGCAAAAAGGGCGTGATTGGACGGCATCCGAGAGCATGGCAAACACCACACCAAAGTGCAATGGATGCAATCAGGGTAGGATCGGACTATGCTGGAGAGCATCGTGATGGACAAAGTACATCCTGAAGTTCGCTCCATAGATATAGGGCTGCTTTTTGTGAGAGATCCAGGAAGCAAAATCTGCCCGACAAGTAGGCCACCTACAATATCGCAATCTGCCGATGTCGTGATGAAACAAACAATGCGACGCAAATCAGCCAAAACTGTGACATAACATGTCTCAACACCATCCAAACCTTCTGAGTTGCCGCCACGATGAAACAAACGATGCAATGCAAATCAGCCAAAACTATGAAAGATGTCACGACGACAGCCGAACCTTCTGTGTAGCTGCCTCTCCTGAATAATCAAGGTTCATAAATATTATTTAGTGAATTCACTTACTGAGGATAAAATCTATGAGATATTATCAATTGACAAACAATTTTCAAATGGTTTTGCAGCCAAAGCACTATGGCGTGTAAGAATCTTAGTGCCTTAACAATGATAGGACAAACGACACTCATGTGAAAGTGACGAGAATATATATTCAATCAATCCTCCGATCGATGAGCCTATGAGCTTCGATGGATGAAAATGTTTATATATTTACTCCCTCCGTTTCTAAGTATAATCCTTTTACATATTTCAATATGGACTACATACGGATGTATATAGACATATTTTAGAGTGTAGATTCACTCCTTTTGCTCCGTATGTAGAACATATTAGAATCTCTAGAAGGTATTATATTTAGGAACAGAGGGAGTATATATTTACATGTTGATTGTTCTATGGTTTTGAACCACAAGTGCTAATATATTGTAACTGTTTGACAGGGCCAAGCAATGCATTTTACTGTGACCACTAAAAGATCATGATACTATAAATGTGGAGGAGGTTGATACACAATTGTTGATCAAAGATAAAAGAGAATTATGTTTATGCATTTACCATTTTAAAGTTGTGAAAGCAACAAAGTATCACCAGTCGACCAATGCAATACAAAGGTAAGGATCATCAGAATGTTTTCCTGATTACTACTTCGAGTTTGCTTCCAAGGAAACTGTACAAGAACATGCCGGGAAAGATAAGCAATGCTCAGGTTTACCTATACTATATAGTTCCAAATAAGACTCACTAACTAATCTTTCTAGATATGGAGTAATTAATCACCAGTTTTACACATGTCGTTTTGGACTACTCACCCAAATGAAGCATGTGGAATCAAGATGATAGGTCTGCACAGAAAATAGAAGAATAAAAAAATGCTGATTTGGCATATTGGTGATGTGGAAGGCTGCATGTTGAGAGAATTGGGTGTATGGGAGATGAACTATTTAGGTACATACGCTGACAGAGTAAGTGTATAATAACAAAGACTTTAATTTGACTTCCATCATTGCATTAACATTAACTTTTCCAGCTTAAACTCTTCATGAGTGATAAAATCAGAGTTACACTATGGGGAAATTCTACTTATCTTTTGAATGAGGATGTAGTCGATAGCCAAACTATCCTTATTGTGACATCAACAATGGTGGAGTTTAGCAGTAAGTCCAATAAAGTCACAACATCTTCTGTTACTTTTAAAAAAGTTTTTCATGGTTAAATAGGATAGTGACCAAAGTCGACCACTGCTGCAAGTATATACAGATCTAGATAAATCTGCAACTCACAAACTTCTTGGCAAGTATGGAACACTATCTTTTATTATTTATGAACTAATGAAGCATGACTCATTTTTATTAACCAATGTAAAATAATAGTTATGCTTGACTAACTCCATATATGGAGACACTCACCAGAAGAAACTTCGCCAAAAATGACCGAGATAGATAGAAAAGTATGCAAGGTACACCAGAAGAACAAATGTTTTACCAAACTTACTGGAATGGCACATGGAAACTAAGCAAATCAGGTAAGGCATCAGACTTCTTCTAAGATATGATATCACCACTTTTCGAGAACAACAAGACTCTAAGACCTGTAGGAACAATTGAGTTATATCAATTATAACCTTATGGAGCCATATTCGACTTAGTAACGTGTCTGAACTTCTTCAGATTGCTAACTTTATTTTTTTGCGTAACTTATTTAGGATTTTGCATCCATGCCAATATCTACAATAGATATGTTACAAAAATATATTTGATGTTGGTATATGTCATGTGGTGATAGTTTTCTACACAAAATATAATTATATGGTAGGCATAGTATTCAACTCCAAATTAGTGGTTGTACAACTACTACAAGCTGCAATTTCTTTAATGTGGGTGATAAAAGAATCTTAATACATTTGTCTTGAACTTGATGAACTCATTGGATGGGAAATCTGAAGAAGCGCGGAACATTATATGTTAGTTATGTTGAAAGTAAGTAGTAAGACATACTATTTGTATTTACTGATATAGAGTAGGAATACTTGGCATCCATTAATATAAGGAAGACTTATTAGATAACAGTGGTATATTTATTTATTTATTTTCGAAAGCGGAGGCCAAAGGCCTCAATCAATTAATCAAGAAGAAGAGAATTGCCAAGTTAATCAGCAGAAAACTGGGCCAAAACTGTGATAACAGCAGTAACATAAGCACTATTAGACGCATGCCATATTGTAATTATTTAAATACATTGGAACATGCACATTCATGAGTTTTATGTTCCTGGTAACAGTTCACCTCTCCCACGGTTTTTTCAGGTCAACAGAACCATGAGGAAATCTAGCTCCAACATTATAGCCAGCACATGTGAAAAATCCATTGCATTAACCCATATTTCAGTTAGTACATGTAAGCCGTCTTGCTTGGACTTAATACACATATAAGTAATATAACTTGCTAATATATGGTAACAAGAAATAAAAATACCTGTAGACAATCAGCCGCTATGGAGGAAGTAGGAATGATTCAAATCCGTAGCACCTTACATAGCTGGAAGCCGACAACACCAACAACGAGGAAGCCCATAGCTCGCCTCCACCTGCAGACTCTCAGTAGAAGCAAATACACTAATCACAAATGCATATTACTACTTTCTAAAACTGCTTTCATATGTATATATGATTATATGGTAATAATCACAAACAAGACTTATAATATTGGAATTATACATAGTAGATGGATATAATGAGTATGTTTTTGCTATATGAAGTTTCATATAATAATTATGGAAGTGTTGAAGAGACAATAATCAAAATCTAGGTAGAATGCCAACAGAACAATTTCCTAGAAAAATACAAGGGACATCCATAGCAAGTCAAGTAACTATAATCTTTATTGTATAACTAATCCTTACAAGAAAACAAAATGTACGAGGTTGTCTCCTAAATTATAACTTAGCAGAACAAAAGAGTATATCATCCATATCTATTTATTAGTTTAGGTGTCAAATATGTAAAAGCAACTTACAAAGTACATATATACTGCCAGGCAAGAGGAGAATGCAGAGAGTATTGGGGGAGTAGTAAGATATTCATAGCCGCATAATAAATAATACTTATGTCACAATACTTATGCCTATTCTCTCTTATTTTACAAGGTTTACATGGAGAGGGAGAATGCCGGTAGTTGGAATTCTGGGTTGGAAAAGGAGCAAATATTAGAGACCTATTCTGCACAACTCCAAAAGTCCTGGAATTTCATGAGAGCACTTTCCAGAATATATAAAAAATATTGGGCGAAAGAAGTACCAGAGGAGGCCACCCACCATCCATGAGGGTGGGGGCGCGCCCTACCCCCCTGGGTGCACCCCCTGCCTCGTGGGCCCCCTGGCAGCCCTCTGATGCCCATCTTTGGCTATATGGAGTCTTTCGTCCAGGAAAAAATCATAAGCTAGCTCACGGGACGAAACTTCGCCGCCACGAGGCGGAACCAATCTAGGGCTCCGGTGGAGCTGTTCTGTCGGGGAAACTTCCCTCCGGGAGGGGGAAATCATCACCATCATCATCACCATCGATCCTCTCATTAGGAGGGGGTCAATCCCATCAACATCTTCACCAGCACCATCTCATCTCAAACCCTAGTTCATCTCTTGTATCCAATCTTTGTATCCAAACCTTAGATTGGTACCTGTGGGTTGCTAGTAGTGTTGATTACTCCTGGTAGTTGATGCTAGTTGGTTTATTTGGTGGAAGATCATATGTTCAGATCCATTATGCATATTAATAGTTTGTTGCCTCAATGACTGAGATTATAGTTTGTTGGTTCTCAATGAAGTTTCCGATTCATACTTGAAATTGTGATTGAATTATTACTTTAGCATAAGAGATCATATGACAATATTTATATATATTGTTGTTATAAGAACGATCATGATGCCCTCATGTCCATATTTTATTTTTATTGACACCTCTATCTCTAAACATGTGGACATATTTTTCAATTTTGACTTTCGCTTGAGGACAAGCGAGGTCTAAGCTTGGGGGAGTTGATACGTCCATTTTGCATCATGCTTTTATATCGATATTTATTGCATTATGGGCTATTATTACACATCATGTCACAATACTTATGCCTATTCTCTCTTATTTTATAAGGTTTACATGAAAAGGGGGAATGCCGACAGCTGGAATCCTGGGCTGGAAAAGGAGCAAATATTAGAGACCTATTCAGCACATCTCCAAAAGTCCTGAAACTCCACGGGAATTATTTTCAGAATATATAAAAAATATTGGGTGAAAGAAGTACCAAAAGGGGGCCACCCACCGTCCACGAGGGTGGGGGGCACACCCAACCCCCTGGCACGCCCCCCTGCCTCGTGGGCCCCCTGGTGGCCCTTTGATGCCCATCTTTGGCTATATGGAGTCTTTCGATGAGGAAAAATCATAAGCTAGCTCACGGGACGAAACTCCGCCGCCACGAGGCGGAACCAATCTAGGGCCCCACGGAGTTGTTCTGCCGGGGTAACTTCCCTTCGAGAGGGGGAAATCATCACCATCGTCATCACCAACGACCCTCTCCTCGGGAGGGGTTCAATCTCCGTCAACATCTTCACCAGCACCATCTCATCTCAAACCCTAGTTCATCTCTTGTATCCAATCTTTGTATCCAAACCTTAGATTGGTACCTGTGGGTTGCTAGTAGTGTTGATTACTCCTTGTAGTTGATGCTAGTTGGTTTATTTGGTGGAAGGTCATATGTTCAAATCAATTATGTATATTAATACCCCTCTGATTATGAACATGAATATGCTTTTTGAGTAGTTACGTTTGTTCCTGAGGACATGGGAGAAGTCTTGCTATAAGTAGTTATGTGAATTTGGTATTCGTACGATATTTTGATGAGATGTATGTTGTCTTTCCTCTAGTGGTGTCATGTGAACATCGACTACATGACACTTCACCATTGTTTGGGCCTAGAGGAAGGCATTGGGATGTAATAAGTAGATGATGGGTTGCTAGAGTGACATAAGATTAAACCGTAGTTTATGCATTGCTTCGTAAGGGGTTGATTTGGATCCATATGTTTCATGCTATGGTTAGGTTTACCTTAATACTTCTGTTGTAGTTGCGGATGCTTGCAATAGGGGTTAATCATAAGTGGGATTCTTGTCCAAGTAAGGGCAGTTCCCAAGCACCGGTCCACCCACATATCAAATTATCAAAGTACCAAACGCGAATCATATGAACGTGATGAAAACTAGCTTGACGATAATTCCCATGTGTCCTCGGGAGCACTTTACTTTATATAAGAGTTTATCCAGGCTTGTCATTTGCTACAAAAAGGATTGGGCCATCTTGCTGCACCTTATTTACTTTCATTACTTGTTACTCGTTACAAATTACCTTATCACAAAACTATCTGTTACCGATAATTTTAGTGCTTGCAGAGAATACCTTACTGAAAACTGCTTATCATTTCCTTCTGCTCCTCGTTGGGTTTGACACTCTTACTTATCGAAAAGGCTATGATAGACCCCCTACACTTGTGGGTCATCATTGCGCTCTTGCAAGAGTTGCAAAAGCATCTGAGTGTTGGTGTTGGTGGCTGCCATGACAGCTTGCCATGCCTCCGGAGGTGGAGGCGGCGGCGGAGGGTTCTCCTGACTCCCATCCTTGCGTTTCGGATTCAGACGCGTTGGAGGAGCCCTCCTGAAGAGGGTGACATCCGTTAGAATCTTGATAGACAAATATTCAAGCTGAATCAATGGATAGAAATTGCAACATATAGTCTTCACAATAAACATTCAAACAAGGGTGAACGAATGAATTCCAAAGTAAATCATCACACGTCCATTAAGGTGAGAAGCCACTAAGATAAAGGTATATGAATAAAGCAACAAGGTACGAATATGAACAAATAAGTGGTAAGGATTACCCAATCACAAACCAAATATCTGCGGAAGAAATACTAGAGCTACTAGAATTCCCACCTATAAACTACTGAAACTTTCTAGTTATGCAATCAGGTGTTGGGGATACAAGGGAAGCATAATATCTCACTCAAACTAACAATCCCTACATCCAGCTATATCCATCCTTCAACACATAACCAAGAAACTTCCGGAAATCATGTACCTCAACCTTCGAAAAGCATCCGTTATACGAGTTATGGCAATACTCCCGAACTCCCGCCCTAGTACTGGGTGGCGTCGAGGTTATCTCACCAACAACTGCATAAAAGAGATTTTCGATGTCGGTGAACTCAGGTATTTCAGAACTGCAACAACCCCTCGTAGCACAACTCCCCGGGACACTGCCACAACCCCTAAATGTCAGGAGGCACCAAGAACAATGTTCTCGTCAAAAGACTATCAGAACGATTCCAAGATACCCGCGTGATCCTAAAAAAAGTCATGAAATTTGAGGAGAGGAAAGTCAAAACTTGTACGTCAGGAGGCCTCACCAGAGCGACGAAGGGACTGAAGAGTAAAAAGAATCCTACTCTCCGTTATATATAATCCTAAGACTCAAAACATTTTGTTCTAGACTCAACAACATCAGCGATTCGATCAAGCAGGGGCTCCTAACTCGGGGATGGCTCTGATTACCAACTTGTATCACACACTCCCATCTACGGAATAAGAAAGGGATAAAGAGTTGTCTTACACTCGCCACATCACACAATACATAAATAATTCATACATCATCCAAATACACTCAAAGACCAACTATGGTCAAAACCGAATAAAAGGAAGATAAACCCCAAATGCTAGATCCCTGATCGCCCCAACTAGGCTCCACTACTGATCATCAGGAAACGAAATGTAGTAATGACCCAGGTCCTCGCCGAACTCCCACTTGAGTTCGGTAGTGTCACCTGCACTGGTATCATCAGCACCTGCAACTGTTTGGAAGTATCTGTGAGCCACGAGGACTCAGCAATCTCACACCCGTGAGATCAAGACTATATAAGCTTATGGGTAGGATAAGGTAATGACGTGGAGCTGCAGCAAGTGCTAAGCAAATATGGTGGCTAACATACACAATTAAGAGTAAGATGAGAAGCTACACAACGGTCAAGAAACTATAAGTGATCAAGAAGTGATCCTGAAACTACTTACATTCAAGCATAACACAAGACCGTGTTCACTTCCCGGACTCCACCGAAAAGAGACCATCACGGCTACACACGTAGTTGATTCATTTTAATTAAGTCAAGTGTCAAGTTCTCTACAACCGGATATTAACAAATTCCCATCTGCCACATAACCACGGGCACGACTCTCGAAAGTTAATACCTTGCAGGGGTGTCCCAACTTATCCCATCACAAGCTCTCACGGTCAATGAAGGATATTCCTTCTCCCGGAAAGACCCGGTTAGCCTCGGAATCCCAGTTACAAGATATTTCGACAATGGTAAAACAAGACCAGCAAAGCTGCCCGATGTGCTGACAAATCTCGATAGGAGTCGCACGTATCTCGTTCTCAGGGCACACTGGATGGGCAAGACATCGGGTTGGCATAGACCCGGGTTGCCCAGGGGGCGCCGGACATCGCCAAGTTTGGACCAACACTCAGAGGAGCACTGGCCCGGGTGTTTAAAATAAAGATGACCCTTGAGTCTGAAGAACCCAAGGGAAAAAGGCTTAGGTGGAAAAAGTTAAAAACCAAGGTTGGGCCTTGCTGGAGGAGTTTTATTCAAGGCGAACTATCAAGGGGGTCCCATAACCCCAATCGCGTAAGGAACGCAAAATCAAGGAACATAACACCGGTATGACGAAAACTAGGGCGGAAAGAGTGGAACAAAACACCAGGCATAAGGCCGAGCCTTCCGCCCTTTACCAAGTATATAGATGCATTAATTAAAATAAGAGATATTATGATATCCCAACATATCCATGTTCCAACATGGAACAAACTTCAACTTCACCTGCAACTAGCAACGCTATAAGAGGGGGCTGAGCAAAAGCGGTAACATAGCCAAACAATGGTTTGCTAGGAAGGTGGGTTAGATGCTTGCCATGACAATATGGGAGGCATGCTATAACAAGTGGTAGGTAGCGTGACATAGCGATAGAACGAACAACTAGCAAGCAAAGATAGAAGTGATATCGAGGGTATGGTCATCTTGCCTGCAATGTTCTCAGAGTTGTCGAAAGCTTGATCCTCATTAGCGTACTCAACAGGTTCCTCGTTAACGTACTTGTCTCCCGGCTCTACCCAAAGCAAGAACACAAGAAATGGAACAACAATCAATCACGGTGCAAAGCACAAGCAACATGATGCAATACATGGCATGGTATGCAAGATATGATATGCAATGCATATGCGTGCTCCGTAAGGGAAAGAATGATCAAGGCATGAACTTGGCAAACCAAGTATGCCGCTGGAAAGATGAGGTGATTTCGGTCGAAATCGATATAAGGATCATCGGAAATGGATGCACGGTTTGCAAATGACAAGCAAAACAAGGATGACGCAAATCTGCGATTAACGGCATGATAACACTTAAAATGCAACAATAAACTAAGCTATTGCTCTCCAACATAGGAATAGAGCATATGGCAGTGATGTACAAGAGATGGTTGACAGACCATGAACACTGAGCTACGGCTAAAACGCTCTAGAACAGGTTCAAATAAGAATGACAAAAGTGCAAAAGATATCAGCTTCACAGACTTAGTGAAAAGACTAACATGGCATAAACAACATCAGGAAGCAAAGTTTATAGCAAGCAAACAACATGCTAAAGAAACATATCATGGAAAACAAAGGCATGGCATATTTCTAATACATGCACGTAACAAAACACCCTTACTGAATATGAGCCAAAAAGGCACAGAAAATATGATTATACCCATGCAAACATAGAAAGTTCTATAAATAGATTCAGACTTGGTGAAATTTAGGACATGGCAGAAAACAGATTCATTATAGCAACTTTGCAAGATCATGCCACTCGTCACAAAGCATTACATGACAACACAAGCATACCACCAGTAAGAAGACATGTTCATGAAGCTAAACATGGCAAGAGCAAGTTCGTAGGATGCATGGACCACTAGCAAAACACATGGCAAATTTGATTATCATGTTAACAATCTATCAGGAACATTATTTAGCAAAAGTAGAGCAAGAAATTGACATGCTAGAGCACTCCATAATTTCAACCCGAGGCATGAATGGATAGAGCATAACCATATGTCCAAAACATCCTTACTGAACAACCTCAAAATGTGCATGGATCTCATGGTCGAAACAAATTTACATGGCATCAAAATAACAGAAGAAAAAGGACTTAGCAAAAACCCAAGTCTCTGAAAACAGTAACATCATGGAGCCTACTTTGCATGCTTGTGCTAGTCACCACATAGCTCACAAAAATGCAAGACTTGCACCCCTGTAAATATGGAATGTTGTAGTTCAAAACACATGTAGACATCCTGCTCATAGGATGCACACACCAAATGCAACAAAAGTGACAAATCACCATGTTCTGTTAAGAACCAGTAGGTATCATTTTATAGCACTCTTGCAACGATGCTAATGGCATCATAGTGGACCGTAACATGCATGCAAATGCTACTAACGTGAAGAGCTCAACAAGACATACATTTCGACATGTCAAATGCATGATTTGAAGCACCGAGCACGGAGATATGGCATGTTTAGGATGGCATAAAAATAATGCAGAAAATACTTAGAAGAATTTGAGATCGTCCAGATCTAGGGTTCGGGCGGCACGGACCCCGAGGCAGCGGCGGATCGGGTGGAGGAAGCGGGTCGGGCATGAGGCGGGGACGGTCTCCGGCGATGCCGCGGCGGCGGCTCTGGCCATGCGGGGGGGCGAATCCGGTGCCGGCAGCGGGCGGCGGACGACGGGAGGCGGGGTGACGCATGGCGCACGACGGTGGAGGCGGCGGCGACAGCGAGCGCTGGCGGCGGCTCTGGCCATGGGGGGCGAATCCGGTGCCGGCAGCGGGCGGCGGACGACGGGAGGCGGGGCAACGCACGGCGCACGACGGTGGAGGCGGCGGCGAGGACTGGTGGCGGCGCCGGCGGAAGGCGCACGGCGGCGCAGGCGGCGGGGACGGGCGGTGCGGCGCGCGGGTCGCGCGGGCCGGCTGCGGGCCCCGCGGGCCGACGGTGGTGGCAGCTCCGGGGTGCCACGTGGCGGCCTGGGATTGGCGCGGACGCGGCGGTGATTTCTTCCGGTGAAAGGTCGGACGTGGCTGGCGGCAGAGAGGGACTAGCCTAGGGTTTCATATGCACTAAATTTCTAGGGGAGGTGCAAATATATAGGTAGAGGGAGCTGGGAGAGTCCAAATGAGGTGTGGTTTTCGCCCACACGATCGTGATCCAACAGCGGAGAACATGGAGGTGCTTTAGATGAGTTATTGGTCTGTTTTGGAGAGGTGTTGGGTTGCAACACCAAAGAGGCTTTTGCGGTTACCCGGTTAACCGCTTGGGCATCAAACGATCTCCAAATGGAACGAAATTACACAGGCGGTCTACCGGTGATGTACCAAGGCCACTTGACAAATCTCAGTCCATTCCGAGAACGTTTTTCTACTGCTCATGAACAAGACAATAGGGGTGCGCCGGGTGCATGTGGGAGTGTCAGATTGCGAAACGGACAACGGGTAAAATGCTCGGATGCATGAGACGAACACGTATGCAAATGAGATGCACATGATGACATGATATGAAATGCATGACATGAAAAAAATGCAAAATGAAACACAAAACCCAACCACGAAGGGAATATCATATCATAAAGCCAAAAATGGCAAGAGTCAGAGTTACAAATATGGAAAGTTACATCCGGGGTGTTACACCTATACAATTTGCCATTGTCTTGGGTGTGTTGGGACACAGGAGATTTTTTGTATTTGGTTCCAGGGTTGTTTGAGAGAGACCATCTTCATCCTACACCTCCCACGGATTGATAAACCTTAGGTCATCCACTTGAGGGAAAATTGCTACTGTCTTACAAAACTCTGCGCTTGGAGGCCCAACACGAGTCTACAAGAATAAACTTGCGTAGTAGACATCATGCAGTTGTAGGGTGCCTCCTGAGGCTCGGTGACTTCCGAATCTTCAAGAACGAGGGGCATGCAGAGAATTCGAGTCCTGGAGAGGCACGCTCTCACGACAAGGGAGTATACCACAAGCATATCAAGCTAAGTCACCCCAATCACAGTCAGCGGTAACACGGGTATCGCAATGCAACATGAAAATGATAACATAATGGCGCAAGCGCCATAGTTCATTACATGCCCCGACAGGGCCTTCTACTTTTTTCAAATGCAGGGGGAAGAAAGAAACAAAAGCAAGTTGCGTTGTCGTGGAATTGTCATGGCAGATGTCCTAGTGAAAGGACTTAGTCGTGGAGCCATCGTAACTAGGAAGCTTAAAGGGGTTAATCGGGACAAAGGACACGCGAGGTTTATACTGGTTCGGCCCCTTGCGGTGAAGGTAAAGCCTAGCCCAGTTGTTGTGGTATTGCTAGGTTTCGATGACCAAGGAGCGAAATACGCTAGCTTGGCTCTCGATCTGTTATCTCTTTCCCTAAGCCGCCGCCGGGTCGTCCCCTTATATACACGGGTTGGCGCCTGGTGGCCTGCAGGGCCTCGGCTGGCTCATACAATGTATCTGGCTCGGTGACTTCTTTTACATGCCTTAGTTTACAAGTCTTACTCATACATGGCGGTTTACAATTATGGGCTTTAATCCGCCTCTAGGCTTGGGCCCGCTACAAGTCTTATAAATGAATCGTCGCCTTGTATACTCGTCGGGCTTCTTTGAGTAACCCGCCATTAAGATTGACCCAACCCCTCCTGGGCGGGTCATACGTGGTAGTCATATCCCCAACATTAGGCCCCAGGTTGATTTGAACTTTGTTCTTGTCAATCTCTAACACTTAGACGAAATCCATATTCCGCCGTTTGTAAAAGCTCTGTAACCTGCCATGACGTCATCTTTAGAAAATTTGGAAATATGCCTTGACGTCATCTTTAACGTATCCTTATCTTTAAATGCTTTTTGAGAATCGAGGCATCCATTTAGCTGGCTAATCATTACTTTGGTCTTCCTTGATTTTCACACCTGCCCGTTCACCTATCTCCTTATAAATAGCCATGGCCGGTCTTTCTTCTTCTTCCTTCTCTCGCCACATCTCCGCCTCTCGAGCTCCGCCGCTGGCACAACGCTCACCGTCGTCCTCAACGTTGGCCACTACATCACCCTGAGCTCTGATAACCCACAAGTATAGGGGATTGCAACAGTTTTTGATAAGTAAGAGTGTCGAACCCAACGAGGAGCTAAAGGTAGAACAAATATTCCCTCAAGTTCTATCGACCACCAATACAACTCTACGCACGCTTGACATTCGCTTTACCTAGAACAAGTATGAAAATAGAAGTACTTTGTAGGTATTGTTGGATAGGTTTGTAAGATAATAAATATTACGTAAATAAAAAGTAGGGGCTGTTTAGATAAAGACACAAGTAAGTTAGTTTTAGTAAAGAGCTTTTTGTTACGAGAAAGTTATTTGTCCCTAGGAAATCCATAACTAGACCGACAATCATTATTGCAATTTTATATGAGGGAGAGGCATAATCTAACATACTTTCTCTACTTGGATCATATGCACTTATGATTGGAACTCTAGCAAGCATCCGCAACTACTAAAGATCATTAAGGTAAAACCCAACCATAGCATTAAAGTATCAAGTCCTCTTTATCCCATACGCAAACAACCTACTTACTCGGGTATGTGCTTCTGTCACTCACGCCACCCACCAAAAGCAGATCATAAACATATTGCAAACCCTACAGCGGGAATCCCTCACGCTTGCGCGGCATGGAGAGCACCATAGGACAACACCAATAATAAAACATGCAACTCAAACCAATCACGATCATCAAATAACCCATAGGACAAAACGGATTTACTCAAACATCATAGGATAGCCACACATCATTGGGAAATAATATATAGCGTTGAGCACCATGTTTAAGTAGAGATTACAGTGGGTAAGAGAGAGGTTAAACCTCTGCATAGAGAGGGGAAGAGTTTGTGATGATGGCGGTGAAGTTGTTGGTGAAGATTGCGGTGATGATGTTGGCCCCTGGTGGCACTCCGGCGCCACCGGAAGCAAGGGGGAGAGAGCCCCCCTTCTTCTTCTTCTTCCTTGACCTCCTCCCTAGATGGGAGAAGGCTTTCCCCTCTGGTCCTTGGTCTCCATGGCATGGGAGGGGCGAGAGCCCCTCCGAGATTGGATCTGTCTCTCTCTGTTTCTTCGTTTTCAAATTCTACCCTTTCACCGTTTCTTATATTCCCGGAGATCCGTAACTCCGATTGGGCTGAAATTTTAACACGATCTCTATCAGGATATTAGCTTTCTTGCGGTGAAAGAAGGGCACCAAATGCCTTTCGGGGTGGCCACAAGGGTCAGGGGTGCACCCAGGGGGGTGGGGCGCGCCCCCTGCCTCGTGCTTCCCTCGGGCACCGTCTCGCATGGATTTTTCTTCCCGAAAATCATATATATTCCAAAGAAAATCTTCGTCAATTTTTATCCCATTTGGACTCCGTTTGATATGAATATTCTGCTAAACAAAAAACATACAACAAACAGGAACTGGCACTGGGCACTGGATCAATATGTTAGTCCCAAAAATAGTATAAAAAGTTGCAAAAAGTATATGAAAGTTGTAGAATATTGACATGGAACAATCAAAAATTATAGATACGATGGAGACGTATCAGCATCCCCAAGATTAATTCCCGCTCGTCCTCGAGTAGGTAAATGATAAAAAAGATAATTTTTGATGTGGAATGCTACCTAGCATAATCTTGATTACATATCTAATCATGGCATGAATATTAAGACACGAGTGATTCAAGGCAATAGTCTATCATTTGACATTAAGAAAAATAATACTTCAAGTCTACTAATAAAGCAATCATGTCTTTTCAAAATAACATGGCCAAAGAAAGTTATCCCTACAAAATCATATAGTCTGGCTATGCTCCATCTTCACCACACAAAATATTCACATCATGCACAACCCCGATGACAAGCCAAGCAATTGTTTCATACTTTTGACGTTCTCAAACCTTTTCAACTTTCACGCAATACATGAGCATGAGCCATGGACATAGCACTATAGGTGGAATAGAATGGTGCTTGTGGAGAAGACAAAAAGGAGAAGATAGTCTCACATCAACTAGGCGTATCAACGGGCTATGGAGGTGCCCGTCAATAGATATCAATGTGAGTGAGTAGGGATTTCCATGCAACAGATGCACTAGAGCTATAAGTGTATGAAATCTCAAACTGAAACTAAGTGGTTGTGCATCCAACTTGCTTGCTCATGAAGACCTCGGGAGTTTGAGGAAGCCCATCATCGGAATATACAAGCCAAGTTCTATAATGAAAATTCCCACTAGTATATGAAAGTGGTAACTCAAGAGAGTCTCTATATGAAGAACATGGTGCTACTTTGAAGCACAAGTGTGGTAAAAGGATAGTAACATTGCCCTTTTCTCTTTTTCTCTCATTTTTTTTAAAAAAATTGGGCCTTTTTTTTGCCTTTCTCTTTTTCCTTTTTTTCCTTTTTTTATTTTTTCATCCGGAGTCTCATCCCGACTTGGGGGGGGGAATCATAGTCTCCATCATCCTTTCCTCACTAGGGCAATGCTCTAATAATGATGATCATCACACTTTTATTTACATACAACTCGATACTAGAACAAAGATATGACTCTATATGAATGCCTCCGGCGGTGTACCGGGATGTGCAATGATATAGTGTAGCATGACATCAAAAAACGGACAAGCCATGAAAACATCATGCTAGCTATCTTACGATCATGCAAAGCAATATGACAATGAATGCTCAAGTCATGTCACTACAAAAAAGAAACATCCGTGACATTTTGGGCCGAACAAACTTTTTTTCTGACATACATATGACACTTCTATGACGATAATTGTGACAAAACCCGGTATCATCATAGATGTGTTGGGCTCCTACTTCTATGACAAAAAATCATGACAGAAAATGGGCTTTTCGTCCTGGGCGGGCCGGAGACGCAGCTGCATGACATTCTTTGGGCCGTCCATGACGGAAAAAACCATGGTAGAAGCGAGGGGGAGGAAAATTTCGGGGAGTTCCCGGTTACGGTGGGAGGTCGGGGGACGAGCGATGCCCGTTTCTCTCGTACACGTACGCGCGTGTGTGCGAGGCGTTGGCTCTAACTGAACCCGAGCGAGGCGTTGGGCTCTAACTGAACCCGAGCGATTGCACTGCAGGCTACACGTTACTGAACCCGAGCGATCGATCGATGGCTGTTAACTGAACCCGATCGAGTGATTCCTTTGCTACTGCTGCTAACTGAAGCCGATCAACTGGATGAACAGTGAGCATTGCGGGGGGGGGGGGTGGTGGATGAACAGTGAGCGGTGGCGTTGCCTCTGGATGAACAGGACCCCGTGGTGTGGTGGAGGGGTGGATGAATAGTAGACGGTGGAGGGGTGCCCTTGGAGGGGTGGTTGAACAGGACCCCGTGGTGTGGAGGGCTGATAGAGGCGAGGGTGTCCCGATCTTTCGATGAGATGATAACTATCGATTTGGTGGAGATGACTTTGATGATCCGACTACAAACGTGCACGACGTTGCGCCTTAGCAATCGCTAAACCAATCTCCTGAGGTTACTGACGATGCCGGAAGCACGGTCAGCCTGACCATGAAGGTCTATTCCTGCAAGCAATCGAAGAACGAGCAAGAATATGATAAAGCAATCTGAATATTGCAAATATATATGAGGTATTGATATTGGTGGGGATCCGTAAGCGGTCTTTGTCTGGTCGTTGGACACAAATGAAGTACACGAAGTTGCAATGGCTAACTTTTAACTAAACAAATCCCAAGGAAAAAGCTACTAGATGGATCTACTTATATAGGAGCAAGGGGTGGCGGCCAAGGAGGTGGGAGGACGTCCCAAGGCAGCCTAAAACTAACCCTAGGTCGTACAAGGCTCATGGGCCCAAGTGGAGGTGATGCAACACCTTTGGGCTTGTAGTTTGACTCGGATTCTGCTGCAACGTCAGATTGTTTCGTCCGTAACTCAACGCTCCGGATGAATTTGAAGGTGAATCCAATTGAGTTGGAAAGAGCACGAAATCTAGTTTCCAACAAAAAAAGAATCACCCAATTCGGAGTCCGTATGAAAAAGTTGTTGGCGTTTTGAGTCAGGTATGTCTGTGCAGTCCGAATCTGAATCCAGAACGTGAGAGACTTGGACTCTATCTTCTCTTGGCCCAAAAGTGACGTGAGAGGACTTTTTGAACACAACCTAAACTTCTCCTTTTCCCTTGTCTTCATATGTGGATTGTACAAATGTCCCATACACCTGCAATTAGACAAAACACAAAAGTGTGTGAAGTATTTTTGTTCTGGATAACATAAATAGATTATTGAATAGTTTGCATTAGAAATCACCTGACAAATATGCATGTATGAAATATTTTTGGTCGTATCCAAGGTAGTCATGTCCTCATCATCCTCCCCTTTTTGAAAATAAAGCCGTCCTCGGCATTGCTTAATCTGAAATGTGGCTAACAAAAGAGACAAGGTGTACATGTTGTATATGTATATGTCATCCATTTTAACTTCCCTTGATTTTTGCACATATGTCACATGTATACATGAGTAACTTTCATTGTTCATAAAATCTAAAGCCAAAAAATTATCACAGGAAGTAGAAGGCATGAAAATATTGGAACTCAGTTTGCACATATAAGTGAAGCTCTTATTCTCTTCAAAAGATTGGCAATGTTCATCATTAAACCATCCTAACTTTGATGAATAAACCTTACTTGCATCAAATTTACATGCTACAACATGCTTAAATAAGCAAACATGCAATAAGTCATTGGACACAGAATCATCATCAAGATTAGAGGTCATATCAAAATGATTAAACATTGGTTGTTTTGCATCAACAGTTAATTCAATGGGTGCACTCAAAATTGTTGATATTTCAGTTGTTTGATCACATGACGCATTCATGACAGTAACAAGAGTCTCTAAAATAGGTGGTGTGCTCAAATCAACAGGTAACTCAACACATGATGCATTCAAGTTAACTAGGCATGCTTCATTCTCATGTGAAGTTATATCATCAATACCTTTACTGTTACCTCGCAAAGATGTAGCTGATGTAGGTACGGACGTTGACAATGTACCATACTCTTGAGATGATATTGCGCTCACAATCCGAGGTGGGGCTGCTCTAGTAGGTGCAATAGTGGAGTAACCAACCGGCGATGGTGAGCATGAACTGGAATAGTAGTTGTTGTAGTCACCCAATGCATCCTCCTGTATCTGTCTCTCAAAGGTACAAGCACGGACATACATACCAGTAATGCAACGAGGAATATACCGAAATCTTGCCTGAATATCATGGTTCAAACCACCAAAAAATCTATTCATTGTATCATCCTGAGATTCTTCTATGTCACAATGATGCATATAAGATTTGAACTCTTGGTAGTAAGCATGAACATTGTTACTGCCTTGTTTTAGTTGCTCCAATTTGCAATGCAATTCACGACGATAGTAAGGAGGAAAAAATTGTTGTCTCATTACAGCTTTCAAAACTTTCCAAGTTGTGGGTTGGTTATCAATGTTTTTCTTACAATGTACACTCCACCAAACAGAAGCAAAACCAGTAAATGCTCTAATGGTAGCTCGTACTCTCTCAAGTTCATAAAAATCATGGTGACTAAAAACTTGTTCTACTTCAAGCTCCCAAGCTAGATAAATAGCAGGATTAAATCTACCCTCAAATGATGTTAAAGAGATAACCTGACCATATGCTTGTGTGTGTTGTCCCAACTCTCGTGATGGTGAAGATGTGTCCGTCGTCCAAGAACTTCTATCTCTGGAACCTGTCATGATTAGTAGAAACAAGAACCAAAATTCGAGAATAATGTTCCTATGAACTACTAGGATGTGGTTGTAAAGTGCTCACAGTAAAGCAAATATCAATATCTTACAAGTTCTTACCATGCGGCAGGTGGTGACAGGCAACCAGCGGTGTCAAATAACTCCGAAGATTGTGTAAAGCGATTGCCAGGGGAACGTGCGTATACACGGTGTAGAAATATGTGGAGCTGGGTTGGCTATATATGGTAGCAAAAGATTAGCAATAATCAATTCAGAGATGCAATGTTGAATAAACGCTCAACGACGGTACTGTGCTGGTCCTAGGCTAGACCGAACTAGAGACGCGAGCCTAGAACACTAATGAGGTCACGTCGTAGCACAACCAGCATCAATGAAGGATACTAAGTAGCTCTGGACAGCAAGATATAAGTGAAGATCACAACGGCAGTAAAGATAATGATGTGAAACAACAGCCAAGCTGTTTTACTGAACAGTGCACAAAACAGATTCCAATCCGAATTCAACTACGAGATTGAGTCTAAAAAGATCCGAATTTTGTCTTTTTTTCTTTTTTTTCCTCACACTTTTTTTTCTTTCTCCCCTTTTTTTCTCTGACTTTTTTTTCTCTTTTTTTCTCTCGTTTTTTTTCTCTCCTTTTTTCTCCCTCTTTCCAAAACAAACTAGATAAGATGCAGATTGGATCAAGTGAAGATGTGAACGATCTCAACTATTATTATGACAATGAATGGTGGGTAGCACGTGGTGGAAATTGATGGATGGGTGGTGGACAGCGGAAGAGATAATGATGCAGCGGTGGCGTGACTAATGTGAACAGAACTCGAAACTCTAAACGAACTAGACACTAAGACCAGCAACTCGACACGACGATGCAACCGATAATTCAACTATGCAAGCAATGAAAAGAAAATTGCAAAGGCTCAGACTGGCTTGGACCAAGGATGAATAGATCTAACTCTTTTTTGTGGCTTTTTCTTGGACAATAGGTAAGAAAATAAATCTAATCTAGGAAAACTGGAAATTCTCACCGAGCAACCTAAAAACTGATACCACTTGATAGAGGCGAGGGTGTCCCGATCTTTCGATGAGATGATAACTATCGATTTGGTGGAGATGATTTGATGATCCGACTACAAACGTGCACGACGTTGCGCCTTAGCAATCGCTAAACCAATCTCCTGAGGTTACTGACGATGCCGGAAGCACGGTCAGCCTGACCATGAAGGTCTATTCCTGCAAGCAATCGAAGAACGAGCAAGAATATGATAAAGCAATCTGAATATTGCAAATATATATGAGGTATTGATATTGGTGGGGATCCGTAAGCGGTCTTTGTCTGGTCGTTGGACACAAATGAAGTACACGAAGTTGCAATGGCTAACTTTTAACTAAACAAATCCCAAGGAAAAAGCTACTAGATGGATCTACTTATATAGGAGCAAGGGGTGGCGGCCAATGAGGTGGGAGGACGTCCCAAGGAAGCCTAAAACTAACCCTAGGTCGTACAAGGCTCATGGGCCCAAGTGGAGGTGATGCAACACCTTTGGGCTTGTAGTTTGACTCGGATTCTGCTGCAACGTCAGATTGTTTCGTCCGTAACTCAACGCTCCGGATGAATTTGAAGGTGAATCCAATTGGGTTGGAAAGAGCACGAAATCTAGTTTCCAACAAAAAAAGAATCACCCAATTCGGAGTCCGTATGAAAAAGTTGTTGGCGTTTTGAGTCAGGTATGTCTGTGAAGTCCGAATCTGAATCCAGAACGTGAGAGACTTGGACTCTATCTTCTCTTGGCCCAAAAGTGACGTGAGAGGACTTTTTGAACACAACCTAAACTTCTCCTTTTCCCTTGTCTTCATATGTGGATTGTACAAATGTCCCATACACCTGCAATTAGACAAAACACAAAAGTGTGTGAAGTATTTTTGTTCTGGATAACATAAATAGATTATTGAATAGTTTGCATTAGAAATCACCTGACAAATATGCATGTATGAAATATTTTTGGTCGTATCCAAGGTAGTCATGTCCTCATCAAGGGCCAGATGAACCGTGGACGGTGGAGGGGTGCCCGTGGAGGGGTGGTTGAACAGTAGCCGGTGGAGTAGCGCGCGGTGGAGGCTGTATGAACTGGAGCCCATGGAGGCTAGAGGAGGTCGATGGTGGAGATGAACAGTATCCCGTGGAGTCCCATTTTGCGGTACGCCACACCCCTCCCGATGATCAGGAACCCGTTTCGACCGTAGGAGGTCCGTTTCATCCGTTTTGCAGTACGCCACACCCCTCCCGATCAACAGGACCCCCGTTTCGACCGTAGGAGGTCCGTTTCCTCCGTCTTGTGGTACACCAGACCCCTCCCGATGAACAGGATCCCGTTTCGAACGTTGCCAGTCGAACACAAGGTCGTTTCCTCCGTTCTGCGGTACGCCGGGCCTCGTTTCCATCGCCTGTTCCGTCCAAGCCCTCCCGATGAACACGACCACACATTCTGTTCTGACCTAGCCGGTTGGCTCCCACGTGTTCCATTGCCTCCCGATGAACAAGATGCATTCCGTTGCCTCCCCATGAACACGACGCATTCCATTGCCTCCCCATGAACACGACGCATTCCGTTGCCTCCCCATGAACACGACGACGACGCTGTTTCTCCGTTCCGACCCAGCCATGTACACGAGCCCTGGCCGTACGTATGCGCGAGTAGGCGTTCGAGACCCCGCCCGTATGTACACATACGTGGCCGTATTTTCTTTCTTGCACCCTGGCCGCTGTACGTAAGTGTACATGCTACGTGCGCACCTCTACATCCACCAGTATATATGTACGTACATGTTCGTGACCTGAATGACAATGCTACGTACGCTTCGACCAGGTGGGTCCCGACTGTCACGCACTTCCTTGCGTGAGAAGATGTAGCTGGAAGGTCCCAGCAGTCAGGGGGGAAACGTTTTTTTCATGAAATACGGTGGCCCGTCTGGTGGGTCCCAGCTATTAGGTGGAGGAATAATTATTTTGCACGTAATAAGGAGGCACTTCCTTGCTGCGGCCGTGGACCCAGCTGTCAGCCTCTCCACGTACAGTCCACGTCCGATGGAAGCCGTTCCTTGACCACGTTGACCACGCCGTGCCGAGAGCACCAGGGTGGTGGACGACGGTGAGGCCTAGGAAGGGGATGAAGCGGAGCCGGGGAAGACGCGGCAGGGGATGCCCACGCGTAGACGAGTATGAGTGTTCACTGGTTCGCTGCGGTGTGAGGCTGTCGTGGCCGCAGAATAACAGGGGGTGTGGGTGTGTTGAGGGATGGCCTGGCCAGCGGTGGTAGTAGTAGGGGAGGTGAGGCCTCCGCCGCATCGCAGCCGGCCACGGGTGGCAGGAGCACAAGGCACGACTGGCACTGGTTTGGGCAGCTCGAGCAAGAAGACCAGATCTTGAATAAGCACTACGGTCGTTGGATGGACATTTTACGGTCACTGGAGCTAGAATCATGCATATTGACTAAGTTGACAAAGCCCTCCATCCCCGTCAACTTAGTAGGCCCACAAGTCAGCCTGCCACTATACTGGGTCCCAGCTAACATGGGGAGTATTCATTTTTTTGTGTGTAATAAGGAGGCACTTCCTTGCATGCGAAGATATAGCTGGTGGGTCCGAGCGATCAGCGGCGGTAACTTTTTTTCGTGAAATACAGAGGCCCTTTCGGTGGGTCCCTGATGTCAGGTGGAGGAATCATTATTTTGCGCGTAATAAGGAGGCATTTCCTTGCGTGCGGCCATGGACCCAGCTGTCGGCCTCCACGTACAGTCCACTTCAGATGCACGTCGGTCGGTGACCACGTTGACCAGGCCGCGCCGAGAGTACTAGGGCGGTGGACGACGGCGAGGCCTATGAAGGGAACGACACAAGGCAGGTAAGACTCGGCAGTTGTTTCTCACGCGGAGGGGAGTATGACTGTACGAGGGTTTACTGGTTCGTTTGCCGTCACCGGAGAATAACAGCAGGTGTGGGTGAGTAGAGGGATGGCTAGGCCAGCGATGGGAGTACGGTGGGGCGGTGAGGCCTGCGCGGCAGCAGAGCCGGCCACGGGGAGGAGGGAGCAGGTAGTCCAGCCGGTGCTTGTTTGAGCGGCTGGAGCAGGAAGAGCAGAGATTGAAGAAGCACAACGGCCGTTGGATGGCCATCCAACAGTCACTGCTTGTGCGTCAACCTATTTTTAGGAAAGCCTCAAATTTGTGGAAAACAGCATATAGCCCATCTGCCATTATTTCTAATAATTTACAGCCCATTTGCTAATTATTAAGGTTTTTTGGAGCCCATATTCTTTTTATTAGCATTATAGCCCATATTGTGCCCACGGTTAAAAAATTATACGAAATTTTGCATATTTTGGTACGGTCCGAACTGTTTTTAATCCCGAAATTTCGACTCACATTCAAACTGATTTTCAAAATAAATGTATATCAATATAAAATCCAACAAATTCTCCACGCATAAAAATTAATGTAATTTAAAATCTCGAAATAAAAAAAAAGATTTTTGAAACTAATTGCCGGTTTGATGTGTTTTAAAAATGTACAACCCATTTCTCATTACTGATGGGCCATTTTCTCGTCCAGCCGAATGAAAGCTCTCCTCGTCTTGAAAGATTTGCTGCCCAACAGGCCTGACAAAGCGACTTACTTGGCAAATCACAAAAAAACTGGGCTGTGGCCGTGGACCCAGCTGTCAGCCTCTCCATGTACAGTACTCTTCCAATGGAATGTCATTGACCACGTTGACCACGCCGGGCCGAGAGCACCAAGGTGGTGGACGACGGCGTGGCCTAGGAAGGGGACGAGGCAGAGCCAGGGAATCCACGACAGTGGATGCTCACGCGGAGAGGAGTACGAGGGTTCACTGGTTTGGCTCCGGTGTGAGGCCTCTGTCGCCGCAGGGCCTGGCTAGCGGTGGGAGTAGTAGGGGGCGATGAGGCCTCAACGGCAACACAGCCGGCCACTGGAGGCAGGAGCAGGCGGTCTCCCCTGTCTTGGTTTGGGTGGCTGGTGCAAGAAGAGCAGCGATTGAAGAAGCAGCATGACCGTTCAATTCAAATCCAACAGTTACTGCTGCTAGAATCGTTTGTTGACTAAGTTGACAAGCCCTGCATACGCGTCAACTTAATAAGGAGGAATCATTTTTTCACGTAATAAGGAGGCAGTTGATTGCGTGCGGCCAGGCCAGCAGAAGCAATAGGGTGGGCCGGGGAAGCCTGCGCGGCATCACAGCGGGCCATGAGAGGAGGGAGCAGGCAGCCCCACCGGCGCTAGTTTAGGCGGCTGGAGCAGGAAGATCAGAGATTGAAGAAGCACGTCGGCCGTTGGATGGACATCCAACAGTCACTGCTGCTAGAATCGTGCGTTCACTGACAAAGCCTTGCGTAAACAAGTCAGCCTCGAAATCTATGGCGTGTACAACCCATTTGCTAATATTTTTATAATTATTAATCATTTTATAATTCATATGGAATTTATTGCAGCCCGTTTTCCATTTTTAGAATTGCTGGCCATTTTCTGGTCAGTACCAGGGTCAAAAAATTAACTAGATATGTGGGAAATTTTGAAAAAATTCGCAAATTTTTGCTGGGGAATGAAATATTCTTAATCCAAAAATTAATAGCCATACTAAAACAAATTAAAAAATAAATTAGTACTATGTCATGTTAAATCCAATGAAATACGTATAAGATATCAGTGAGGAACAAAAACAAAAAAGAAACTTATATCCCATTTGCTATAAATTTTTTGGAATTTTCAACCCCTTTTGATATTACTTTTAACAGACATTGACCATACTCGTAAGCCAGGCCTGAATGCATCCCTCCTCGTCTTGAAAGATTTGCAGCCTAGTAATTCGGAGAAAACAAATAGGCCTAGCTTGGGTATTCTTCAAAAAGAAATACCGGGCTACCTATTTTCCCAAAGAACTGGTGCATGAGCATTTAGCTTTATTTATTTATTCATTTATTTATTTACTTATTTATGTTTAGGGGACCATGAGCATGTACCTGGGCCGGATTCATGTGAGAGCCTCCTTCCAGTTAATTATGGGCTTCTCTATTGGGCCTTCATCAGTGGGCTGCATGTTATCAACAAGTGGAAAATGTGTTCCGTACGAAAAATAGTATGCGCTACGTGCGGTACGGGGCACTAAAGGATCGAACCGTGCAACGACTTCCAAAACATTGTGTTTGTCGTTCTAACAATACATTTATTCAACCAACAGACAAAATATACTACTGATTGTACATTGAAAATAGCAGCAACAGCAACCAGGGCTGGGGTTGCAGCAGAAGCAGTAAGCAGGCCAGAAGAGTGAAGACCTCCACGAGCATCCACAAGCATCCAGCTGTCGCGACCGTCGACGAGCACCATCCAAGACGTGTTCATGCCGACCCAGTACATACCGTCAATGTAGTTGAGGCTGATGGGGATCGGATCACAGTCAAGGGGGTTGATGCTCGCCACCCTACGATCGTTATGCTGCGTGACACGCCGTTTCTGAAGATTATGCGGCATCAGCAAGCAAGGAGCTGGCTTAAAAAGCTCCGGCCTGAGGGCTTTGAGTAAACGGTATAGCCCCGACGAGCACGCGGCGAGCGGCATGGTACTGAGATTGTCCACATGCGAAACAATGAGCTTGATTACCTCTATGGGGAGCGAATTCCAGCCACTCTTTTGGCGGACGCTGCTCGGTTCTGCCATTGTTAGTGCTTCGGTTTCGGACGAGGGGGGGAGGCGCCTTAGCGGTGATGGAAGATTGGACGAGATTATGTGCGGACAAAGATGGAGAAGCGAATATGTGTTGCGGGAAGTGGACATGTGATGATGACTACAGCACGCCGCTTGACTTACGAGAGACATACCAGCAGCGTAGGGTCATGTCGATGCGAGACAACTTGCTTGAGTGATCACAGTACTGGTACTCCCTACAGTGCTATGCCCTAACTTGCTTGAGTAGAGTAGTATATTAGGACTCTGCTCTACTACTAGCACCAGAGGAGTAGTATATTCTAATCTAAAATAGTTACAAACTTCAATGCCCGAGCGTGGAACGACTACGAACCGTGCTCAAAGACCGTGTCTACGTGGTGTTTGGACATGGCTGACAATCTCAATGCCAACGGTGCTGCTCCCGTTGCACTGTATGTGTTTCTGTCCTTCCTGTTCGAAATCGTGGTAGAATTCATGATTTATTTTGTGCTTATTCGGATTAAATCTCGTATTAACTTGCTCATATATTCAACTGGTGCAACGTCCCCTACAGCCACTCCCGTTTCATGTATGGCATGGTCGATGCCTCCAAGGAGCCCTTCGTCCACTGCTATAAGTGCCCAATGCCGTTTTGTTGCTCGCCGGCGGACATGGTGCATCACCTCACAGATGCGTGCAGCGGTCACTGCTGGCCCTTGGCGGAGAACATCAAGTACGAGACGTGCTACCCGTTCACCATGCCGGAGTCGTTGGAGGATCACTGCCGCCTGCTAGTCTCGGAGGGGGACGGCAGCGTCTTCCTCTTGATCGTGGGCACCGGCGAAGCTAGCACAGGCCGCCGCCCCATATCTGTAATGTGCATCAGGGGCGACGCCGCTGACGCTGACAATGACACGAGGCCGATGTATGGGTGCGTGGTCAGTGTTACTACCCCTCTGGGTCGCGTGGGTGGTGACACCAGCCTGATCGAACGGACTTGGACTCTGGGGAGCTGGGACTATCCCGCCAATGTGGACTTGGAAAACCCATGGCATCCTTTACCCGCCGACGCGGTGCACGGGGACTCCAAGGAGGTTCACCTAGACATATGCATTATCAAGTTAAATGTTGATCATTAGTCTTCGCTCAATGTAATCGGCTGCCTAAGCATGTGGAGACTTCCATGCATGATCTTGCTCTATTGGAGTATCGCGCATGAATAAAAGTGTATCCGTTTATGGTTTAGTCTAGAATCTTCCATGTATGAATTTTTACTACAGTACTGGTGAAAGACTTACGATGAACCATTTCTTACATCTCCTCTGCCCGCTTGCAAGTCATCCTGATTTAATCCCTCCGTCTAGGTGTATAAGGGCATGGTTAATATTACTTAATAGTATAGCCAACTGTTGACTATAAGAAAGTGCCATGTCATCTGTATCCAACATGTACAACAATCTATACTCAGAAACTTATTCTTAAAGATCATTTCTTGCAAAGCACAATAAGTGTTATTTCTTCACAAGTTTTGGATGCAAGTTTGGGCACCTTACTACTATAGATTAGTACGACCAAAAATTGAACTAACATTATATATAGTACGATAAATGCTAATGCATGTCACCTAAAATTATATCATTCAAAACTATGTTCAAATACGAATCCAACGATATAGAGTTTGTTGACATGCACTAAAATTTTGTCAGTTAAATCTTCAGTCAAATTCAATGGGGGACTAATAAACCACGACCGATGTAGTACAAGTGTAGAGGGCGGCGCTGCATGGGAGTCTCACCTCTCACCCCGCTCGTGGCATGGCAGTAAAGCCGTCATATCACAAAACCCAACCACTCCCAGTAATAAGTGGCCTGGTAAAATAAACGGACAAGCAACCATCACATCGCTCCGTCTTTTTTGCATTTCATCTCTCTGCATTTACTTTCTCCGATTCATCTCGCACACTCGATCCCTAGCTACTACTCCTAGGGCTAGTTCTTTTGGCAGCTTCCCCAGCTTTTCCCACAGGACTAGTCACAGTGGAGAGTACTACTCGTTTATTTGGGCTTCTGAACTACTACTTCGTCTTGGTTTATTCCTCACCATTGTAATTTGTGCTAAATTTTGACCAAAGATTTAACTGGTTTATTCCTCACCATTGTAATCCCTCCGTATAGGTGTGTAAGTCATCTTACGAAAACCAAATAATCCTAAAACACTTAGGTGCAGTGCATTAACTTCTACCTCGTTTCTTGTTTCTTGACATATCAACCAATAAGATATAAAGAGTGTGCATGCTTTTAATGACTTGAGATATCAAACACGACATGCAGTGGTTACTTCATTGCATGCAATACTATTAATTAGCAAATAAACATTAGCATTTCTCGTTTTCTCCTCCTCCTTGGTCACGGTGCACAGCCTAAGATGACTTACTCACCTACACGGATGGAGTAGTGCATGTGACATGCACTAACATTTCATTAGTTAAATTTAAGATCAAAATTTGACACAGATTACAATGGGGACCAATAAACCAGGACGGAGGTAGTAGTTATGCGATTACTAATCTAGAAGCCTAAAAGAACTAGCCCCTGGTACTCCTACTAGTAGTAGTACTCAAGTTGGAATTCCAATTGCACGTCACAACTTGTTAGGCAAAAAATTCGATACAGGGTGTAGGAAGCGGTTTGGGAATTTGCATGCCTTTCCAACCAGTGAGATACTCCGTACAAAGTACAACAGAGAAATAACCACAGAGAAGGAAGCTAAAAGTAAACAATCAAACGAGCATTTTTGCATTTGTTTTGCTTGACTAGTGTTGTTTTTCTACTTTTACAAAAACCGCATCGTAATGTTAAAACGTGCATTTGCACGTACTCCCACCGTCTGGGTTTATTAGGCCTAAAGACAACTTCTCTTAGACCAAGACACATAGTAATTTGCTCACATTAGTTCTTCCATTCCACTCCCAATGCACTCTCTCACATGCATGCAGCCAATGAAAAAGCACATGTGAAGTGTATTAACTTTTCAGCCATGGCACCAACAACAATAGCTTTCAATACAACCAATGAAATGGTTGCATGCATGCACCTTTCCAACGCGGGGCCTTATAAAAGGGGACATGCAATAGTAGTACTCCCTCCGTCTAGGTGTATAAGTCTTCCCTCCTTCTTGGTCACGGTGCACAACCAAAGATGACTTATTGATCTGGACAGAGGGAGTAGCACAGTCTGCAAGCATATATCGAGAGAGACGTGTAGTGCGAGAGTATATAGTAAAGTTTGTGCTATATGCACGTACTTGCAAAATGCATACGAGTACACAAGGTTTCCAAACTTTCCCTTTTACATACATAATTAAGGATGCTAAAAATTCCTGAACGTTCGGGATTTATCATTTGTGTCCAAAAACTAATGAGATCACCTTACGAAAAAAAATTATACTCCTCCTAAAAGCCACGGCGCTCGCAAGAGCGCTTGCGGCGTGCCACGAGTGCCCTGGTGCGCGGCCGTTTCCCACCGCGCTGACACAGCGCCTCTTCCTCAGCCTCGCAACTCGCGAGGTGCTGATTGGCGGCTCGCTGGCAGGCGAGCACGATCTGACCGGTGTGGTGATCCGGGGCCAATAGGTACTCCTCCTTGCTCGAAGCGTGCACCCGGTCCACGTACCGCCAAGCGTAGATGAGGCTCTTGAGCCCGACTGCACTCAGGGCGTCGGCACGGGCGTCCTCCGCCACCCTCATGACCCTCACACAAGCCTTCTACCGAAGAGCCAATTGCCCGACTCTCTCGGACGCGACATAGGCCTCCCAGGCAGCTTGTTCTGTGGTGCGCTTCTCTTCCTCGGACTTCTTCTCAGCCTCTATTTTGGCGCGCTCTACTGGAGGCAAAGCCTCCCACAAGGCGACATCCATTTCTTTCCAAAGCTCCTCAAGGCTGGGTGGCTCGGCGGGCGGCGCGACGTTCTCCTCGTAGCGGGGAGCCGACGCGTCCTCCGGCGCACGTGCTGGCGAGATTGGGAACACCGACGCGTCCACCTCGACACGTCGCGGCGAGGAGCGGAACGCCGACGCATCCTCCTCGACTAGTGGAGACGAGGAACGGAACGGCGACACGTCACGCCGGGGCGAGGAGCGGAACGCCGACGCGTCCTCTCGACTAGTGGCGGTCAGGAACGGAACGACAACATGTAGCGGCGAGCAGCGGAACACCGACGCGTCCTCCTCGACTAGTGGCGGCGAGGAACAGAACGGCAACGCGTGATCGTCCGCGCGGTGCAGCGAGGGGCTCCTAGGGCTTGGGAGGGGCGATGCCATGGTGGTCGATGTGAGAGGGACGGGGAGGAGATAGCGATGAACGTGAACATGACGGGGAGGAGATAGCGATGTCGTGGGAGGCGCAGTATTTATAGCGAGCAATGGCACACCTACGTAAGATATGGACTGAGCTGCACTGACTTAACTGCAGGTCCAGTTGCATCACTGACATGTGGGCCAGACCCCTGTTGGGCCCATATGTCAGTGACCCAATGCACCTGCAGTTAAGTAACAGCTACGTGGGCATATTTGCTGGAGTAAATTACGGGGGAGCGAAGGGGTGGAAATATTGCTGGTCACAATGGATTGGACGAGCGTGGGGGGAGTAGAGTCATGCATGCAGATTAAATTAACCCCGCTAAAAAACAATATTTTAAACGTGGCTTCTCGATCTGTGGCAACTGGCAAGCCACCGCGCTCCAAGTCATTCACTTGTGATCCCGACCATCAACTCCTACGGATCAAATTATCACGCGAGCTGACTATTCATACAAAGGTGCTCCACCACGTACCCGGTACCCACGAATGCAGCAATCGTGCACCTAGGGTTTTAGGGTTTATTTGTTAACGTCGCCTTTACGTAACACTCATGTGTGCGAGACAGCGAGAGGCCGACTGCCTGCGTGCGCCTCTTCTCTTCGTATATGTACTCCACCGTTTGTCTGCTGTCTAAAAAATTATAATAACTACTAGCAATGTGCCAATGCGTTGCCACACGATCAAAGTAGATTAATACATATTCAACGATTTGGTAGAAAAAAAGTCTAGTTTTGAAATACGTATATCACTAAAAATATGTTATGTTTCACTCAAAATATATTCCTTTGGCGGTTTTGATGAGATAAGGGAGGAATGTTGTTGGTTTCAAGATTCGAGAAGTGGTATATGTCTAATTTCTACTCTTACTAGAAAGATGCCCGTGCGCTGCATGGAACATCAAGATGCATTTGTACGAGTAGTTTATCTTGTGAGAGAAAAGGATGAACGAGGAAAAGCCTTATTTGCAAATGTGGATAGGGGTGCGGGTATCTTTTTGCAAAATTGCCATAGTTTCCTTCCTATCCGTCAGATATAAATCAGACGGCCTATATTGCAGGATGGCAGGCACACCATCATCACCAACTCTGTTTTTTATAAGAGTAGAGACTAGCAAGATGCCCATGCGTTGCACGGAACATCAAGATCTTGTGGGAGAAAAGGATGAACGAGGGAAGGACTTATCTGCAAATGTGGTGAAGACTGCGGGTAAATTGTCATATTTTCCTTCCTATCCGTCAGATATAAATCGGACGACCTACATTGCAGGATGGCAGGCCCACCATCATCACCAACTCTATTTTTTATCCCTACTCTTATAAAAAGCATTGTCGGTGATGATCGTGTGCCTGCCATCCTGCAATATAGGCCGTCCAATCTATATCTGACGGATAGGAAGGAAGCTATGGCAATTTTGCAAAAAGATACCCACACCCCTCTCCACATTTGCAAATAAGGCCTTCCCTCGTTCATCCTTTTCCCCCAAAAGATAAACTACTCATAAAATGCATCTTGATGTTCCGTGCAACGCATGGGCATCTTGCTAGTTGTTGCAAAAAGCCCAGGTGTGTGTGAGAGAGAGGGAGAGTGGAGGAGGACGGAGTGCATGTGTGTCAAAGACACAAGGAGTGTGTGTGCGATAGGTATCAGCTTAAAATGAGGCGATAGTGTGTGTGTGCACGATCGAGAGGGCGTGTCTCAAGAAGGGAAGAAAAATCTACATAGATACAAGGAGCAGGAGAGAGACATGTATGTGATGGTGGAAGCACGAGTGTGCGGGTGTATAAACCTATCTAGAGGCTAGCTAGTCGATAAATGTTTCTGAGAGAAATACGAGTCGGGGTGCGAAAGCGAGAGTTTTGTGTGTGTGTGTGTGAGAGAGAGAGAGAGAGACGGTAGTCGGGAAGGGGAGTGGAAGCAGGAGTTGTGTGTGTGTCTATGAGAGAGAGAGAGAGGAGATGGTAGTCGGGGTTGTCTGATTGGTAAACAAATGAATAATGTCAGTCTGGGATGGAGACGAAAAGGAGACCGCAACAAATGTTGTGTCTACAGGAGAGAGAGAGTAATTTTAGTGGTATGAGTCATATGTAGAGACATATAGGGTGTGTGAGAGAATCCCATAGAGAGAAAGACAATGTGAAAGACGAGTGGAGACTGTGTGTGTGGCGATGAAAAAGAAAGCTTAGGTACCGAGTGATACCAGAGAATAGTAGAGACGTGAGAGATAATGAAAACTGTGCAATGTATAATGATAGGGAGAGTGTGACACTTCTCAAGGGAGACGTCGAGAGACCATGTTTGCGAGGATAGGAGAAACGTGAAGTGAGTGTGCGGGTGAGCTGGAGAAAAGAGAGTGATAGCTACCTGAAGGAGCATGCATGCGAGAGAGATGGGCGTGAAAGGAGTGATCAAAAAAGGGATTCAAATATTTGAATTCGAGATGATGATACATGTAATCCATACTCGAACCAAAATTGATCTATCAAACATGCATACTCATATGAATTCACGCACATCTATGTTATTTAATATGTAGATATTACTGATCCATACATTTTAGTAGAACATAATTTGGTTAAATTCTTTTGAATTCAACCTTAAGATTTCGAGATCGTTGTATTTGTAAATCATATTATACATATAAAGGAGCAGAATTCTTTCTTGTGCTTTTAAAAGTATATATAAAAAAAGATGTATATAGAATGTAATTCCAATTGAAAATGGATCCCGCCCGGAAAAAAATAGAATACAAACAGGATTCGAATTGAGTTGGCACTGTAAACGTGCACTCTGGAAAATTTGAACGAAGCGGGGAAAGTCACAGTAACCGCCCGAAACCAAAATCTACGAGATGGAAATCACTATTGCCTATCCCTGCCACGCAAAGCCTATCTGTTGGATTTCTATAGGTTTCGATAGGGGTAGGTTTGTAATTTCACCCAAATGTGACGTAACCGCCTCTCACCCAGATTCATACACGATGGGCTCCAAAACATAGTGTGTCCTCGGCCGAAATCGACTCCCTCCCCGATTCATATTCATACACGGTGGGCGCCAAAAACAAACTCTCATCGGCAAATATTTCGTGTATGCGAGATTACCGTCCTATCCCCAATCGACTAATGTTGCTGTGATGTAGTAGAAATTTGAAACGAGGGCTAAGTTTGTAAATTTCCTCGCATTTGAGACAAGCGCGCCCTGAATACATGGTTCCCCCTTTCCTCTCTACCTCCCTTTTCCCCATTCGTACTCCATGGGCACCAAAACACCCTCTCCACCCCACCCTCCTCCGTCCGCCGCCGTCCGCCACCCCATCCACCGCCGTCCTCCTCCACCATGCCGGAGCCGATACCCCGACGCCGCCGTCCATTACAAGAGATCGACCTCTCTCATCCACGGCTTCGGACCAGGATCCTTGCATCCCGTCCTCTCGCTTCATCCCCGCCGTCGTCCACCTTGCCAGCACCGCTCCTACGACCGTCTCGTCCACTACGCCCCGCCGCCACCGTCTACCCTCCTAGATTTGCTTCCATGCTGCTGACAGCCATCGCTACCACAGCACCATCAAATTCTCAGCAGATGCGTACACGGCGTCGCACCAGAGGCGGTACTCTTTCGTATCTGCTCAACTTATTTATCGCAGCTAGAAAATAGATCGCCACTCCTTTACTCTGATTTCTTGTCTTGGTTGTGAAGTTGCCTTTGTCCGGTTTGCACCTTCAGATCCGTCATGGCACGCTCAACACTATACTCCCAATGCTTATGGTTTTCCCCTTTTATATTCCACACTAGTTAAATCACAGTAGACTAAATTTCAAGATTGGGTCAGTCGATTTTTCAGAGCTCACCGGAGTTCGTCGGTGCGATCGAAGGGGCTCGGGTGGTTGTGGGGCCTCGCCAAACAAAGAAAACTCGACGCGGGTGGGGGTTGGGGCGGGGGTGGGGGTGGGGGTGGCGGAGGAACACAGGCGGTGGGGGCGGTGGTCCGGCCGGCGGCCCGTGCGGTGTTCTGTACAGGAAGAATCAGAGACGAGAAAGAAGAAGGGTTAGGAGATGTAGGATCTTCATACAACCGCCTGAAATGGTCGAGAGACAGCTGGGAGTTGCATTCTTAATGCGCTCTGGTTCATCATGTGTGGGAACTGCGCAACCAACATTTTATTATCCAAAACCTGCTTGCTCTTCTTTACCATGTTCCTCTTCTGTTCTTCTTTAATATGTACTCTCTCCGTTCCTAAAAACAAGTCTTTTTATAGATTCCACCATGGACTACATATGGAGCAAAATGAGTGAGTCTACACTCTAAAATGTAGCTGGATACATCTGTATGTGATCCATAGTTGAAATCTCTACCAAGACTTATATTTTGGAACGGAGGGAGTATGATAGTAGTACAGTATGTTCCTTGTACTGAAGATGAGCAGGGACATTCGCAGTGTAGAGGTCTATACGGTCAGTTGTGATGGACACTTTGAGCCTCTTTGATTCGTAGGATCTTGTAAACATAGGAATAGGATTTGTAGTGGCCTGCCCACTTGAATCCTATAATAATAGCAAGGAAATGCGGGGAGCTATGTCGCCTTTGAGAGTTACACTGATATTAACAGTACCGCACCTTCACTTGAAGAGAGCTGGTATCTGAAGCCTTTCTAGCCGTACCGGCAATACTAGCACATATATTCCAGCAAGTTCCACTTTGCTGATTTTACTCTGATGCTTAAGGTTTTCCCGTTATATCTACACTATGATCTGTGTAGCTGCTTTGTGTCGCACTAGCAGTAGTCCACTCTTGAAGCTAAACACCGCAATGACTTACAAAATTGGCACCAAGTCATTGATTGCCATTCTGGATGCAATGAAACTCGTACGCTCCCCACCTGTTGATTCTTGTTCAGAATATGATCCTCATGACTATTCTAACCTCGAGGAGTCAAAGGCAGATGGCCTGTCCTGTTCACCCATCAAGGTGCCTGTTCTAATTTGGCAATGTCTTATTGATTGCGGGTATCTTGCATATGTTGTCTTGCATTTCTTCTACTTTTTTGCACCGCCATCTACTTAGTTTACTCATCATATATGTCGAAATGCCATGCCCATCCATTATCAATACATATTCCATCTATCATCATACCATGTTTTCCCACTCAAATGTTGTTCTTGTGGATCAGACATCAAAAAGGAAGAGGGTGATTGCCGAACCTGAAGGAGCACCAGCAAAGTCCTTGAAAAATGTGGTGGTGCCGGAGAAATCAGACAACACCCCACTTATATTGGCTGTACAACCAGTGACACAAAACGTACGACCGACTCTAGCAGACTGTACCCATACTTCACTGGCCACACCACTAGCCCCACCACATAGGACCTGCACTCCAGCAAAAGGTATACCGATTTCATTTGCCATAGCACCAGTTGTACCACAGAAAAATCTCACTCCAGCAAAAAGTACAGCAAGTCCACCGGCCGAAGACCTATCCCAACTGTAGAGACGGCCAATTCCTGTAGATTGGAACCCCATTCCATTTATTCCCAGTTTAAAAGACAATGCTTTCAATGTTGTTAGGGACTACGTGCATATATTACCATCATGGGAAGATTATTGTGAAGACAAACACCATTTTCACAGCTTCCTGTCCAACTTACGTGTAAGTGCTATTATTCATGGTTATTATTTTCCTGTTTTGTGCTGATTGAACACATCAATGATTTACATTACATTGGTGTAACTAGGCGAGGGTCAATCTGGATAGTCATGATGAGCAAATCTTGCTTGTGCTTTTCAAGGAAGCATTGCAGCAGTATCGATGCTACCTGAGGAAATCACACTTTGATGGCAAGTCTATAAACGAATTTCCGATGAAGTCTCCTGTGCTAAATTTAGAAGACATTGAATGGAAAAACCTTGTTATGCACTGGTCTCGTTCCCAGGATGAGGTACTGTCTATGAAATCACATGACAATTTGAACTTCTACTTTTCCGCATGTGCCTTACAGATCTTTTTTGCAGGAAATCTGCTCGAAGAAGAATTCCGGTTTGACAAGAATGACAGGATATGCAAATATGCTGCCCGCTTCTTTGCTCTTCTTAGTACATGTTGTCCTGTATCACTGTACTTGCATACATAACTGGTTCATTGTGTGATAGCAGTATGCATGATATCTTCCTTATCAATTGTTCGCTCCAAATTATCTGATCTGTATGAATGGTTACATTAGTGTAGAATATATCCAATGCCAATGTTTTTAGCTCTGCATTGTTCTTGTAAGTACATGTTGTCCTTTATCAGTGTAATTATAATGATAGGTAGTTGTTCATGTACCATCACTCTGCAGCTTATTTTCCTTTGCCCTCCATTTTCTACACATCAGATCTATATTTACTCTTACCATAAGGTTTGTACTGAAGAAGTTTAGCTGTGCATTGCTCTTGGTTGTACCTTTTGCCTGTATAGCTGCACTTACATTTGTAGCTACTTGGTTATGTAGCATCACTCTTCATCTTATCTTAAATATTCTCCATTTTTTCGTATATTATCACATCCATATTTACTCTTAACAAAATGTAGAATAAAGGCAATGCTTTTGAAGAACATTCTATGGTAAACTTCTTGAATTGCCCCCCATCAGCATGGACAAGGCCTTTATAGAACCTGTCTTCCCCAATAATGTAAGTTTGTCCATCTCAAGACTTCAAACTTTGTTGTATATATTTGGTTAGGCATGACTGCAACAGCTGTTTATTTTTGGTGTTTGCATCAAATTGCTTGTATAAAGTTTATTATGTAGTTCATAAACAAAAGTTTGTCCTTTCTCAATTTAAGTTTTCAGTTGTACAACCAAGTTCCTTCTTCATACCATGTAAATTAAACTATACAGAGCAAGTGATCTTCTTTTGCACTGCATGTATGCTTCTGTTCTTCATCCGTAATCCAGTGGTGTGGTGAACCTACCCACTATAGCACAATGTCATATTCTGCAATGTCTTAACTATGAACAATGTCATATCATTCTACTATTATTTAAACCGTCTCTTTATTTGCCAATCTGAAATGGTATAAATTGACATCACACTAACCATTGATACTTATGAGTTCTTGATCTGTAATCTAGTGGTGTCGTGAAGCTGCCAACTCCTTCACAATGTCATTTCCTGCCATGTCTAGACCTGAACAATACCATATTGTGTTAATGCAATTTTAAACTGTGTCACTTTATTCGTCAGTAAGAAATGTGATGAATTGTCAGCACTGATACTTTTATGTGCAAAACATGTCATCTGTCTGCTTGTTTATCTTTCAGAGTGAGGAAGATATAAGTGTTGAACAAGCGCAGTCTCATCATCTTGCTGAGCTGCTTGCGCTGCAGCTCCCCAGCAGGGCTAACCTTTCTTGAACTCTATTGAAGTGTTGTCGGTTTTGTATATTATTTTGTCGGCGTGTTTATTTGCACTGGTGGCGATCTTTGATGCCCAGTGTATGTAATCTGCTGTCTGCTTGTGCTTTATTATCATAGTGGCGAACTTTGATGCCTAGTGGATGTAATATGCCATAATTTCTTTATTGTATAGTCTAGGTTTTTTCTTATTCACGATGCTGCAGTTATTTTACTATATATATATATCCTGTCTTCGCAGTCAACCGGCTAAACCGTAAAATTACGGTACATAATTGGGCCGTCATGCAATCACGATGTAGGTTGGGCCTGAAACGTGCCGAACTGCTCACGGGCCGATAGCAGCCCGAAATGAACCCCGACCCATGATTGTGAGAATCAAATCATGGGCTTTTAACAGGCCAAAATTGTCTCGGTCCTTGTTTGGCCCAATCAGATATCGGCTGTGAGCAGGCCGGACGCAAACCGGGTCGTAGTTAGGCCCAACTATATGACAAGCTTTTAACAGGCCGAAATTAATATAGGGCCAAAATGTTAAACGGGCCCTTAACAGGCCAAAACTAATATCATGCTGAATTACTAAGTGGGCCTTTAGCAAGTGGGCCCAAAAGCATAGTGTCCAGTTGACGGGCCGAATCTGATATGGGCCATAATTGAGCCCAAAGCCTCTTAAAGGGCCTGACCTGACCTGCACCGTAATTTGGCCCAGAACATGGTAGGCTTTTAACGGGCCGGATCTCATATGGGCCACTATTAGGCCCGGAGCGTGGCAGGCCATTAATGGATTTGGCCCAAAACATGGCAGCCAGTTAATGGGCCGGCCTACTAGGGTCCTCAAAATCTTGTGGGCATGCAGCTGGGCCGGCCCATTAATGTCGGCGAAATCTCATGGGCCTTTAGCTGGGCTGGCCCATTATGATCCGCAAGAATCTTGTGGGCCTTTACCTAGGCCGGCCCATTATGGCACACAAAAATCTTGTGGGCCTTTACCTGGGCTGGCCCATAATGGCCCGCAAAATCTTGTGGGCCATTAGCTGGGCCAGCCCATTATGGTCCACATAATCTCGTGGGCCTTTAGCTAGGCCGGCCCATTATGGTCCGAAAAATCTTATGGTCCTTCAGTTGGGCCAGCCCATTTAAACTTGATGGGCCGGTCCATGTGTCAACATATCATAGGCGTGTCTCGCCCATTGGATGAGTGACACCTGTGCCAACGCGGACCTGACACGTGTCTCCTCCACCCAATGATGATTTTTCAAGTGGAAAATCCCCATTGGTCGGGGCTGTTAACGGGTTATCGGATCCAAAACCCGACCCGATAGCTTAACGGTGTTCTGTTATGGTGGATGCCACGTGTCGGTCACCCTTGACGAAAGCACTTCTGTGACGCGCGATTTATCGTCTTGGAAGTGGACACTTCTATGATGATAATTTTGGTAATGTCATGGAACACTTCTACGACAGCACAGGTATGACTATCTTGATTCTGTCATAAAATCGTCATGGATGTACATGCATGACAGAAAACGCGACCTACTGTGACAAACACGTATCATCACGGAAGTGTATTTTTTTGTAGTGTGTATATGATGATGATGGAAGTTGCATGGCAATATATCTCGGAATGGCTATGGAAATGCCATAATAGGTAGGTATGGTGGCTGTTTTGAGGAAGGTATATGGTGGGTTTAAGGTACCGGCGAAAGTTGCGCGATACTAGAGAGGCTAGCAATGGTGGAAGGGTGAGAGTGTGTATAATCCATGGACTCAACATTAGTCATAAAGAACTCACATACTTATTGCAAAAATCTATTAGTCATCGAAACAAAGTACTACGCGCATGCTCCTAGGGGGATAGATTGGTAGGAAAAGACCATCACTCGTCCCCGACTGCCACTCATAAGGAAGACAATCAATAAATAAATCATGCTCCGACTTTGTTACATAGCGGTCACCATACATGCATGCTACTGGAATCACAAACCTCAACACAAATATTTCTACTAATCCACAACTACCCACTAGCATGACTCTAATATCACCATCTTTATGTCGCAAAACTATTGCAAGGAAACAAACATATCATATTCAGTGATCTACAAGTTTTATGTAGGATTTAATGACTAACCATGTGAATGACCAGTTCCTGTCATCTCTCTAAATAGATATAAGTGAAGAAAGAGAGTTTAATTCTTTCTAGAAAAGATATTCCCACGCTCTAACAAATATAAGTGAAGTGAAAGAGCATTCTACAAATGGCGGTTTTCTATGTAAAGAGAAACAGGCAATCCAAACTTCAAATGATAAAAGTGAAGCACATGAAGCATTCTATAAAGCCATACTCAAAAGATATAAGTGAAGTGCATAGAGCATTCTATAAATCAACCAAGGACTATCTCATACCAGCATGGTGCATAAAAGAAAAATGAAAACTAAATGCAAAAGACGCTCCAAGATTGCACATATGACATGAATGAAACGAATCCAAAAACATACCGATACTTGTTGAAGAAAGAGGGGATGCCTTCCGAGGCATCCCCAAGCTTAGACGCTTGAGTCTCCTTGAATATTTAATTGGGGTGCCTTGGGCATCCCCAAGCTTGAGCTCTTGCCTCTCTTCCTTCTTCTCACATCGAGACCTTCTTGATCATCGAACACTTCATCCACACAAAACTTCAACAGAAAACTCGGTAAGATCCGTTAGTATAATAAAGCAAATCACTACTCTAAGTACTGTTAAAAACCAATTCATATTTTTTTGCATTGTGTCTACTGTAATATAACTTTTTCATGGTTTAATCCACTGATATAAATCGATAGTTTCATCAAAACAAGCAAACTATGCATCAAAAAACAGAATCTGTCTAAAACAGAACAGTCTGTAATAATCTGAACATTCACCATACTTCTGATACTTGAAAATTTCTGCCAAAATTAGGAAAAATAAACAATTTGTATAGAAATACAGTGCAGAAGTAATCAGCACCATTTGACATTCCAGTAAAAAAATGAAAAATCATGCACTACAGCCAAAGTTTCTGTCCTGCACCGCACAAACCAACAAGCTTAGTAAACATCCTAAAGGCAAACCTTGGCACATTATTTTTATTTTTTAAACTTTATAAAAGCACACAAAAGAAATAAATGACTCTCTAAAACTTCTAGGTTGTCTCCCTGGCAGCGCTTTTTTTAAAGCCATTAATCTAGGCATATAGTGCTCAAGTAATGGATCCACCCGGATCCCAAGGTATATCAAAGCCAATTTTAATTAACTATGATTTGTAATTTAGTAGTGAGCACAAAGTAACATATATCACGCAACAGGGAAGTCTAACTCTCTTCCTATGCATCGGCATGTCATAAAAGAACAATTCATGCACACATAGTAAAGGCCAATGCATAGTATAAACAGTTTCTTGCAATTTTATTGTATTGGAAACATAGAGAGGTGGAGATATAGTTCCTCTCTCATAATAATTGCAAGTAGGAGCAGCAAGCACATGCATATTGTATTCATCAAAATCATCATGTGTAATAGTAAAATGCAACCCATCAATATAATCCTTAATAAGGGTAAACTTCTCCGATATCGTGTAGTCGGGATAATTCAAAAAGATAATAGAACTATCATGCGTGGGTGCAATAGCAAAAATTTCATGTTTAACATAAGGAACTATAGCAAGTTCATGTCCATAAGCATAATTCATATTGGCATCTTGGCCACAAGCATAGCAAGCATCATCAAAAAGGGATATTTCAAGAGAATCAACGGGATCATAACAATCATCATAGCTATCATCCTTCGGTAAGCATGAAGGGAAATTAAACAATGTATGAGTTGAAGAGTTACTCCCATTAGAAGGTGGGCACGGGTGATCAATCCGCTCTTCCTCCTTTTGTTCTTCGCTCTCCTCCTCATCTTTTTCATCCAATGAGCTCACAGTTTCATCAATTTCTTCTTCCATAGACTCCTGCAAAATATTAGTCTCTTCTTGGACAGCGGAGACTTTCTCAATTAGCGCATTAATATAGGAATTATATTCATAATTCTCATATCAATATTTCAATATAGCCAAATTTTCAGTCCTATAAACATCATCATCAAAAGATTCATACTTTTTAAACAAAGATTCAATTTCATAAGCACCCTGAAAAGCAACAAATTCTTCTATTTGTTCCACATCATAGTAATCATATATACCATTAGCATAAGAAGCTAAGGTTTCATTATCATTAAATCTGCATGAAAAGGGAAGGTGTGGAGCCTTCATCCTAGAGCAACAAGTATAGTCATAACTCAAGCATACTTGCCGAGCATACCACTTCAATATATAAATTTGATCCCATAATAGTTTCCCTTTTTGTGTCAAGCGATAATCCCTAAAGTATTCACGTTGATCCAACGTTACTCCCATTACCCAATTGAATGGGGTTTTCTCAGGATTATCAAAGTAGTACATAATTTCTGTCACAAAACGAGTGTCCAGGGTTTTAGGAGGTCCCTCATCCGCATGAGCAGCAAGTACACCTAATTTTTTTGGTATTTCATGTTCCATATCCATAACTAAAGATAAAGAACAACTAAGAACAACAAAAAAAAATTACTTAGTGATAAAGCAAACAATCACACACGAGAATATTCACCCCACGCTATTGCTCCCCGGCAACGGCGCCAGAAAAAGGTCTTGATAACCCACAAGTATATGGGATCGCAACCGTTTTCGATAAGTAAGAGTGTCGAACCCAACGAGGAGCTAAAGGTAGAACAAATATTCCCTCAAGTTCTATCGACCACCGATACAACTCTACGCACGCTTGACGTTTGCTTTACCTAGAACAAGTATGAAACTATAAGTACTTTGTAGGTATTGTTGGATAGGTTTGTAAGACAATAAATATTACGTAAATAAAAAGTAGGGGTTGTTTAGATAAAGACACAACTAAGTTAGTTTTAGTAAAGAGCTTTTTGTTACGAGAAAGTTATTTGTCCCTAGGAAATCCATAACTAGACCGATAATCATTATTGCAATTTTATATGAGGAAGAGGCATAAGCTAACATACTTTCTCTACTTGGATCATATGCACTTATGATTGGAACTCTAGCAAGCATCCGCAACTACTAAAGATCATTAAGGTAAAACCCAACCATAGCATTAAAGTATCAAGTCCTCTTTATCCCATACGCAAACAACCTACTTACTCGGGTCTGTGCTTCTGTCACTCACGCCACCCACCATAAGCAGATCATAAACATATTGCAAACCCTACGGCGGGAATCCCTCACGCTTGCACGACATGGAGAGCACCATAGGAAAACACCAATAATAAAACATGCAACTCAAACCAATCACGATCATCAAATAACCCATAGGACAAAATGGATCTACTCAAACATCATAGGATAGCCACACATCATTGGGAAATAATATATAGCGTTGAGCACCATGTTTAAGTAGAGATTACAGTGGGTAAGAGAGAGGTTAAACCGCTGCATAGAGGGGGAAGAGTTGGTGATGATGGCGGTGAAGTTGTTGGTGAAGATTGCGGTGATGATGATGGCCCCAAGTGGCACTCCGGCGCCACCGGAAGCGAGGGGGAGAGAGCCCCCCTCCTTCTTCTTCTTCCTTGACGTCCTCCCTAGATGGGAGAAGGGTTTCCCCTCTGGTCCTTGGTATCCATGGCATGGGAGGGGCGAGAGCCCCTCCGAGATTGGATCTGCCTCTCTGTCTCTCTATGTTTCCGTGTTTTCAGATTCTACCCATTCACCGTTTCTTATATTACCGGAGATCCGTAACTCTGATTGGGCTGAAATTTTAACATGATCTCTATCCGGATATTAGCTTTCTTGCGGCGAAAGAAGGGCACCAACCGCCTTACAGGGTGGCCACGAGGGACAGGGGCGCACCCCCTGCCTCGTGCCTCCCTCGGGCACCGTCTCGCGTGGATTTTTCTTCCCAAAAATCATATATATTCCAGAAAAATCTCCGTCAGTTTTTATCCCGTTTGGACTTCGTTTGATATGGATATTATGCGGAACAAAAAACATGCAACAAACAGGAACTGGCACTGGGCACTGGATCAATATGTTAGTCCCAAAAATAGTATAAAAAGTTGCCAAAAGTATATGAAAGTTGTAGAATATTGGCATGGAACAATCAAAAATTATAGATACGACGGAGACGTATAAAGCTCGTCCAGAAAAAACAGCGGCGATCCCCCGCAGTAGCTCTGCATCTGTAAGCTCCTCCTTTTTCACCCCTTAGATCTGCATTAGGTTCGTGAGTTTTCTTTCTTGTGTTCTTCACTGTTCGTCGTTGATTCCTTGCAACTTCTCCACCGCACCCTCTTTTGATCTAAGAGAAGTGTAGGAGCTATACGGCTATTGTTTTACATCCATTTTAGATGCTAGCAGATCTCTTTCTCTTGTACAAATGCCTCTTTAGAGCTGACGAACTCCTCTGCGCTAGTTTTTTAGGTCTAAATTCATTTTTCTTTTCTGAACCATCTTGATCCAGAATAATAACAATAGCTTGTGAAACTTGTTTGTCTCAGCACTTAGCCAATTCTATTTCTGGAAACCTTCGAATATCTTTAGTCATGGCGGCTTATCACGCTGGCTCACTTTTCCTTTATATGTCATTATCCCTAACTTAAGCCACCATTACTCATCTGTACTATCATCATTTAACCTGTAATGCCTCCAATAATTTGAACCGACATATTTCTTTCTTTTCAGTTTGCCCTTTTTTTCATCATGCCGTCAAAAGCGCCAACAGTCTGCAACTGGGTTCCTTCCACAGTCACTAAGGACACCTTGAAAGATTTTGTCGTGATCGGATATTTGCCGGCGAAGACTATTATGTCCTATCGTGCCCCTGACCCAGCCGAAGAACGGCCTCAGCACAAAGACGGTGAAGTTATCGTTTTTACTGACCACATGAATCGGGCTTTTTCACCACCCGGCCCAAAGTTCTTTAGAGACGTTCTCCATTTGTTCAAGCTTCACCCACAAGATCTTGGACCCAACTCCATATCCAATATCTGCAATTTTCAAGTTCTCTGTGAGGTATATCTTCAAGAAGAACCGACTATGGAGCACTTCAGAGAGTACTTTTATTTGAACCGCCAGAATGAGTGCACCAACACCCCTAACTTGGAACTTGGTGGAATCTCAATTCAGCGCCGACAGGGTGCTGTCTTTCCTTTAGTAGTCTTACCAAGCCATCCCAAAGATTGGAACCAAACTTGGTTCTATTGCCAAGTCATGTCCCCACCTGATGAAAAACCACTGTCGGGTTATCGCGCGGAGCGTCTTGATTCTATGTTTGTGCTCCCTGACAAGCTTGCTGCTGCTGAACGCAATAAGCTTATCCCATCTATCAAAAGGATTCAAGCCTTATTGGGAAATGGCTTAACTGGAGTTAACCTGATCCGTTGCTGGATAGCATGGCGGGTCATACCCCTAAGTCACTGATCCAAGTTGATGTATAAATATGGCGGCCCAGATGATTCTCTGCGTCATAGCTCTATACAACTAACTTAAGAGGACATTGTTGCAATGTCAACCATCCTCGTGAACGGCAAATACGAGGACTGCAGTAAGGTTGGATTAAACCCCTTCTGCAAACTTAACCCAGCACCAGAGGTGAACCCTCTTGACCTCCTTTTTTTCTTCAATAGTTAAATACTTGCATGGCTTTTTAACCTGTTATTTGCTTACAGGCAAAATCTGATTTCTGGGAGGCCAAATATGATCATGAAGCTGCCAAGAAGGCTAGAGCCGCTGCCATAGCCGCCAGGAGAACAACTCGAAAGCCCAAGAAGAAGAAGACTGCATCTGACATGTTCCAGCTGGATGATGTTTCTGAGTTGGAGGTAGCCCTTGACTCCCTTGGCCAGTTTTTTAACAACCTTATTGACACTGACTATTGCTAGGACGACACGGGGGCCAGCCAGGCCGTAGAAGAATAGGTAACAATTTCCTCTGACTCAGCCCCTTTGCCAAGACAGAAACTTTGACTGGTAACCCATAAAGTAAGGTTTTCGCACCCTTTGGCTTATTTGGACCCTCATTTTATTTTGAAAAAGCAGCAACATGAAAGTTGTCGTCAGGCCCGGACTAATGACGACAATGATCTGCCCTCCGACTTACAAAAAACTCCTCGAAAATGCCCGAATGAGGTTTCTTTCACCTTTGTCTTTTGCTTTTATCAATGAATCTATTTACTTACTCTCTTAACTTTATTTTACCTTTGCAGGAGGTTTCTCAATCTTCTGGCGACTCGTCACAAACTCAATTTCCGGCTTTCAAGACTGCCCCTGGGTAAGGAAAAACATCTTTCTTATGCATCTTTAAAACTGCATCATTACTAAGTGTCTCATAAAATCTTTCTTAGTGGTCAAGAAAAGTCCAAGAAAGCCAAGGTGACTAAACCGGAATAAGACCCGAAAGATCCTGCACCTGAACCGGCAATACCAACTCCTCCTGATCAATCTGAAGCGCCAGAAGATCCGGCTGTCCATGTTCAATCGGACCCTCCTGAGCCGTCAGCTGATGAGACCATTCCTAATCCATCTACCACTGAGCCATCTAGCTCAGCTAACCCGCCGACGACTTCTTACAATGATGTCTTAATTACTAGTAGTCGATTCGTTGAGCCGGGCAACCCAACTGTACTGGCCCGGCACTCTGCTAAGCAAGACGCTTTAGAGAGGCAGAAGGTGCGGTTTGATGTCTCTCATTACGCTCACCTGAATGTTAGTGACGCGCTGTCTGGCTACCTCAGTCATGTGCATTCCAGCCGTGACTCGGAAATTGAGATGGTCAAGCAACTGCAGCTGAAATATGAGGTACGTTCACCGGCTTTCACCATCTTATATATGCTCTGCCAGCCCCAAGTCTCCAGATTATGATGAACCTGAATGATCTGTAGACTTGTGATATAGGTTGATGCTCTGTCTTAGATTTTCCTTAAGTTCAACCTAAATTTCACATGTAGTTCCCAAGGGCCGGCTCAGCTTATCATGAATGAGCCGGTACTTAACTTCATAACTGTCTTGAATCAGTCGAAACAAATAGTGTGATCCGGCTCAACATGAAAACACTTTATTAATATCATGCATTAGCCCCCAAGTGACACGCATTGTTACTTGTAAAACACTTGGGACTTTAATTATAGAAGAGCCATTTCGCATTTTAAAATATTGCTTTGGCAGACATTAGCCCCCAAGTGCCGAGTGGTGTTGCGTTGCAAAGCACTTGGGACTTTAATCATGATAACCTTTATTGAAATACATTTTAACACACATGTGCATGTTCACAGACCGCCTTGACTGAATTGGGGTCTCAATTGACTGATGCAAAGACCCGGCTGGCGGATCAAGAGGCGGAGATAAAGATAACTGACTCCAAACTCCAGTTGAGCCTCTCTGAAGCTAAAAAACTGAAGACCAGTTTTGATGCGGAGAAGAAATCTTGGGCCGATGAGAAAACCTTGCTAACACAGCGCACTGAAACAGCGGAGGCGGCTCTCAAGGAGGTTACCATGGAGCTCGCCGGCTTAAAAAATCGTGTGTCCCAGATGGTCTCCACAATCTTTGGTGAGTTATTTGCCTTTAGTTAATTACACTCTATTTTTGCCAGAAGTATAAGCCGCCTTCTTAACCTTTTAAAACACCTGCAGGTCTCCGGAGCAACAATCTGAGCCAAAACAGTTTAATAAAACTCAAGGTGGTTTACACCCTAGTGGAGCAGCTATACACTGGAGCTCAACGGGCGCTTGCCATTATATCTCCTGCCAACCAAGGACCAAACCTCTTAAGTGACGTTTTGAAGAAATTGTCAATCTTACCCGCCTGATTCCAAGAGGTCAAGCGATCTTGCGCAAGAGCCGGAGCCCTAACCGCACTGAGCCGTTCCAAAGCCTGGGTGCCGGAACTCGACCCGGCGGATGTAGCCATGGGGTATCCCCCTTTGAAAGAAGATGGGACTCCGTTTGATCAAGACGATTTCGTTGCTTGTGTGAGGGAAGTTCGTCCTCATCCGACCATCCTTGGCGAGGAAACCAACATTGATAAATATCAACCGGGTTTTGATGTTGAAAATAAGAAAATGGCGACTCCCTCTTATAAAGTGACAGATCTTATCCCGCCGGTTCGCCAACACACTTTTGCCCCGGAAATTGACCCGGCTGGCCTAATTGACGATAAAGCTGAGTTCGTTGCTCTGGACGGCTTTGACTGGTCCAAGCCCAGCTTCCAACCAGTGGAGGGAGGTGAACCGGTGAGAGAGGAGTCATAACCGTATGAATAGTCCAGCCTTTAGCTTAAGATCTGCTTAAGAGAAAAAATAGTCTAACCTTTTGGGCTCTCAATGCCTTGTAATAGGTTAGTTTGAAAACTGCATGTTTTGCCTATGACGTCGTGCATAGGATGTTGCATATGACTGTTTTACCCGTGATGTCAATATATGCATTATATCCATGATTACATCTGGAGTGTTTAAATCTGTTCCTGTATGCAAAAGATGAAAAAACTGTCCTGGCGGTTTATCGTTGGACAGGTCAAAACACCCGATACATAACTATGAAATCATCATAGTGGAAAAAAGGACCAGATGTAAGATAAATAAGGCTGAAAAAACCTTTGATCAATGAAAAGACACAGATAAGTCTGTTTATCAATGACAATGTCATACCTATGTTCTTTGATTCTGAATTGCCGGCTTATATGACCCGGACAATAAGGTTGACGACCCTAATCTTTGTAGAAGTCAATACCTCGATATGCCTGATGATTGTTATACCTTGGCAACTCATTGTCAAATAACCGAGCCGGTTTAAATTGAAACCATACGTGCAGTTAGATTTGAGACAACAAAAAACCAGTAAAACAAAATAGTATGTTTCAAACGATGTAAATCAAGCATTAAGAGTAATTTGGAGGCTTCTGATTCGAATACGATCAGTAACCCGGACCAAAGGGGTTAAGCTAGGATTCGAATACGATCATGTAGCCCCGAGTGGCTTTGGCGTTGCGCCGATCAAGAGGGTACCGACAGCTATGTTCTCTTTGGTTCGAATATGACCTATGTTTGAACATGAAGCCCCCAAATGACCTTGAGAGGTTTTTAACGACCCTAATTCGAATACGATCCAAGTCGGGCCCAAAAGGGGTTAAGCTATGATTCGGATACGATCTAGAAGCCCCCTAGTAAGTTTGGTGTTACGCCAATCAAGAGGGTTACGACAGTTATGTTCTCTTTGGTTCGAATACGACCTATGTTTAAACAGGAAGCCCCCTAGTGACCATGAGGTTTAACGGCTAGATTCGAATACGATCATGAGCCAGACCAAAAGGGCTAAGCTAGATTCTAATACGATAAGCCCCCTAATGGTCGTTTGAATAATTAGAATAATAAATATATATGATCATTGAAAATGAAAAGGACAGAGGTCCTTGTCGGTGTCAAAACCGGCAGATCTCGGATAGGGGGTCCCGAACTGTGCGTCTAAGGCTGATGGTAACAGGAGGCGGGGGACACAATGTTTACCCAGGTTCGGTCCCTCTCGATGGAGGTAATACCCTACTTCCTGCTTGATTGATCTTGATGATATGAGTATTACAAGAGTTGATCTACCACGAGATCGTAGAGCCTATGATTATGATTGTTCTTCTCCTACGGACTGAACCCTCCGGTTTATATAGACACCGGAGGGGGCTAGGGTTACACAGAGTCGGTTACAGAGAAGGAGATCTACATATCCGAATCGCCAAGCGTGCCTTCCACGCAAAGGAGAGTCCCACCCGGACACGGGGTGAAGCCTTCAATCTTGTATATTCATAGTCCAACAGTCCGGCCAAAGTATATAGTCTGGCTATTCGAGGACCCCCTAATCCAGGACTCCCTCAGTAGCCCCTGAATCAGGCTTCAATGACAATGAGTCCGGCGCGCTGATTGTCTTCGGCATTGCAAGGCGAGTTCCTTCTCCGAATACTCCATAGAAGATTTTGAACACAAGGATCATGTCCGGCTCTGCAAAACAAATTCCACATAACACCGTAGAGAGTACAATATTCCACAAATCTAATCCGCAGACAACATTTCCTAACGTGACACCACGCCACGGCCCGGTCTTTATTTGAACCATTCTCCCTAACCAGCTACTACGGATGTTGCGAGGCGGTTTTATGGGCATGTCTTATCGAAGCAGAGAATGTGTCCCCCTATCTTGGGATTACCATCAATACGGGTATGGGCAATCCAACTGCGTCTTCAGCGCGACGCTTGGGGAATAAGTGAGTTTACCGAGCAAGTGGGGAGGCGTTGGATCCCTGCCGCCTTTATAAGGAGATAAGGACTCCCCTTTTTCACCCACGCCTTCTTCTTCTTCTTATCCATTCCCCTTCGCTCTAGCCCTAGAGCCCAAGCATTCGTCCTCTCTGCCCGCAAAGGCCTTCTGAAAATGTCTGGATCCGGAGCAAGAGGCAAGTGGATGGCCTCTACCATTCGGGGGAAGGATATCAAAAAGCTTTGGGAGGTTGGGTACGTGGCCCAGAAAATCAGCCACCATCTCCCGATGGCAGGACAGACCATCCCTACTCCAGAACCCCATGAGAGGGTTGTTTTCCTCCCTCATTTTGTCCACGGGCTGGGGTTTCCCCTCCACCCATTCGTTCGCAGCATCATGTATTACTATGGGATCGATTTTCATGATCTATTCCCCAATTCCTTCCTCAACATCTCGACGTTCATCATCGTGTGCGAGGCCTTTCTCCGCATGTCGCCACACTTCGGCTTATGGCTGAAGATCTTTAATGTGAAGCCCAAGGTAGTGAGCGGTGAGCACACCGAGTGCGGAGGCGCCATGGTGAGCAAGATTCCCAACGTCACATGGCCAACAGGTACTTTCAATGATTCTGTCAAAGGGTGGTAGCAGTAGTGGTTTTACATCACTGAGCCGCGCGGCACGAAATGGGCCGCTGCTCCTGAATTCCGATCCAGAGCATCCCTGCGGCTTAAGTCATGGCCCAAGAAGGGCCTGGATTGGTCTTCGTCTGACGAGCTGTCGGTGCTCCAGACGCGCGTCAAGGATATGGAAGATAAGAATATCAAACTTGTCAATGTAGTCCAGGTGATGTTAGTTCGCCAGATCCTTTCTTGTCAACACCGGGCTTGCAATTTATGGGAATTCGACCCGGCCAAGCACTAGACCCTGCGAGAGCTGTTTAGCTCCTCACACAAGGACATCTGGAAGGTGCTTTTTAAGTTCGGCAAATCATGGCCAGACTCAGCCGAGGACCGCGGGTACCACCTGTCCCGCCCCGCAAGTTCGGTAAGCCATTATAAGTTTTATTCGCATAACCCAAGGGAAATGCTTAATGTGTTTTCCACAACTCTCCTAGGGATGGATGAAGAAGGTAGGGAGGATCTACTATCCAGCCCCGCTACCTAAAGAACCGGCCGTCCCGCTTCTAACGAAGATGCTGGTCCTGGCGCCCTACAAGGCACCAAAGAAGAAGGCCGAGAGAGAGACCAAGAAGACCAGGGGCGGCCTCCGTCATCATGGCACCTCAGACACGATATCAGAAGACACAATGCCCGTTCTTCCTCCGAAGAGGACGAGGAGGAGGAGGAAGACGAATCCCTAGTGGGGAGAAGAAAGAAAAGGATAGCCTCCACATCCTTGGAGGCCGAGTCGCCTAAGAAGGGAAAAACTCCTCTTCCAGAGGAGTCCACCGCCGCTGATAGCAGCCCGGAGTGGGATCCCAGGGCTCAGCCCCTGGTGAACTCGTGAGTATATAAAATCCGAACACGTTTATGCGTCCAGACTCATCATGGCATCTGTGCCGAGCAATCCTTGTCGGAGGATTTGTTAGGCTCGGATGCTATGGAGAGCGGGACACCCCCGAAGGCCCCTTCCCCCAAACATGTGAATGACATCGAGGCTTCGTCCCAGGAGGACCCAGTACAAGGAGGGGGGAGATTGCAAACGTGGCGCCAGGAGGTTAAACTTCAGGGGCCGGACACATGGGAGAGAAGGCTCCCATGGGCGTCGTCGGCGGGAGCCATCTTGAATTCGGCCCCCATCCAGATGCAATTCCGGAGACCAATATGGTTCCAGAATCAGGTAGGCCGCCTCCCTCGGCTAGAGGGGGTGTACCTGTTCCACCGGCAACCTCTGTCCAACCAGAGGTGCTGGATACTTTATTGGCGGCGCTGAAAAGTGCCTCCATCGTCGATAAACACCGTGCCCTTATGGGTGCGGTGATTGAGAAGATTTAGTCTACGGAGAGTGGACTGAATGAAGCCTGTATTAGCCTTATAAGAGGCTTTGAGGTATGTTTTATGAGGTTTCAAAGAGTGTCACAGTATAGATAGTAGCCCCTGATACACTTTTCGGTGAGAGAAAGAACCGGACAAAGGATCAAATCTATGTTCGCAGGAGACTAACTTGATGACATTTACCTCTCTTCTTTTATAAACAGGCATCTGTAGCGACTGCCGCCTCTCATACTACGGAGGTCTCCGAACTAAATCAAAGTCTGGAGTGGGCCAGAGAACAATTGGGCCAGTTGAAAAGGCAGTTGGAGGATAAACAAGGTATGCACAAACCTTGCTCACATTCAGTGCAAACGAATTTAAAATATGTTTTACGATTTGCGCTAGGGGCGATGACCGAAGTCGAGGCTCTTAAGAAAGTTGTTGCCGAGGCTGAGAGAAAGGCAGCCGCAGAGTGGGCTCTTCGTGAGAAGCACGAGGCCAGGGTTATTGAAGCTGAGCAAGAGCTTCAAGAGGTCATGAAAAGATGTGAGGCCTTGGAGCAGAGTCTAATGGAGAAAGAATCCGAACTTACCAAGGCTCATCAGGCCGCATTCGATGCCCGGGGGGAAACCCAAGGTGCCCTGCAGGAGATCCAGGAGGCGAGGAAGATCGCGGCGGGTAAGGCTTGTTCCATGTAAGGCAAGTATTTGGGGATAAAATCATGTTTCTAATCTTGAGTTCGGATTTCTCCAGGGGTATTTGCGGAGCTGCCACGCAGCATATCTGATGCCGCACAACTCTACCGAGCCGAAGAAAGGAATTGCATAAGGCGGCCGAGCTAGCCATGAAGGATTTGATTATCCGGCTATGGCCCGCCGAGCCAATTCCAAGCAACTACTTCGGGCTTGTGAAGCGGCTTGCGAGTGCCTGCCCTCGACTGGACGTCCTCAAGCAGTTGGTCTGTATAGAGGGTGCGCAAATGGCCTTCGCCCGTGCAAAGGTGCACTGGGGGAAGATGGATCCTGCCTTGCAGCGGAGCAATGCACCAAGGACATTATATTTCCATGAATACAATCATGTTGTCCTTTGTAATGTTGAACAAGGTCATTTCTATTATTTATTTCCTGTTATATGAAAGTTTATCCTCCTGCGCGGCCGTTTTATATATTAATCCTGAGAGTTGGCCAGTCGTCGGCTTCTGCCCCCATGTAGGAAGTACGGGGGTGTTCGGGTAAACTTGATCACTCTTTATCCCAGTTTTGGGTCCTTCGAAGGAGGTGTTCAGCACAACGAACCGGGCAACCAGACTATAGGGCTTCATCACTCTCACTTAGCCATAGGAGCTTTAGAAAAGGAAGGTAGGCGCAGCCCCTGCTGTTCGGAAGACCTCATGAGGGGCTTTATAAGCACCTGATCGGAAGAAAAGCCGATCCATCGCACGCTGCATTGGTTATGGCATTATGCGGGAGGAATCCTTAAAGATTTTACAACCTCTTGAACAGCTGACCAGCTCTCGCCGTATCATGACAGTCAGTTTTCGGCTTTCTCTACTGAGGTGCTCGTACGGAAGAACCGGGACACAATCGCAGTAGTTCTCCCTATGCCGCCTTAGCCGATATGGCGAAACATAAGGCAGCAAAACATGGGAGCCGGGCAAACCCAACATTTGACCCAAAACATGACTCGAAGCTGATGCATATAATGCTATAATTCGGGGTGCCGAACTACCATGAAGGTGTTCAGACTTTATTGCCGTATTATGGGTAAAACGAAGCCCCTCGCATAGTAAGGCATATCGCGGTGTACGGATGCCATTTGGCAAAAGAGTTTTAATAAGAGATAACGGCAGATAAGCGTCATATAAATCCACATGTTGTATTTGAATAATATGTCGATGCGTATGAGTACATGTAATGTAATAAAAAGAGAAAGTGACTGCGGAACATACTGTGACCAGGGGGCAAGAAGCTGTGTGCGGATCCGGAGTGCAGTCGGATGGTCATCGAGGGGAAAAGCTAAGGTTTCCCTTACGCGTTCGAGCTGTTTCCATATCGCCGGTCTTGGCCTGGGCAAAAATGAACCTATAAAGAAAATGCAAGAAATGCTTGTGTGCCACAGAGCGGTTGAGCCGCATTATGTGGCCTGTCCTGGCTTTTGTTGGAGTGTTTAATTGAGCTCTGGACCAGCCGGGCTGTCGGTGTGGAACGACACCTATGGGATCACAAGAATCCCTACTACGATTGCCGGGGCGCAGGGTTGTGAAGAGAGCAGAGCTAGTAGACATCACATGGATCGTTTACCCAAGTTCGGGCCGCGAGGATGCGTAAAACCCTAGTCCTGCTTTGGTGGGTGTATTACTGAGAGTTCTTGAGCTCTCGAACTAGCTGTGGTCAGCGTGTGGTTCGAAAGAGCCGAATCCCTCTCCTCGTCGCCTCGGGCCTCCTTTTATAGGAAAAAGGGGTTGGCACGGTGGCACACATGAGGTGGAAAGGTCTACAGTGGCACAAGGTTATCCCTCGTATTACAAGACAAGGTGCATTTAATGCATCGCTTAGGTGTCCTCTTGCTTTATCGGGGACGGGGCGAGGCCCGTCCCATCCGTCGCCGCTCCTCCTCGCTTCGACACGCGCCTCGGCTAGGGATGCGTGCAGTGCCATGTAGGTAGGCATGTAGCTGAGTTGGCGCGGTGGTGGAGCCTTAACGAAGTTCTGCATGCCGCCACGCAGGTGCTTGATGAGTTGGCCTGGGAGCTGCATGTTGCCACGCAGGTGCCCACCCAGCTGGTTGGGCTGGCAGCTGCTTGCGAACGGCGGTGGAAGCTTGGTTGACATGGGCTTGGCGATGTCCTTGCCGGCGTCTTTGGCGAGGGCCTTGCCGGGGTGTGTTGTCGTCCCCGGCAAGGATCTTGTCGGGGGTCTGGTGGCCTTCCTTGGCAAGGATCTTGTCGAGAATCGTCGTCTTCTAATCTGATCTTGAATATGTCTTCACAAAGATCTACATGCCACCACAGGGGTGCCATCCCGAGCCCTGGTCCCACGCTGATGATGGCACTAGGGGCCGTGGGCTCAAGGGTGGCTCGCTCTGTTGGTGCGGGGCGAGCTATCCCGGCAAGAGTCTTGTCGGGGCCGCTGAGGCCACCCGGCAAGGGTCTTGCTGGGGGAACATGCTTTGTCCCTCCGCTCTTTGTGGTCTTGGCCTTGGCGTTGCTTTGATTGTCTTGGGTTTTGATCTTACCTTGGCTCACCTCCCTCGTTCTGCTTGGTGTGGCCGTGGGCGCGGCTCTGACTGACCGTGCACAGGAAAAGGGGTACAAAGATGCGCCCCTATTTTTGTACACCGACAGGAGCCCCTGGGCCTGGGCCACACATAAGCGTGGCACAGTGTTGGGCCATGCCCAAAACGGTGTGCGGGCAGGTGGGGCGGTTTTTACCATGGTAAGATTCTTCACGTGCTCCGCCTCCCACGACCCGCGTGCATGGCGCGGTGTGGAGGGGTGTGCGTGACGTGGGAGGCATGCGTGGGACGGTTTCCACACGCATGCATCACGTCGCAGTAAATGGGCAGCACGCCCCGCGGTTTCCCCATAAAAAGGGATAACCGCGGGCGCACTGTTCCTTTTACCCTCCGCGCAACCCCAATCTCGGAAACCTCCGTCTGCCTTCCTCTTCTTCCTTATGCTTCCTCCCCGCTTGCCGTCGTTGTGCTTCCGCCGCCCTCTGTCCTGCCCTCCTCCCCAAGTCGCCATGGCGCCAAAATTCACCAAGGGCAAGGGAGTGGCCAAGGACGCCGGAGCCGCGGAGCCACCGGAGGGTGCGCTGGCGGTGTAGCAGACGCAGTCTGCCTTCTTCCCCTCGAAGGTCGACGGTCGACGGGGGGAGAGAATTTGGGGCATCCGGCCACGCGCGTCATCCCCGCCAACTGTGCTGAGGCTGCCCCAAATCGGTACCCCTTCTTTGTTGATTATTTTTCTTGCGGGCTCTGTCCTCCCTTCTCCGATTTCTTCAGCGACATCATGCACACCTTCGGCTTCCACATCCTGGATTTTACTCCGAATGCGTTGGCGTGCATGGCCCTTTTCGCGCACCTCTGCGAAGGCTTTGTCGGGGTGCACCCCAACACGGTACTCTTCCGTCATTACTTCTTCCCTCGGATCCAAACGGGAGGTGCCATCTTGGGGTGCATCGCCTGGATCCCAAAATCCAAGGGAGCGTACCCGGACGGCGCCATGAAGGAGAGGTGGGAAGAATGGTGGGGCCTGTGGTGCTGGATCAAAAAGAAGGACCCGTCGGTGTTCTACAGAGTTCGCTGGGTGCCGCCGGTTCGCGGAAGCGATTGGAGTGACGTAGACTCCGATGACGGAAAGCTCACGGTCGCCACCACCAGGATTCTCCGGCTTACCCAGGTCGGGCTCACCCTTGAGATGATCGGGGCGGACTTCATCCGTCACCGGATCGCTCCTCTGCATAACAAGGGGAGGCCAGGCTAGCTCTTCACGAACCCCGCCGACATCATGCGGCTCCGCCCTGGCCTCGACCACAACTTCATAGTGATGGCGCACGCCCATTTCTGTCAGTGGGTCTTCCAGCTCGACGTGGGCCGCGACGGCATGGTCGAGCGGACCGGCAAAGTTGCGAGGGCCGCTGCGAAGGCCGGCAACGTCCTCAAGGGGCCTCTGTTCAAGCTGCCGATGGGGGTGGTCCCATTGTGCAACAACTCGCGTTGGTCCGAGATCATTGCCATGATGCTGGACTACAACGCGCACGGCCCCGTCCTGAGCTGGAAGGAGCCAGAGGATGCTGAAGTGCAGCAGTTCTTCGACACCCTGCACGAGGTGTATGTCAACGCCGACGCCGAGCGGCTGCTTGTCCAGGATACCTCCCAGGCAGAGCTGGAGTACATCGCCACCAGGGCAAGGGAGGCGCAACTTGCCAGGGAGGCCGGCAACGCCGGCGGAGTGGAGGACAAGGCCACGACAGCCGCGAATGAGGAGGAGCTCACCCGGTGGGCGGTGGCTGCCGGGGGAGCCAGCAGCATCGGCACCGAGGCTCCTTTGGTTGAATATGTGACCGTCGGGTCGTCGTCGGAGGAGGCCGAGACCGCAGAGCTGACGCCACCTACGGGGAGGGGTCGTGTCCTGCAGCGGGCCAGTTCCGGCGAGCCGGTCCGGCCCGGTAGGGCTGCGTGGTCAGAGCTGACCTTGGAGGAGCCCGGGCGCCATACGAGGGCCGCGGCGGCAAAGAAGCCGGCGAAGGCTGCGGTGAAGAAGAAGACAGCCACCCCTTCTTCGTCTGTGCATGCCCAGACACCACCTCCTTCTCCTCCTTCGGCGAATGTTGATATGGAGGTTACTTTTGATTATGGATCCCTCAACCCGAGGAGGAAGAGGAAGACAGCAGAGGATGAGGTGGACGACGAGTAAGTATTTGGTTCCTTTTCGTTATCTCTGCCTCCCCAATCTGCGTTGCTTGTGTTGACTTGTTTTCATCTTTGCAGGGACGGGGAGACGTTAGCCTATATAGCGAAGAGGGCCAAGGTCTCGGCGGGTGGCCAGCCCCCAGCTGGTACTTCGGGGGCGCCATTGGTGGTGTTCAGCAGCCCGGACAGCAGCCCCCGGCAAAGCCCCCAGCGTAAGTTCATCACTCTTCTCCCGTCGACATGTGTCAGGGGCACGACACCTTGGTGCTGACCTTGTCAGGTATGCAGGAGGAGAGCAGCAGCAGGAGAAGCCACAGAGGACTACTCCCAACATGCCGCCCCCATCGACCACGCCGCCCCGGGGGGCGTCCCCGGCAAGGGCGCCAGGCACCGGCCCCACGCACATGGAGGAGGAGGAGGAGAACTTGGGTCCCGGCGGCTTTGCCTCGACGCCAAACGTTGGCGGGGAGGGGGCTTCTGTTTCCCAGCCGGGTACTGGCACAGGTAAGTCGTTTGCCGTTCGTCCCAGCTTCCCCCTTTTTTTGGCTCCTGGTCCTGGCCTTGCCTCACTCCCTTCTTCGGCGCTGAGGTTCCCCCTCGGTGAACCCAGAGGCCGCCAAAGACGCTGCCGAGGACGCCGCCGAGCGGCCCACCAGGGAGGCCGACAAGGCTGCCACTGAGGAGGCCGGCAAGCGGCCTGCCGGGGAAGCCAGTGGGACCATTATCGAGGAGGAGGAGGAGGATGGTGACCAGCCTTCCTCCTCTACAGCTTCCGGCTCCGGCAGGTACCTGAGGGTGAGCGATGATTTGTTCGTCCACCTTCCAGGCACGTCGAGCACCAGGACACTCGTTGAGGGAGAGGTGTTCGACGACGAGGTGCTTTCCGCTGCCGGGTTTGAAGTCGTCGACAAGCCGATCATTGGCGGCGACGGCTCACAGGAAGAGCGGCTCCTCCACGCCATGGGTGCTAGCTTCCAGAAGCTCCAGGCGCTCCACCGCGCCCGCTTGGACAAGGCTAAGTCTAGGATGGTGGTGGTGGAGAAGGCGGAGGCGGACCTCCAGAAGCGCGTTGCCGAGGCGCAAGACTGGTTCCGCGAGGCCCACAAGGAGCTCAAGGCAGCCCAGGGTGAGCAGGCCAAGCGCGACATGGAGCTCACCATGAAGCTCACCGACATCGAGAAAGCTCAGGAGGCGGAGAAGAACTTGGCTGAGGCCGCCGAAGCCGCTCGGACCGAGCGCGAGGCCGCGCTGAACTCCCATGAGGAGGGCCTCGCTGCACAGAGGAGATGCTTCCCGCCATGCTTCGCGGCAAGGATGCAGAGGTGGAGAAGCTTGTCTTGCAGCGGACCAGCGAGCTGGAGCAGAGGCACAAGGAGGCACTCAATGCCCAGGCCCAGGTTCATACTGGCAAGGTGGAGGAGCTGGAGGCAGAGCGCGACAGGCTGAAGGAGCAGGCCCTGAAGCTGTCCTAGGAGAAGGACACGCTCCACAGTGCCCTGACAGAGGCGCAGGGCACGGCCGTCATCAAGGCTGGGGAGCTCTCCGAGGCCAACAACTCCATCAAAGACCTCAAGCTGAAGCTTGAGGGTCTCGAGAAGGTGCTGTGGGAGGCCACAACCCGAGAGGGGACCCTGGCCAAGGAGCTGGAGGCCGAGAAGCTGTTGCAGAAGAACGAGGGCCTCAACTTCACGGACCACGTGGAGGGCGAGAACCGTTGGCTCGATCGCCTTGCCACCGTCGCCAACCAGGCCGCCGCACAGCTGGCCATTATGGGTATGCCGGACGTGAGGTATGTCTCGGAGCGGGGCGTGAGCGCCAATTGCAGCCTGACCATGTTCTTCGAAAAGGTCGTCGGCGCTCTGGAGCGGCTCCACGCCAACCGGGCGGCCTCACTGGCCGACGAGTCCCGGAGGTTTTGCCAGGGTGCCATGACCAAGGCTCTCACCAAGGTGGCGCACTGGTACCCCAACCTCGACTTCGACGCCGCGCTAGAGAGCTTGCCGGAGGGAACCGACCATGCACCTCTCAGGGAGCGCATCGAGCCCATCATCAGCTGAGTCGGCGGAATTCGGAGGGTGGAGGGCCAGCTCCGGGATTAGGCATCCCTTTTTTTATCGCCGCTGCAGGTTCACAACCAAGACAATTGCTATCTCTAGTTAGATCCGCAGCAACAATTTGATGGAACATAACTCTGCAACACTTTTTAGTATCATGCATGTTATTTTCCTGTTTAATTTTTCCTTGTATGTCCACCCTACGTAACTAGGTAGGATTGCCGACGCGTAAACCCAGGGCGGCGTTGTGGGGACGGATCCCCATTGGCCTACCGGGTGTGCTTGCTGCCGGGCAAACCACCTTACCGCCCTTAGCGCGGCCGCCCGAACTGTCGAGTTTGACTCGAGTCAGAGTCAGGAGCGTTGCCAGGTGCAGAAGGCTACCCCGCCACTCTCGACGTGGTAGCTTTGAGCTGTTGAGCGGACTCGAAACAGAACAAAGGCGTTGCCAATCGCGGGGGGCCCCTTGCATGCAGGTTTCCCATACATAGGCCAGATCTCCGAGGACGATAACCTTAAGCATAAGAGGAAATAATCCAAGGTTCTGAATGACTTAGCTTTTCTGTCGCCAAGACGGCGTCGTTCCCCCAGCCGCCTTCTTCTCATAAACCGTAAGCGATGAAGAACCGCTAGGCTAACTACTAGACCAGATTCTCACAATTGCGCCCCCTACCTGGCGCGCCAAAGATGTCGGTGTGGAATGACACCTATGGGATCACAAGAATCCCTACTACGGTTGCCGGGGTGTAGGGTTGCGAAGAGGCAGGGCTAGTAGACAGCACAAGGATTGTTTACCCAGGTTCGGGCCGCGAGGATGCGTAAAACCCTAGTCCTGCTTTGGGGGGAGTATTTCTGAGAGTTCTTGAGCTCTCGAACTAGCTGTGGTCAGCGTGTGGTTCAAAAGAGCCGAATCCCTCTCCTCGTCGCCTCGGGGCTCCTTTTATATGAAAAAGGGGTTGCCACAGTGGCACACATGAGGTGGAAAGGTCTACAATGGCACAAGGTTATCGCTCGTATTATAGGAGAAGGTGCATTTAATGCCTCACTTAGGTCCTCGTGCTTTATCGGGGATGGGGGCGAGGCCCGTCCCATCCGTCGCCGCTCCTCCTCGCTTCGACACGCGCCTCGGTCAGGGATGCGTGCGGTGCCATGTAGGCAGGCAGGCAGCTGAGTTGGCACGGTGGTGGAGCCTTCACGAAGTTCTGCATACCACCACGCAGGCGCTTAATGAGTTGGCCTGGGAGCTGCATGTTGCCATGTAGGTGCATGCCTAGCTGGTTGGGCTAGCAGCTGCATGCAAACGGTGGTGGAAGCTTGGTTGACGTGGGCTTGGAGGTGGCCTTGCCGGCATCTTTGGCAAGGGCCTTGCCGGGGTGTGTTGTCGTCCCCGGCAAGGATCTTGCCAGAGGTCTGGTGGCCTTCCTTGGCATGGATCTTGCCGAGAATCATCGTCTTCTAATATGATCTTGAATATGTCTTCACAAAGATCTACATGCCACCGTAGGTGTGCCTTCCCGAGCCCTCGCCCCACACTGATGATGGCACTGGGGGCCGTGGGCTCAAGGGTAGCTCGCTCTGTTCATGCGGGGCGAGCTGTCCCGACAAGAGTCTTGCCGGGGCCACTGAGGCCACACGGCAAGGGTCTTGCTGGGAGAACTTGCTTCGTCCCTCTGCTCTTTGTGGTCTTGGCCTTGGCGTTGCTTTGATTGTATTGGGCTTCAATCTTACCTTGGCTTACCTCCCTCATTCTGCTTGGTGTGTCCGTGGGCGCGGATCTGACTACACGTGCACAGGAAAAGGGGGACAAATATGCGCCCCAATTTTTATACACTCACATGGGCTATCCTTCCGTGAAGTAGTTCGGAGTCCTTTGGCGGTGTCCGGGAGCCTGGTCGTCGACTCGGGGTTCGATTGAAATGTGCCACTCATTGCTTCTGTTGTTAAAGCATCGGTATACTCTTTGGTACCGAGGGGGAGTTCGGCCTTGCCATTAACCATGATGACGCCGCGTGGACCGGGCATCTTGAGCTTACGGTAGGCGTAATGTGGCATCGTGTCGAATCGAGCGAACGCGGTTCGTCCGAGCAGTGCCTGATAATCACTACAAAAGGGGACGATGTCGAAGATTAACTCTTCGGCACGGTAATTGTCCGGTGATCCGAAGACTACCTCAAGGGCGATGTAGCCTGTACAGCTGGCCTCCACACTTCGTATAATACCTTTAAAGGTGGCTTTAGTGGGCTTGATCATCGAATGATCGATACCCATCTTGCACACTGTGTCCTGGTAAAGCAGGTTTAGACCGCTACCTCCGTCCATAAGGACTCGTGTGAGGTGGAACCCGTCAATTATTGGGTCGAGGACTAGTGCGACCGAATTGCCCTGATTGGTATTAACCGGATGATCCGTGCGGTTGAAGGTGATCGGTCCTAGTTTATATTGTGGGGCGACTGGTTCCGTTAAGTCGACATCCCTAAGGGTGCGCATCTGTTCCAGGTTGGGAGTGTGGGTGGTTTTTACCATGTTCACCATTTGGATTTGCGGGGGGGGGGGGAATTTCTTTTGCCCTCCTGTATTCGGTGATCTGGGCTCCTCGTCGCTCATCATCGCTTTGAGGCCCCTTCTCCTTGTTTTTGGCACCTGACCTGCCGACTTGTTTGAAGACCCAACATTCTCTGTTGGTATGATTGGACAGTGTTCCTGGGGTGCCATGAATTTGGCATGGATGGTCGAGTATGCGGTCTAGACTGGATGGGCCCGAATTGTCATTTTTGAATGGCCTTTTCTACTGACCGGACTTAGAGCCACTGAATCTTGCATTGACTGCCATGTCTTCGGCGTTACCTGTCACATCCCTACTTCTCATCTGCTCTAAGTTAGTTAGTATTGTGTTGCATCATGTTTAAATTTCTCTTAAACCTGAAATGGGGATCAATAAACCCCAGCACCCCCCTGAAAATACCAGGTTCAACTGAAAAACATTCCAATGAATCCAAAATGCCCTTCACAAAATTTCATCATTTTTGAATTGGTCTAGAACCTCTCCCAAAAATGGTGCACATTTTCTAGGCCATTCTGGATTTTTGAATTAAATTATATAGTATTTGCATTTGGGCATTTAATTGCTAATAATATTTTAAATTCTCAAATAATCACAAACTGAAATGTTTGCTATTGGAAATATTTCAAACAGTGACATGGAGCAGTTTCATGATTTTTGGAGATACCCTGTCATTTTTAATAAAGCAAAACACAATTACAGAAAATAGAAAACATAAAAGGAATGTTAGAGAGAGGAGAAAACCTTACCTGGCGCTTACCTCCTGTGCAGCCCACCTGACAGTCCAGCCACCTGGCGGCCGAGCCCACCCGCAGCAGCCAGTCACCCCCTACCTCGCGCCAGAAGGCAGGGGCGCGTGCTCGCCGCGCGCCGGCCACCTCCTGCCTCCCTGCATGTCTCCCCGTCGCCCTAAGGACGCCACGCGACCCCCTTGACGCTCTCTCGCTCTCCCTCGTCCTCACCCTCTCCCCTGGACCTCTCTCTCTCTCTCACCACCGAACGGAGCCGCCACCACCGTCGTCGTTCGCCGCTACCACCGACCTCCCCACGCCCATCCGGATATGCCACGAGCTCCACCTCAACCCCCGCATCCTCTGCACCGAGCTAGGAGCCGCCAGGAGCTCCATGACCACGTCCTCGACCCCTTCTTCCTCCTCGAGTTGCCGAAGATCCCCTTCGCCGCCCGCTTGCTCCGACGCTTCCCCGAGCCATCCAACACCGCCAAACGACGCGTTGTGAGCCCCGCCGCCTTTCCCCCTGTTCTCCCTCGCTCGTTCGTCCCCGAGTCGTACTTGCCACCACACCCGTGAGCTCCCTGCCGCCATCCATGTCGCAGCCGAGCCCACAGCTCGATTCACCCAAAGCCGAGCACGTCTGCGTGCTCAGCAGCCCCCAAGAAAGCGAACGCCACCACCCAAGCCTCCCGCCGTGCACCCTAGCCTCGTCCCGCTCGAGCCCGTGGCTCCGGCCGCCGCCAAGCTCCCCGCCGATGGCGTTACCAGCCACCCCGCGACCAACGGCCTACGCGGTTGGATGCGGCGCACCTTCAGCTACCCGTAGATGCAAACTACGCGAAAACCGAGCCCCGTAGCAGGTTTCCGGCGAACTTCCGCCGCCGATCTGGTCGTCGCCGGCCTAAGTCCGACGATGATGACATGGCGACGTTATAAGCGGCTAATCCCCCAATTAGCAGCCTAGCAAACACTGACAGCGGGCCCCACCACAGGGTCAAACCCCAGTCAGCGCTGGATTTGACCGTCGGTTAGTCCCTGTGTCAATGACACGCGGGTCCCACCAGTCAGGTTTGACCTGGACCTGGCGTGTTGACCTGCTGATGTCACACTAATGTCATGCCGAAGCAATAAGCTGTTTTCTGGATTTAATTTAATTCAGGAAATTCCAGAAAATGTTTAAAACTTTAAAAATTCATAGAAAATCAACAGTAGCTCAGAATGAAATAATTTATATATGAAAAATTATCAGACAAATTCAAGGAATCTGTTTATGGCATTTTCATGCATGTTAGAACAACTTATGGCTACTGTTTAGGCCAATTCATATAAATGGAATTTAAACTCTCACATATGGAGTTTGAATTTGAACCTAGGGTTCAAACCAACTCCATTTAACATGTTGCTAGTTGCATTAGCTCAAACCACAGCATATTGACATGTCATGATCATGCATCATATTGTGCATTGCATTGATTGTGTTTCTTTCTCTGTTGCCGGTATTTGTCCCCTCTCGATAGACGTGGTTTCGACGATGAGATCGATGACACCGATGAAGAACTATATTATCTTCAGGAGTGCCAGGCAAGCAAAATCCCCTTGTTCATTCCGATACAATCCCACTCTCTCGCTCCTGCTCTCTTTTACTGCATTAGGACAACAACGATTCAACAGTTACATGTTGCGGTAGTTGAACCCCTTTCCTCTGCATGACCTGTCATTGCCCCAGTAAATAGATGAAACCCACTAGCATGAGTAGGAGTTTTTTGAGCCCCGATGTGCCTACTCATCCATGCTTGTTTGTCATGCCTACTATTGCTTAGAGTTGAGTCAGGTCTGATTCATCGGGGATGAATTGGAACAGTGATGAACATGTCCTACTGTGTGAGCTAAGTGTGTGAACATGATTTGGTAAAGGTAGCGGTGAGAGGCCATGTAGGAGTACATGGTGGGTTGTCTCATTGAAACCATTCTTAGGAACTGAGTTCTGTGTTTGTGATCCATGAAACAGTTACTACCACGCATTGGGCCCGAAACCAATGGACCCTCTCAGCTTCTTGATCACCCTTGTCCTCTGTCCAGGAGTTGCAACTAGTTTCTGGTGTTTATAGGAAATGTGTTGGTGGCCGTGCGTAGCGCTGACCCTAGGGGTGGGCTATGATGTGGTAGATACACCGTGGTCGGGCATGCCGGGCGCCCGTTTGGTGTCTCGGAACCCTGTACACATCGTCTGGGGCCGTATGTGGAAACCTCGGCCGGACTCCCTGCGGATGGAACCTGGATAGCCGATAAACCTAGACTAGAGACTTGAGTGTTTAGGTTGGCCGTGGCCAACACCCTCGTTGGGCTTCTGCTTGAAGGTTGCCGAGTACATGTCGTGTAAACGGCGGTAAGTGGTGAGAGTGTGTGTGAAGAAGTACACCCCTGCAGGGTTAACATCATCTATTCGAATAGCCGTGTCCACGGTAATGGACTTCTGGGTTGCCTATAACAGTTCATAGACAAGTGAAAGTGGATACTCTAAAACTCGCAAGATAAGTGTGAGTGCTATGGATGGCCTTCTCGTAGGGAGATGGGAGCGAAGCCATAGTGGTGTATTGAATGGTGAATATGTGGACTCGTGTGCGCCACCTCAAAAGAGTTGCTTGCAGTCGTAGTTCAGGTTAGCCACTGAGTCAAAGCTGGCTTGCTGCAGTTAAACTCCACCACCCCCTTTATGGATACCGATGCATATGTAGATAGTTCTGATGTAAGTCTTGCTGGGTACATTTGTACTCACATTTGCCTATTTTATGTTTTGCAGAGAGACGTCAGTCTCGCTAGTAGTTCCATGTGGACTTCGACGTTTAGCTTGATACCTCAGTTGCGATCTTGTGCCCTCGGCAGGATCTGGTAGATAGTCAGGCTTCTTAGCCTTTTTCATTTGTAGATGTCTGTACTCAGACATGTTAAGCTTTCGCTTGTGCCTTGATTTGTATGCTATGATTGTTGGGTCATGAGACCCATGTTTGTAATATCTCGCTCCTCGGAGCCTAATGAATAAATACTTGAGCTGTAGAGTTATGTTGTGATGCCATGTTGTATTTACACATATCGAGCATATTATGTGTATGATTGAAATGCTTGGTATGTGTGGGATCCAACAATCTAGTTGTTTATCCTTGGCAGCCTCTCTTATGGGGAAATGTAGTCTAGTGCTTCCATGAGCCATAGTAGTCCGCTACAGCCTGGTTCACCGGAGTCCTGTTAGCCCAGCACTACTGCTCAGGACACTTGACTGGCCGGCATGTGTTTCACTTCGTTCCTGTGTCTGTCCCTTCGGGGAAATGTCACGCGGTGACATCCGGAGTCCTGCCTAGCCTGCTACAGCCCGGGTTCCCGGAGTGCTGTTAGCCCAGTGCTACAGCCCGGATTCACACGCTGCTGACCGACATGCTCGATGTGATTCATGTATGCCTGTTCCCATAGGTTAGTGCCGCTTTGGGTTCACGACTAGCCATGTCGGCCCGGGTTCTCTGTCATATCGATGCTAGCGACACTATCATATACGTGAGCCAAAAGGCACAAACGGTCCCGGGCCTTGGTAAGGTGACACCCATGGGGATACCGTGCGTGAGGCCGCAATGTGATATGAGGTGTTACCGGCTAGATCGATGTGACTTGGAATCGGGGTCCTGACATTACCACCATTTTTGCGATGCTTGTGTCTGTTGCGTCGGGGTTTGCCGTTGCTATCTCTGGCCTCTGATGTGCCAGGATTGCTTGATGTGTTGTTGCTACGAGCAAACCAGCTATCCTCGCCCGCGCAAAAGTGGGTCATGAGTGTCGTGAGGGCTGCCATGGATTTTGGCTTCTCTTGACCGAGATGTCGGGCAAGCCACTCGTCACGGATGTTATGTTTAAAGGACTCTAGAGCTTCGACATCCAGACAGTCGACAATTTGGTTATTTTTAGTTAGGAACCAAGTCCAGAATTTCAAGGCTGATTCTCCTGGCTGTTGGGTTAAATCATCAGCATCCGATGGTCGCACATAAGTGCCCTGGAAGTTGTCTAGAAATGCGTCTGCCAGGTTCTCCCAACTTCCGATGGAGTTTGCTAGCAAGAAATTCAGCCAATGCCGAGCCGGCCCTTTGAGTTTTAGTGGGAGATACTTGATGGCGTGTAGATCATCCTCGCGGGCCATGTGAATGTGGAGGAAGAAATCCTCTATCCATACCGCGGGGTCTGTAGTACCATCATATGATTCAATGTTCACAGGTTTAAACCCTTCTGGGAATTCATGATCCACTACTTCATCAGTGAAGCATAGGGGGTGTGCGGTGCCTCTGTGCTGGGCTATATCACGATGCAGTTCATACGAGTCTTGTCTGCTATATTTGGCCCGGCCGGATTTGCTTTTAGTATATCCAGCGTGATGGTCGTTGTCACTCATTGGGGCATGCCCCCGTGATTCGTAGATCGATCTTGTATGTCCTGCTTTGTTTTCCAATACGTCTCGCAGGTCCTGCGTGTAGCCCCGAGCCTTGGTGTTTTTGTTTGACTGGCGACGGGGTGCGGGCTGGACTTCGGGCTGATACTCCGCTTTGTCTCGGCCACGAGGTGGCCGGTCAGCCGCATCATACGCTGGTAGTGTAGGCTTTAATGCTTCCTCCTTGAGTTGGGGTAGAAACCTGCGCTTTGGGTAACTTTTGGTTGGGCGCTCGAGTTCGTATTCGTCGCCTGCCACGACCTCCGTCCATCTATCCGCTAGCAGATCTTGATCAGCTTGAAGCTGCTGCTGCTTTTTCTTCAGGCTTTTTGTTGTGGCTATAAGCCGCCGTTTGAAGCGCTCCTGCTCGACATGATCCTCAGGCATGATGAATTCTGCGTCACCGAGGCTCACCTCGTCTTCGGAGAGGGGCATGTAATTGTCATCCTTTGATTCTTCGTCTGTCGCCTGTTCCTTAGGGCTGGCTTGCCCATCCTCCCGCTCGAAGCCTGGCTAGAGGGGATTGTCTTCGTCTTCGGCACTATCCGCGGCGTTATTGTCTCTTGTGCCGGTATCGCTGCTTTTGCTATGGCGGGGCTTAGAGCGGCGTCGATGACACCGGTGCTTAGATTGCTTCTCGAGGGGATTATCCTCCGTTGCCTTATTGCCATCGCTTTCTTTGGGGGTGTCCACCATATATATATATATATATCATATGATGAGGTGGCTGTCCAGCGCCCTGTGGGCGGTGGTTCATGTTTTTCTCCTGCATCGTCGTCCATACCGTCGATATCTTCGGAGCCGAAATCAAGCATGTCGATTAAGTCGTCGACAGTGGCTATTAAGTGGGTGGTGGGTGGGGAATGAATTTCTTCGTTGTCCGCATCCCACTCAAGCTGGACATAGTTTGTCCAGGGGTCTCCTGACAAGGAGAAAGACCTCAATGAATTTAGCACGTCGCCCAAGGGCGAGTGCTGAAAGATATCCATGGAGGTAAACTCCATGATCGGTGCCCGATCAGATTCGATAGGCACGGACCCAAGCGATTTGGAGCCTATGGCCGGGGACGAATCCAAGGGTCCGATGACACAGGTCTCATAGGAGGTGAAGTCAGTATTCGGCTATATCGTCGCTGAGTGTGCGGCCTCCGTGGTGTGGTCCATCCACCCATCCTCGGACGGCACGATCAGTTCCGGATTGAGGGCCGGAGTAGCCGCATGTGTGATCCCCGAACACCGTCCAACGGCAGAGCTAAGTCATGCTCGTCGTAGCTGTGTGGCGCACCTGACATGGGCTCGAATCCGTCAAATATCAAGTCTCCGCGGATGTCGGCAGTATAGTTCAAGCTTCCAAACCTGACCTGATGGCCAGGGGCGTAGCTATCGATCTACCCCTGATGGCCAAGCGAGTTGGCCCGCAGTATGAAGCCGCCGAATACGAAGATCTGTCCGGGGAGAAAAACCTCACCCTAGATCGCATCGTTGCCGATGATCGAAGGAGCCATCAAGCCTTTATCATGACGGCACAGTGGAACTCTCAATGAAAGCACCAATGTCGGTATCAAAACCGGCGGATCTCAGGTAGGGGGTCCCAAACTATCCGTCTAAGGCTGATGGTAATAGGAGGCGGGGGACACAATGTTTACCTAGGTTTGGGCCCTCTCGATGGAGGTAATAACCTACTTCCTGCTTGATTGATCTTGATGATATGAGTATTACAAGAGTTGATATACCACGAGATCGTAGAGGCTAAACCCTAGAAGCTAGCCTATGATTATGATTGTTGTTGTCCTACGGACTAAACCCTCCGGTTTATATAGATACCGGAGGAGGCTAGGGTTACACAAAGTCGGTTACAGAGAAGTAGATCTACATATCCGAATCATCAAGCTTGCGTTCCACGCAAAGGGGAGTCCCACCCGAACACGGGGCGAAGCCTTCAATCTTGTATCTTCATAGTCCAACAGTACGGCCAAAGTATATAGTCAGGCTGTCCGAGGACCCCCTAATCCAGGACTCCCTCAGTCCTACTTTATTACATATCATAATATATACAACGTCACAGTATGTACATTATGAGAGCCGGTGGCTCAAGTATAGTATGACCGAAGATGAGCAATATTCTACGGTCGGCTGGTCTCCTCCTCCGACTTACGTGAGTCTTTGTGCTCTCGAACATCGATACGGTAATATGACCCATTGTTCAAGTTCTTGCTGACCACAAAGGGTCCTTCCCAAGGTGGGGATAGCTTGTGTGTATCAGAATGATCCTGGATGAGCCGGAGCACCAGGTCACCTTCTTGAAAGGTTCTGGACCTAACCCGGCGGCTGTGATAATGGTGCAGGTTCGGTTGATAAATTGCTGATCGGGCTGCTGCCAAATCTCGCTCCTGATCTAACAAGTCAAGTGCATCTTATCGGGCTTGTTCATTATTAGCTTCAACGTAAGCCACCATGCAGGGCGAGTCATAACGAATATCACTAGGCAGGACCGCTTCTGCTCCATAAACCATGAAGAAAGGTGTATAACCCGTAGACCTGTTAGGAGTGATATTGATGCTCCATGGCACTAAGGGTAACTCCTCTACCCAACAACCCGGGTCGGTTGTAAAGGAACCATAAGCCGGGGCTTGAGACCTTTTAAGATTTCCTGATTTGCTCTCTCAGCTTGACCATTGGATTGAGGGTGAGCTACTGACGAAACATCAAGCCAGATATGCTCACGTTGACAAAACTCCTCCATAGCGCCTTTGGATAGATTAGTGCCATTGTCAGTTATAATGTTGTGTGGAAAGCCAAAACGAAAGATCACCTTTTTCATGAACTGAACCGCCGTGGCTGCATCACACTTACTAACAAGCTCTGCCTCAACCCATTTTGTGAATTTGTCAACTCCCACCAAAAGATGTGTCTTTTTATCCTTGGATCTTTGGAAGGTCCAACCATGTCAAGCCCCCAGACTGCAAACGGCCAAGTGAATTCTTGAGCTGGCACGTGTGCTCGTCGTGCAAATTTTTGACACCCATCACACCTACTGACCAGATCCTCTGCATCAGCGTGAGCCATTAGCTAGTAAAAACCATGACGAAAAGCTTTGGCCACAAGAGACTTTGAACCGGCATGATGGCCACAATCCCCTTCATGGATCTCACGAAGAATTTCTTGACCTTCTTCAGGAGAGACACAATGTTGAAACGCTCCAGTGATGCTGCGATGATACAACTCACAATTGGAAATTGTCATTGACTTAGACCGCAGGGTTATCTGTCGAGCCAAGGTCTCATCCTTCGGCAACTCACCCCGGGTCATATAAGCCAAGTACAGTACTGTCCAATCTGGAATGACATGAAGAGCCACCACCAACTGTGCCTCCGAGTCTGGAATGGCCAAATATTCCTCTGTAGGCAACTTGACAGAAGGGTTATGCAGAACATCTAGAAAATTGTTAGGTGGCACCGGCTTACGCTGAGATCCCAACCGGCTTAAAGCATCGACCGCTTCGTTTTTTCTGCAGTCAATGTGGTCCACTTGATAACCCTTGACGTGTCCAGCAATAGCGTCAACCTCACGGCAATAAGCCGCTATGAGAGGGTCCTGGGAGTCCCACTTGCCTGATATCTGCTGAGCCACCAAATCTGAGTCGCCAAGGCACCATACCTGGCTTAAACTCATCTCTTTAGCCATTCGAGGACCATGGAGTAAGGCCTCATACTCCGCTACGTTGTTAGTACAAGGAAACATCAATCGCAACAGATAACAAAACTTGTCACCTCGAGGAGAAGTTAAAACAACTCCAGCCCCCGAGCCTTCCAACTGTCTAGACCCATCAAAATGAATCATCCAATATGTATTGTCTGACTTCTCTTCAGGTATCTGAAACTCCGTCCAATCGTTATTGAAGTCCACCAGTGCTTGGGACTTAATGGTCGTACGTGGCACATACTTTAAATTGTGAGACCCAAGCTCAATGGCCCACTTGGCGACTCGTCCTGTGGCTTCTCTATTTTGAATAATATCTCCCAAAGAAGCAAAGCTAACCACAGTGATAGGATGACCCAGGAAGTAATGCTTAAGCTTCCGTGTTGCCATGAACACCCCATAAACAAGCTTCTGCCAATGTGGATATCTTTGCTTGGATTCAATGAGCACCTCACTGACGTAGTAAACCAGCCAATGAACTGGATGTTCCTTGCCAGCCTCCTTGCACTCCACAACAATGGCCACACTAACGGCACGTGAGTTAGCAGCCACATATAACATCATCGGCTCCTTCTCAACGGGGGCAACAAGAACCAGCGGCTCAGCAAGTTGTCTTTTCAGATCTTCAAAGGCAGAGTTGGCATCATCCCTCCAGACAAAGTCATCCGTCTTTTTCATAATTTGATACAACGACATAGCCTTCTCACCCAACCGGCTTATGAACCGACTCAAAGCTGCAACTCGACCCACCGGCCGCTGAACGTCATTGATGCACGCCGGTTTAGCCAAAGATGTAATCACCTTAATTTTTTCCGGGTTAGCCTCAATGCCTCTGTTAGACACCAAAAAGCCCAAAAGATTGCCAGCTAGGACTCCAAAAACACACTTGGCCAGGTTAAGCATCATCTTGTAGAGCCGGAGGTTATCAAAGGTTTCCTTCAGATCATCTACCAAGGTTTCCTTCTCTCTGGATTTCACCACTATATCATCCATGTAAGCATGAACATTACGCCCAATCTGATTATGAAGGCAATTCTGTACACACCGTTCATAAGTCACCTGGGCACTCTTAAGCCCAAAAGGCATAGACACATAGCAGAAGGCTCCAAACGGAGTAATGAAAGCCGTCTTCTCCCGGTCCTTAGCCGCCATTTTGATATGATGATAACCAGAATAAGCATCCAAAAAGCTCAGATGCTCACAACCCGCCGTAGCATCAATGATTTGATCAATACGAGGGAGAGTAAAAGGATCAGCCGGACAAGCTTTGTTTAAATCCGTGTAATCCACACACATACGCCAAGTGCCGTTCTTTTTGAGCACGAGCACCGGGTTAGCCAACCACTCTGGGTGAGATCTTCAAGGTAAGTTTGTTGTTCCTGCTCGTGTACATCAGTGTTCTTGTCCATGGATGTGCATGGCGTGCTTGTTCATCACTTTGTATTAGTAATTGGAGTAGGGAACAAGAGGTTTGTAGTGGTCAACTTATGTTTGTTAGTTCGTGGCAAGAGAAAAAAATTGGACTTTACTGCATTACCTGATCTGTAGTGGTCAATTTCAGTTAGATTAGACTAGAAATCTGATTTCAAATCAGAAAACAAGAGAACATGACATATGATTGGTCAGTTTCAGTCAGATTCCGCTTTGTACACATGACATGATATATAGATATGCCTGTTAATTAGTAATTACTTTTTACAAAATCTGTCTGCTCATTTTTTGAATTTCGATCAAGTGGGCTGTGAATGATTAATATAAATCTAGAATTTGTAGAGATCAGACAAGAGATTTGTTTCAATTAAAGCATGTGCTCAACTTGGTCCATGTCATGTGCTGAAGAAAGATCTGACAGTCCGTGGCCTCAATTATTAGTTACTTTGGTTGTAAAAATTGCAATTTAGGTTCTGAATTTGTACAGTTCTGACATTCTGTACCTAGTTTCACTTTAACTAAAATTGCAATCATTCATCTAATTTATATTACACAATAATTAATTTTTTACTGAGTGTTCCTTCATCAATTGAATCTTGCATCAGGGGATAGCAACTCCACTCTTTTGGCGGCATTTCAAAGTGTTCTTGATGATGATGAAGAAGCTATGGTAACATATTCCACTTGTTATGGTTGATTGGTTCTTTATTTCCATGATATTAGTTACTGTTTTTATGATCTGTTCACAAGAAGGATGAGTTCGTGTCTATCATAACTGAAGCTTAGTCCATACGGTGAAGAAATAAGATGACACCTAGAAGGCTTGGAGGCGTCGAATGCTGAAACCATCCTCTTCTTCGAACGGGAGGAGTCGCTCTCCTCCTCATCTTCTTCCTCCTCCCCCTCTTGGGCGGAGGGAGTCTGGGTGTCTCCGAATTTGCTGCCCGGATGCCTTTTGGAGCGGAGGCCTTCCCTGGCCCCGACACCTTCTTCTTCTTTTCATTCTTCTCTGGTGCCTTGTATGGCACCACGACCAGCATCTCCTCTAGGAGGGCTGACCGGGGGTCTTCGGGCAGTGGGGCTGGGCTGTCGATCTCTTGGCCTGCTCTAGTTAGCCTTGAGGAGGGAGGAAAGCGGTATTTAAATCTCTGGAAAAGTGCAAACATCCAAACGAGGAGCAGATAGAACTTTGTTACCTCCTTTGGGGGTGCTCGGTGTCGAGGCCGATGTCCTCTTTCTTGGTCGGCCACGTTTTTGAGCCTTAAACAACACCTTCCAAAGCTTAGCGTGTTGGATGCCATAGAATTATTGTACGGTGGCCGGATTCGTAAGCTGGGAAGACCACATTGGGGTGGCCCTCTATTGACAAAGGAGGAGGCGGTGGCAAAGCATCACCTGAACCACGTTGGTCAGCTTGGCGCCTGCCTTTATCATGTTGGAGACGCGCTTCTGCAGTGCCTCCACCTCCGTAGGTGACCCCCAATCAAGACCCTTCCTAGTCCACGAGGTTAGCCTTGCTGGGGGTCCGGATCTAAATTCGGGACCGTTGTCCAGGCCGCATCCTGTGGTTCGGTAATGTAGAACCACTCCTTCTGCCAGACCTTAACGGTCTCTATGAATGTGCCCTCCGGCCACTTGACCAGGGTGAGCTTGCTGATCATCGCCCCCTGCAGTCCGCCTGTTGGGCGTCGACTATCTTCGGCTTGATGTTGAAGACCATTAGCCATAGGCCAAAGTGCGGCCAGACTCGCAAGAAGGCCTCGTTGATGACGATGAAGGCTGAGATGTGTAGGAAAGAGTTCGGGGCCAGATCGTGAAAATCTAGCGCATAGTAGAACATTACCCCCTAACGAAGGGATGGAGCGGGAAACCTAGTCCTCGGATGAAGTGGGGGATGAACACCAGCCTCTCGCCTGGCTGCGGCATGGGGATAACCTGACCCTCCTCTGGGGCCTGGTGTGCGACATCGGTCGGGAAGTAGCCGACGCGTTTCAGGTCCTCAATATCATGGTTGGTGATGATCGAGGCCTCCCACTTGGCCTTGGCGCCAGATCCAGCCATCATAGAATTGAGGGGATGTCTAGGAAGGAAGTGTTTGCGAAGAGGTGGGTTGGGGCACTGGAGCTCTATAGATTGTGAAGCAAGGGTGAGAGGAAGAAGAAGGCGCACACTGATGTTGATAGCCGCTCCCCTTTTATAAACCGTAGTAAGGCCAACAACCCTGTAGTTGCGCCACGAGTCTTGCCGTTTCCGGATATACTTGTAGCGTTATGAGGTTGTGGGGGAATCAAAATCATTGACCATATCCCTTAAAAATGGGCACGATCTCCACCTCGATGGGACGTGCCAATAGAGGTGCTGCCTCGAACCGCAAATTGAGCCTTCACAACAGTTCGACGTTTATGACCGGGCGTGGCCCTTCGCCGAAAAGTTATCAGGAGGGGCCACTATTTATGCTTGGACGGTTGGCCTTCGAGGCTAAGCAACACTGATAGTTTGGATTCTGAACATTGCCCAATTATCACACGGTCGAACTCAAGTTGGCCAGCTCTTGGAACCTGATTGAAGGAGATTGTTCCAAATATGAAGAAGGAGAGGAACTCATCCCGCAAGCTGGAGACTTTGGGTACATCAAGATTTCACGATACGATGAAGCACCGGCATTGGAGGCTAGTTCGGGGGCTACTGAGGGAGTCCAGGATTAGGGGGTCCTTGGCCTGCCGGCCTACTCCTTGTGGGCCAGACTATTGGGCCGCGTTACTAGTACTAGGAGGCCGAACTATGAGGAGATCCCGTATCCGGACATGAAGCTTTTTGGTGCCTTGGCGTGTCGTCCAATTTACCATGAGAAGAATTGGCATGTTTATCCTTTCCTTGTAACCGACCATGTGTAACCATAGTACCCCTGGTGTCTATATGAACATGAGGGTTTAGTCCGTAGGAGGGACAACAACCATCATCCCTCTAGTTTAGGGTTTAGTTCATCTGATCTCATGGTAGATCGACTCTGTAATCCTCATATACACAAGCAATATAATCAAGCAGGACATAGGGTTTTACCTCTTAGAGAGGGCCTGAACCTGGGTAAACATCATGTTCCTAGTACTTACTCCCCATTGATCCAAGATCCACAACTCGGGACCCCCTACCCGAGATCTACTGGTTTTGACACCGATAGGGGGCGCCCCAAGCTTGTGGCCCCCTGTGGCACTTCTAACCCTAATTATTCTTCTAAAATACCAAAATATTCCCTGTAGACTAGAGGGCACACCAAAAATACTTCTCCGCTGCCGCAAGTTTCTGTCCTCGTGAGATCCCATATGGAGCCCTTTTCCTGTACTCTGCCTTGCGGCCCTTCCGATGATCACAGAGGGCTTCTACATGAACCTTGCGGCCCTTCCGATGATGTGTGAATAGTTTACTACAAACCTATGGGTCCATAGATGGTAGCTACATGGCTTCTTCTCTCTCTTTGATCTTCAATACAATGTTCTCCTCGATGTTCTTGGAGATCTATTAGATGTAATCTTCTTTTGCCATGCGTTTGTTGAGATCCGATGAATTGTGGGTTTATGATCAGATTATCTATGAATATTATTTGAGTCTTCTCCGAAATCTTTTATGCATGATTAAGATATGTTTGTATTTCTCTTTGATCTATTGATTTGGTTTGGCCAACTAGATTGATTTTTCTTGCAATGGGAGATGTGCTTTGTAATGGGTTCAATCCTGCGGTGCTTATTGATAACCCACAAGTATAGGGGATCGCAACAGCTTTCGAGGGTAGAGTATTCAACCCAAATTTATTGATTCGACACAAGGGGAGCTAAAGTATATTCTCAAGTATTAGCAGCCGAGTTGTCAATTCAACCACACCAGGAAACTTAGTATCTGCAGCAAAGTGTTAAGTAGCAAAGTAATACGATAGTGGTGGTAACGGTAACAAAAGAGTAATGAAAGCAAAGTAATATTTTTGGTATTATGTAGTGATTGTAACAATAGCAACGGGAAAGTAAATAAGTGTAAACCAGTATATGGAAAGCTCATAGGCATCAGATCAGTGATGGATAATTATGCTGAATGTGGTTCATCATGTAACAGTCATAACATAGGGTGACATAGAACTAGATCCAATTCATCAATGTAATTTAGGCATGTATTCCGAATATAGTCATGCGTGCTTATGGAAAAGAACTTGCATGACATCTTTTGTCCTACCCTCCCGTGGCAGCGGGGTCCTAATGGAAACTAAGGGATATTAAGGCCTCCTTTTAATAGATAACCGGAACAAAGCATTAGCACATAATGAATACATGAACTCCTCAAACTACGGTCATCACTGGTAAGTATCCCGATTATTGTCACTTTAGGGTTAACGGATCATAACACATAATAGGTGACTATAGACTTGCAAGATAGGATCAAGAACTCTCATATATTGATGAAAACATAATAGGTTCAGATCTGAAATCATGGCACTCGGGCACTAGTGACAAGCATTAAGCATAGCAAACTCATAGCAACATCAATCTCAGAACATAGTGGATACTAGGGATCAAACCCTAACAAAACTAACTTGATTACATGGTAAATCTCATCCAACCCATCACTGTCCAGCAAGCCTACGATGGAATTGCTCACGCACGGCGGTGAGCATCATGAAATTGGTGATGGACGATGGTTGATGATGATGACGGCGACGAATCCCACTCTCTGGAGCCCCGTACGGACTCTAGATCAGCCCTCCCGAGAGGTTTTAGGGCTTGGCGGCGGCTCCGTATCATAAAACGCGATGAAATCTTCTCTCTGATTTTTTTCTCATCGAAACTCATTATATGGAGGTGGAGTTGGAGTCGGAGAGGCAACAGGGGGCCCATGAGGTAGGGGGCACGCCCCCCACCCTCGTGGCAAGACGGTGGCCCCCCCTGGCCTTCATCTTTGGCAGGTATTTTTCTTATTTTCTGAAAAGTGGCTCCGTGAAGTTTCAGGTCATTCCGAGAACGTTTGCTCGTGCACATAAATAACACCATGGTAATTCTGTTGAAAACAGCGTCAGTCCGGGTTAGTTCCATTCAAATCATGCAAGTTAGAGTCCAAAACAAGGGCAAAAGTGTTTGGAAAAAGTAGATACGACGGAGACATATCAACTCCCCAAGCTTAAACCCTTGCTTGTCCTCAAGCAATTCAGTTGACAAACTGAAAGAAATAAAGAAAAACTTTTCCAAACTCTGTTTGCTCTTGTTGTTATAAATATGTCAAGCTAGGATTCAAGTTTTTAGCAAAGATTATAACTAACCACATTTGCAATAATTCTCAGGTCTCATGATTACCCATATCAATAGCATAATCAACTAGCAAGCCATAATAATAAATCTCGGATGACAACACTTTCTCAAAACAATCATAATATGATATAACAAGATGGTATCTTGCTAGCCCTTTCTGAGACCGCAAAACTTAAATGCAGAGCACCTTTAAAGATGAAGGATTGACTAGACATTGTAATTCATGGTAAAAGAGATCCAATCATAGTCACACCCAATATAAATTAACAGTGATGAATGCAAATGACAGCTGCGCTCTCCAGCTAGTGCTTTTAATAAGAGGGTGATGACTCAACATAAAAGTAAATAGATAGGCCCTTCGCAGAGGGAAGCAGGGATTTGTAGAGGTGCCAGAGCTCGGTTTTGAAATAGAGGTGAATAATATTTTGAGTGGTATACTTTCATTGTCAACATAACAACCAAGAGATGGCGATATCTTCCATGCTACACACATTATAGGCGGTTCCCAAACGGAATGGTAAAGTTTATACTCCCCCTCCACCAACAAACATCAATCCATGGCTAGCTCGAAACAACGAGTGCCTCCAACTAACAACAGTCCCAGGGGGAGTTTTGTTTTGCAATTATTTTGATTTAGTTTGCATAAAGCATGGGACTGGGCATCCCGGTGACCAGCCATTTTCTCGTGAGTGAGGAGCAGAGTCCACTCCTCTTGAGAATAACCAGCCTAGCTTGGAAGATACAGGCAGCCCTAGTTGATACATGAGCTATTTGAGCATACAAAATAGGATGATTATTTGAAGGTTTAAAGTTTGGCACATACAAATTTACTTGGAACGGCAGGTAGATACCGCATATAGGAAGGTATAGTGGACTCATCTGGAATAACTTTGGGGTTTAAGGGATTGTATGCACAAGCAGTATTCCCGCTTAGTACAGGTGAAGGCTAGCAAAAGACTGGGAAGCGACCAACTAGAGAGCGACAACAGCCATGTACATGCATTAAAATTAATAAACATTGGATGCAAGCATGAGTAGGATATAATCCACCATGAACATAAATATCGTGAAGGCTATGTTGATTTGTTTCAACTACATGCGTGAACATGTGCCAAGTCAAGTCACTTAAATTATTCAAAGGAGGATACCACCCCATCATACCCCATCATAACCATCTCAATAGCATGTTGGCACGGAAGGTAAACCATTATAACTCATAGCTAATCAAGCATGGAACAAGCAACTATGATCTCTAATTGTCATTGCGAACATGTTTATTCATAATAAGCTGAATCAAGAACGATGAACTCACCATATTTACAAAAACAAAAGAGGTCGAGTTCATACCAGCTTTTCTCATGTCGGTCAGTCCATCATATATCATCATACTTGCCTTTCACTTGCACGACTGAATGATGTGAATAATAATAAGAGTGCACGTGCATTGGACTAAGTTGGAATCTACGAGCATTCAATAAACAGGAGAAGACAAAGCGATACGTGCTCTTGGTTAAATCAACAATAAAGCATATAAGAGCCACTTCAACAATTTAATCATGGTCTTCTCCTACTGACTCCCAAAGAAAAGAAAAGAAATAAACTATTTACACGGGAAAACTCCCAACAAGCAAAAGAAGAATGGGAAATATTTTTGGGTTTTTTTTTTCATTATTACTACAGCAAGAGAAGTAAACTACTACTAATTTTTTTTGGTTTTTCTTAAGGTTTATCAAACACACAAGAAGAAAGCATAAAAGGAAATAAACTAGCATGGATGATACAATGAAAAAGTATGAGCACCGACATCTAGCAATGGGTGTGTGTGAACATAAATGTAATGTCGGTGAGAAATACGTACTCCCCCAAGCTTAGGATTTTGGCCTAAGTTGGTTTATGGCCACGGCTGGCCTGGCTAATATCCATAATAGTAGTTGTTGGGGTCGTATTGTGATGAGGAAGAAGAAGGCTCCAATTGTCACTGGCTGGCAATCATCTCCGGATCCCACTGATAGTTAGACTGTCGTGAAGGATCAAATTGTGGTTCCGGTTCTGGCTGCTCGGCTGGTGCAGGGTTCCGGTAGGCGTGAATAGCCATCAACGGAACACGGTACGTGCCTACAGTCAAATCAAACAAAGAAGGAGCAGGCAAGGTAATAGTCTCAGGATGATGTTTATTAAAGAACAATTGATATTTAAGCTCTCCTGCCCTATTCTTAATAATAAAATCATGTGCAACCATACTTTTATAATCTAGATAAACACGAGGCAGCACTTTTTCTTCCTTCTCAGCATGCCTAATAGGTATGTTAAAATGTGCAGCTAGGTGTGTAGCATAGATGCCTCCAAAGATGGGGCCCTTTGTACGGTTTAGACTTAACCGTTTAGCAATAATATCGCCCATACTAAAAGTGTTATCACTATTCAAACCTTGGAGCAAAATAATAATATCAGGGATACTAAGGTTTCCACAGTTTCCGTGACCAATTAAGCAACGACTAGCAAATAATGCAAAGTAACGTAAGATAGGAAAATCTATGCTAGTGATTCATGCATCGGAAACCTTCCTAGTTTCCCATACAGTGATAGTATCAACAAATCCCTCCACATCATTACGATGTGGTTCTTTTGTCTTTCCCTCAAAAGGGACTAAACAAATCCGATAAAAATCATAAAGTGACATCCCCTTATGCTCGTCATATAAATGAAACTCCACCGTAGGTGGTGAGTTCCTATAATGAAAATGAAAGTTTTGCACAAAGGTATTTGTGAGTAAGAGATACTGATCGCATTGGTCGTGGAGGAAAGTGGTGAGGCCTGCATTATGAGCCAATTCATGAAAATCTTCATAAATCCCGGCTGCTCTCAAGAAATCCTCGAAAGGCCATTCACACGCCCGAACCTCCGCGGTGCGCGGCAAATTATACTTAGGCTTCGGTGCCTTTTCCTTCAAGCTTTGGCTCGATGAGCCCCTCAATAATCTCCTCATCATTTTCTGAAAAATTCTGAAATTTTTAGTAACTTCAAAATAAAAGTAAACCAAACTCAATAATATTGATAGCAACCACTCCTACAAGTGCCTAGAGCCTATATCATGCATCAAAACTACTTTTGACCATATAAATTTGACATGCAAGCTCAAGAACAAGGTCACCTAAGCAGCAAAAATTTGCAATGAATAAAGCACTAACAAAAACTAATTGGACCAATGGACGAGTCACATACCAAGGAACAATCTCCCCAAGCAGTTTCGTGAGAGGTGCTTTGAGCAAGGAGATCGAAAATGGCAGCAACGAGGGCTGGAACTCGTGCTTGAGTTGGTTTTTCGTGTTTGTGGTAGGAAGAAGAAGAGGATGGGTGCAGGAATAAGTGGAGGAGGGCCATCGTGGGCCCACGAGGCAGGGGGCGCGCCCTCCACCCTTGTGGCAAGGTGATTGGCCCCCATGGTGTGTTCTTTGTTCCATAAATCCTCAAATATTCTAGAAAAAATCATATTTAATTTTCAGGGCATTTGGAGAACTTTTATTTTCGAGGTATTTTTATATTGCACGGATAATCAGATAACAGACAGAAAATTATTTATTTTTACTTTATTTCAACTAAATAACAGAAAGTATAGAGAGGGTACAGAAGGTTGTGCTTCTAGTTTCATCCATCTCATGCTCATCAAAAGGAATCCACTAACAAGGTTGATCAAGTCTTGTTAACAAACTCATTCCGATTAACATGAAACCGGAGAAATTTCAAATAACACTAGGTTACCTCAACGGGGATATGCACATCCCCAATAATAAGTATATCATATTTCTTCTTGACAGTGGGAAGAGGAAATTCAAAACCTCCAAATATAATCGATGGAATTTTTCCGATAGAATTGATACTATGAACTTGAGGTTGTTTCCTTGGAAAGTGTACCGTATGCTCATTACCATTAACATGAAAAGTGACATTGCCTTTGTTTCAATCAATAACAGCCCCTACAGTATTAAGAAAAGGTCTTCCAAGAATAATAGACATACTATCATCTTCGGAATATCGAGAATAACAAAGTTCGTTAAAATAGTAACGTTTGCAACCACAACAGGCACATCCTCACAAATACCGACAGGTATAACAGTTGATTTATCAGCCATTTGCAAAGATATTTCAGTAGGTGTCAACTTATTCAAGTCAAGTCTACGATATAAAGACAGAGGCATAACACTAACACCAGCTCCAAGATCACATAAAGCAGTTTTAACATAGTTTCTTTTAATGGAGCATGGTATAGTAGGTACTTTGGGATCTCCAAGTTTCTTTGGTATTCCACCCTTAAAAGTATAATTAGCAAGCATGGTGGAAATTTCAGCTTCCGGTATCTTTCTTTTATTTGTAACAATATCTTTCATGTACTTAGCATAAGGATTCATATTGAGCATATCAGTCAATCGCGTACGCAAAAGATAGGTCTAATCATTTCAACAAAGTGCTCAAAATCCTCATCATCCTTTTTCTTGGATGGTTTGGGAGGAAAAGGCATGGGTTTCTGAACCCAAGGTTCTCTTTCTTTACCATGTTTCCTAGCAACAAAGTCTTTGTTATCATAACGTTGATTCTTTGATTGTGGGTTATCAAGATCAACAGCAGGTTCAATTTCTACGTCATTATCATTACTAGGTTGAGCATTATTATGAACATCACCATTAACATTTTCATTAGGTTCATGTTCATTGCCAGATTGTGTTTCAGCATCAGACATAGAGATATCATTTGGATTATCAGGTGGTTCAGCAATAGGTTCACTAGAAGTTTGCACAGTTCTATAATTTTTCTTTTTCTTCCTTTTAGAAGAACTAGGTGCATCAATATTATTTCTCTGAGAATGTTGCTCAATTCTCTTAGGGTGGCCTTTAGGATACAAAGGTTCCTGAGTCATTCTACCAGTTCTAGTAGCCACTTTAACAGCATAATTATTTTTCTAACTATTCATCTCATTGAGCAATTCCTTTTGAGCTTTAAGTACTTGTTCTACTTGAGTGGTAACCATAGAAGCATGTTTGCTAACAAGTATAAGTTCATCTCTAATATTAGCCATATATTCACCCAAGTATTTAATCATATCAGCATCTTGTTTTAATTGTCTACCAAAATAAGCATTGAAGTCTTCTTGCTTAAACATAAAATTATCAAACTCATCCAAGCATTGACTAGCAATTTTAGTAGGAGGGATTTCAGCTTTATCATATCTATAGAGAGAATTTACCTTTACTACCTGTGTCGGGTTATCGGGGATTTCAGCTTTATCATATCTCTTCTTTGGAGTTGTTTTAGGAATAGGATCATTAATTGGAGCAGAAGCTGGCTCAGGAGGTGCCCAATTATTTTCATTTGTCAACATATTATTCAATAAGATTTCAGCTTCATCCGGTGTTCTTTCCCTGAAAAGAGAACCAGCACAACTATCCAGGTGATCTCTGGAAGCATCGGTTAGTCCATTATAAAAGATATCAAGTATTTCATTTTTCTTAAGAGGATGATCAGGCAAAGCATTAAGTAACTTGAGAAGCCTCCCCCAAGCTTGTGGGAGACTCTCTTCTTTAATTTGCACAAAGTTGTATATTTCCTTTAAAGCAGCTTGTTTCTTATGAGCAGGGAAATATTTAGCAGAGAAGTAGTAAATCATATCCTGGGGACTACGCACACAACCAGGATCAAGAGAATTAAACCATATCTTAGCATCACCCTTTAATGAGAACGGAAATATTTTGAGGATATAAAAGTAGCGACATCTCTCATCATTATTGAATAGGGTGGCTATATCATTTAATTTAGTAAGATGTGCCACAACAGTTTCAGATTCATAGCCATGAAAAGGATCAGATTCAACCAAAGTAATTATATCAGGATGAACAGGGAATTCATAATCCTTATCAGTAACACAGATAGGTGAAGTAGCAAAAGCAGGGTCAGGTTTCATCCTAGCATTTAGAGATTGCTTATTCCATTTAGCTAATAACCTTTTGAGTTCATATCTATCTTTGCAAGCTAAAATAGCTAAAGAAGCTTCTTGATCAAATAAATAACCCTCAGGAATAACAAGTGATTCTTCATCATCACTTTCATCATCATAATCAGATTCAATATTTTCAATCTCTCTAGCCCTAGCAAGTCGTTCCTCGAGAAAATCACTAAGTGGCGTAGTAGTATTAGGCATAGACGTAGTTTCATCATAAGTATCATGCATAGCAGAAGTAGCATCATAATAACATGCGACATATCAAAACGAATAGCGGAAGCAGGTTTAGGTGTCGCAAGCTTAGGCATAACAGAAGGTGAATCAAGTGCAGAGCTAGATGGCAGTTTCTTACCTCCCCTCGTAGTTTAGGAATAAATTGTTGTCTTAGCATCTTTCAAATTCTTCATAGTGCCCAGCAGATATAAATCCCAAGTGACTCAAAGAATAGAGCTATGCTCCCCGGCAACGGCGCCAGAAATTAGTCTTGATAACCCACAAGTATAGGGGATCGCAATAGCTTTCGAGGGTAGAGTATTCAACCCAAATTTATTGATTCGACACAAGGGGAGCCAAAGAATAATCTCAAGTATTAGCAGCTGAGTTGTCAATTCAACCACACGTGGAAACTTAGTATCTGCAGCAAAGTGTTTAGTAGCAAAGTAATATGATAGTGGTGGTAACGGAACAAAAGAGTAATGAAAGCAAAGTAATATTTTTGGTATTATGTAGTGATTGTAACAATAGCAATGGGAAAGTAAATAAGCGTAAACCAGTATATGGAAAGCTCGTAGGCATCGGATCAGTGATGGATAGTTATGCCGGATGTGGTTCATCATGTAACAGTCATAACATAGGGTGACACAGAACTAGCTCCAATTCATCAATGTAATGTAGGCATGTATTCCGAATATAGTCATACGTGCTTATGGAAAAGAACTTGCATGACATCTTTTGTCCTACCCTCCCATGGCATCGGGGTCCTAATGGAAACTAAGGGATATTAAGGCCTCCTTTTAATAAAGAACCAGAACATAGCATTAGCACATAGTGAATACATGAACTCCTCAAACTACGATCATCACCGGTAAGTATCCCTATTATTGTCACTTCGGGGTTAATGGATCATAACACATAATAGGTGACTATAGACTTGCAAGATAGGATCAAGAACTCTCATATATTAATGAAAACATAATAGGTTCAGATCTGAAATCATGGCACTCGGGCCCTAGTGACAAGCATTAAGCATATCAAAGTCATAGCAACATCAATCTCAGAACATAGTGGATACTAGGGATCAAACCCTAACAAAACTAACTCGATTACATGGTAAATCTCATCCAACCCATCACCGTCCAGCAAGCCTACGATGGAATTACTCACGCACGGCGGTGAGCATCATGAAATTGGTGATGGAGGATGGTTGATGATGACGACGGCGACGAATGCCCCTCTCCGGAGCCCCGAACGGACTCTAGATCAGCCCTCCCGAGGGGTTTTAGGGCTTGGCGGCGGCTCCGTATCATAAAACGTGATGAAATCTTCTCTTTGATTTTTTCTCATTGAAACTCAACATATGGAGGTGGAGTTGGAGTCGGAGAGGCAACAGGGGGCCCACGAGGTAGGGGGCGCGCCCCCACCCTCGTGGCAAGACGGTGGCCCCCTGGCCTTCATCTTTGGCAGGTATTTTTCTTATTTTCTAAAAAGTGGCTTCGTGAAGTTTCAGGTCATTCCGAGAACGTTTGCTCCTGCACATTAATTGTGAATTTGTTAGAACACTCTATGTGCTTCAGTTATATTTTGAGCTAGGTAGTTGCTCTAGTGATTCAATTATATCTTTTTAGAGCACGACAGTGGTTATATTTTAAATAAATTGGTGAACTCTCATGCTTCACTTATATTATTTTGAGAGTCTTATAAATAGTGTGGCAATTTGCATGGGTTATGAATTTAGTCCTAATATGATGGGTATTCAAGAGGGATATACTAAAAACTTTCATGAAGATCATTGAATATATGAGAAGTTTGATTCCTTGCATTTGGTTTGAGATATAAAGATGGTGATATTCGAGTCATGGTAGTGAGTAATTGTGGTTCAATAATATTATTTGTGTTAAGGTTTGTGATTCTCGAAGCATGCACGTATGGTCTCTTATTATGCGATGATATTGGAGCATTATTTATTATTGATTGTCTTCCTTATGAGTTGCAGTCAAGGACAAGCGATGGTCTTTTCCTACCAATCTATCCCCCTAGGAGCATGTGTAGTAGTACTTTGCTTCAAGGGCTAATAAACTTTTGCAATAAGTATGTGAGTTCTTTATGACTAATGTGAGTCGATGGATTATATGCACACTCACCTTTCCGCATTTTGCTAGCCTCTTTTGGTAGCATGCATTGCCCTTCTTACCTTGAGAGGTGGTGAAAACTTAGCCGGTGCATCCAATCCCTGTGATATGATACACTCTTTCACACATAAGACACCTTATATCTTCCTCAAAACGGCCACCATACCTACCTATTATGGCATTTCCATAGCCATTTCAAGATGCATTGCCATGCAACTTCCACCGTTCCATTTTATTATGACACATATCATCATTGTCTTATTGCTGTGCATGATCATATAGTTGGCATAGTATTTGTGGCTTGGCCATCATTCATATTTTTTATAATGTCACGCTAGATCATTGCATCCTTGTACACCGTCGGAGGCATTCATACAGACCGTCGGGGCATTCATACAGAGTCATATTTTTGTTCTAGTATCGAGTTGTGATTCTTGAGTTGTAAGTAAATAAAAGTGTGATGATCATCATTATTAGAGCATTGTCCCATGTGAGGAAAGGATTATGGAGACTATGATTCCCTCAAAAGTTGGGATGAGACTCCGGGCTAAAATAAAAAAGAGGCCAAAAGCCCAAAATAAAAGAGGCCAAAGAGCCCCAAAAGAAAATAAAATACAAAACATATATTACTAGTGGGAATTTTTCATTATAGAACTTGGCTTACATATTCCAATGATGGGCTTACTCAAATGCCCTAGGTCTTCATGAGAAAGCAAGTTGGATGCACACCCACTTAGTTTTGTTTTGAGCTTTCATACACTTATAGCTCTAGTGCATGCGTTGCATAATCCCTACTCCTTGCATTGAGATCAATTGATGAGCATCTCCATACCATTGATTAGCCTCATCAATGTGAGTCTTTCTCCATTTTTGTCTTCTCCACACAACCTCCAACATCATATTCTATTCCACCCATAGTGTTATATCCATGGCTCACGCTCATATATTGTGTGAGAGCTGAAAAAGCTGAAGCGCATTAAAAAGTATGAAACAATTGCTTGGCTTGTCATGGGGGTTGTGCATGATAAATACTTTGTCTTAAGACGATGGAGCATGACAAGACTATATGATTTTGTAGGATAACTTTCTTTAGCCATGATATATTGAAAAGGCATGATTGCTTTTTAGTATACTTGAAGTATTATCGTTTTATGTCAATACTAAACATTTGTTTTGAATCTTACGGATCTGAATATTCATACCACATAAAGAAAGATTACATGATAAACCTGTTAGGTAGCATTCCACATCAAAAATTCTGATTTTATCATTTACCTACTCGAGGACGAGCAGGAATTAAGCTTGGGGATGCTTGATACGTCTCCAACGTATCTATAGTTTTTGTTTGTTCCATGCTATTATATTATCCATCTTGGATGTTTTATATTCATTATTATTCTATTTTATATCATTTTTTGGACTAACTTATTAACCTAGTGCCAAGTGTCAGTTGGGCGAAAAACGAATCGACATCTCGATGTGATACATCCCATTCCATTTTCATTGGGAAAGAACAGTGAAGTCCATCCGAACCCTCCAATGAAGAAATAAGAGGAGAGAAAAGCGCCAATGTCGCTGTTTTTTCCTTATTTTTGACTTTACAGAAAATCAATACCAAACGGATCGAAACTTTTTGATGTTTTTTCTTTGACTACAAGACACCCTAGAAGGTTCGAGAGGAGGCCAGACGGGCCGCGAGAGAGCCACAAGCTCAGAGGGCGCGCTCTAGGGGGGGGCAAGCTTGTGGGCCCCCTATGGAACTTCTAACCCTAATTCTTCTTCTATAAATACCCAAATATTCCCCATAGACCAGAGGGCACTCCAAAAATACTTTTCCGCGGGTGCAAATTTCTGTCCTCGTGAGATCCCATCTGGAGGCCTTTTCCGATACTCTGCCGGAGGGGGGTTCGATCGCGGAGGGCTTCTATATAAACCTTGCTACCGTTCTAATGATGTGTGACTAGTTTACCATAGACCTACGGGTCCATAGCTAGTAGCTAGATGGCTTGCTATCTCTCTTTGATCTTCAGTACAATGTTCTCCTTGATGTTCTTGGAGATCTATTTGATGTAATCTTGTTTTGCGGTGCCACTGGTGCAGAGACCTACTATACAAACGGTTTTTAACCCCTTTCCACGACGATGTTTGGAACCATCGCCAAGTGAGTGTGGGCGATAGGGGGGGTCCTTCCCACACGACCCAGACACCCTCGGGGATAGGCCCTCCTAGCAAACAGGCTGGGGGAAATGAGGTCGTGTGCGATCTGGCGAGCAATCAAAACCCAATCATTTCCGTTCGTATGTACATCCGATATGGTGAAACACATGAAAATATTTCCGTTCGAATGTATATCACACCTAGTTTTTTGTGTGGAAACGTTTGTGCAAGGTGGCCTAACGCAAATAGTTCTCTACCGAAAGTCGTGTGTGATTCTTAGTTGATCGAACACGCCTACTTTCTACAATTGTGTGGGTTGTTTGAGTTCATCGCCCACGGCATTGTCTGAGTAACTGTCTGCAATATAAAACCCCAATAAGCACGGTAATTAGCCTATTATTGATAATCCATGTAGTAATCAAATTTATATTTCTTATAAAACACACCCGATATTTCATATCCATATAACAACAACCAGGATTTCATAATTGAATTACATCAGATAGCTTCAGCACTCAGTTACGCCATTACACAACAGCACCAAGTTTCACATGCAACATTGAAAACCTTTGGAAAGTATCATCATACATGGTAAATAGACAAATGAATCTCATCTGGGAAACTGCAGAAGCGGAAGGCAAATATTGAGCCTTCAGTGATGTTGAATGTCCTTGCAACTTTAGGCCAGTGGCTATGGATAATTGCCCACCCAACCTTCGTCCTCTTCAGGAAGACTTCAATATTGTAGCGTGGGTGTTGAATGAATCCTTCCTCGCCTCTTGACCATGCAGGTGGTTTGAGAGGTAATCATTGGTGAACTGCTTTGAAAAGTACTAAAAACAAAGATACACATAAATCGTTGTTATAAATTTTGAAATGGCGCAAGGGGTAAAAACAAGGTAAAAGCATTAGTACCATCCTATAGTTGGCTGATGTCTTCTTCATTGTGCAAACAAAGATCTTGTTGTTATTCATCGCAGGTTTCTTCATCCTAACAATCTTTCTGAGTTTCTTGACTTGACTGATATTCATGGACATCCATTTTCCCATATGCAAAATGTGTCGAACAGTGGGTCTAAGCCTCTGACAGCAGGACCTACATGTGCAATACCAAATTGTAAGAAACCTAAATATTAGAATGATTCTTGCAACTACACAATAATGTGCTATTAGAGAAAGGACCATGCATGAGTAAACCTCGATGGTAAACCGTAGTGTCTCCCATTGTTTCCCCGCAACACACATAAGGAAGATCTTGAACAGGTTAACAAACAGTTGACATACTATCAGTAGAATATGTATTGAGTACAACCAAATTCAATTTATTTGACATGCATAACAATACAAAATTGTACCCACAACAAATGAAAATCAAATTGTAGAATTGAACCAAATAGTTAAATGGACATCAGACCAAATGAACCAAAACAGTTAACTCAACCCGACATTGTAGAATAGAAACATGTACTGGAAGACAAGACAGTAAACAAAACAAAGAATGCTTGAGAACACTACTACGAAATGTAGCAATTGTTAGACCAAACTGTTAACTGAACATTACATTTTAGAGGACCAAACTGTTAACTGAACATCATATTGCATATTAACATTACAGAGGACAAATCACTAGAAGGCACTGGCGGTGGCCTCGAGAAAACATCACAAACTGTATTTTAAAGTAGACAACCACATGGCGGTGTCGATAGTGGCCTGGAAGATGAGGTGCTCCACCAAGATCTAGCGGTCGGCACGCATGGCGGCCATAGCGACCTCGTGTGTGCGTGCGGCTAGATTTGCTTCTCTGTTGCCAAATGCTACTGAGATCCATGTTATACTGCGTGTAAAATGGTTGTGGGCAGTGCTTAACTGGAGGAGGGGGGCAGTGATTTCGGCGGAAGGTGTTGCGCCGCCGGTCGGGGCATGTGGGACGGGGAAGGAGGAGGATGGTGTGGGTAGATTGTGGATTACTTGACCATATCGATGAGCTCGCACAGCAAGAAGAAGGGTCGACGGCAAGGAGGCCACGTAGCAAGAAGAAGGGTCATCGCAAGGAGGCGGTGCTGCAAGAAGAAGGGTCACCGGCGAGGAGGCGGCGCTGCAAGAAGAAGGGTAGCCGGTGAGGAGGCTGCGTTACAAGAAGAAGGGTCGCCGGTGAGGAGGCTGAGTTGCTAGTAAGCATCAGTTAAGGTTTGAACTTGAAAAGCAAGGAGGAATAGTGCAAATGTGGCTTCTGGTGGGAGGGAGGGGTGGGGAGATAGATATTTCCGCGGTGGCAGAAAAATTTTGCTCGATGCCGCGACAAACTGGCGCACAAGTGTGATTCAAGAAGGGGCGGTGGACTGTAGATGACGAAGCATCCTGCGTAAGCCAGACAAGATGGTGCGCCAAGATATTTTATATCACATCCCACACGATTTTTTCTAGTAAACTGTTTGTGGTATACCTGATTTTTTTCATTATGTTTTGAAAGACAAAATGGTGTTACAGAGGGAAAGGATGGTGAATTGTATGCTAGGCATTTTTATTCCGGGTTTAAATTTGGAATTATTCCGGGTTCGTTAGGCATTTTTATGCATTAATTGAGTTTCGAGGAATTTAATGTGCATAATTCAAATTTGAAATACAAGCATAGGCTCCAATGCACCAAAGTTTGTTGAAAAATCACATGTGTGTCTTTGGGTGAATTTATAAGTCCCATGCAAGAAATGGGAATTAAATTCAAACATCTGGGCGTCGTGGCTCGGCCGGGAACATTGCTAAACTTGGTTTTTAAATTACTGGAAATCCAAATCTCACTCGAAAATCATGAAACTTGGCATGTGTCATTTCATGGCACCAACATGTTGTGGTAAAGAAAATTGGCCACATTTGGACAATTTTTGGTATAAGCTTCTTCCAAACTGGAGCTTCTCTCGAGAAGACTCGTGGTTCCCGAGGGGGACGTGTCACCTTTGTATGTGAAACCATATACGCTGCCTCCCCCCACCCCCTTGATTTTTTTACAAAGACAACATTGAATTATATGAGTGTCGTGTCAAAATTTGGAATTATTCCGGGTTCGTTTGGACTTTCTTATACATTAATTGAATTTCTGGTCATTTAATGTGCATAATTCAAATTTGAACTACAAGCACATGCTCCAATGCACCAAAGTTGGTTGAAAATCACATTTGTGTCCTTGGGTGAATTTCTAGGTCCCATGCAAGAAATGGGAATGAAATTCAAACATCCGGGCGTCATGGCTCGGCCGGAAAGATTGAGAAACTTGGTTTTTTAATTCATGTAAATCCAAAACACACCTAAAAATCATGAAACTTGGCATGGTGTCATGACATGGCACCAACATAAATTAGGACAAGCTTTGGTACAAGCTTCTTGCAAACCGGAGCTTCTCTTAAGAAGGCCCATGGTTTTGAGAGGGAACGTGTCACCTCCGTATGCGAAACGACATACGTACACTACCTTCTCCCGCCTTAATTTTTTTACACGAGACCAAATAGAAGTATTGTGCTTAATTTTGGAATTATTCCGGGTTCGTTTGGCCTTTTTTGAACATTAATTTAATTTCTAAATGTGCGTAATTCAAATTTGAACCTCAAGCACATGCTCCAATGCAACAAAGTTGGTTAAAAAATCGCATGTTTCTCCTTGGGTGAATTTCTAGGTCCCATGCAGGAAATGGGAATGAAATTCAAACATCTGGGCATCGTGGCTCGACCAGAAAGATTGAGAAACTTGGTTTTTTAATTCATGTAAATCCAAAACACGCCTGAAAATCATGAAACTTTGCATGGTTTCATGACATGGCACCAACATGATGTGGTAATTTTTTTTGCCTATATTGGGACAATCTTTGGTACAAGCTTTTTGCAAACCGGAGCTTCTCTCAAGAAGGCTCGTGGTTCCGAGAGGGAACGTGTCACCTTCGTGTGCGAAATGACATACGTACACTACCTTGTCCCGCCTTAATTTTTTTACACAGGCAGATTAGACCAAATAGAAGTATCATGCTAAATTTCAGAATTATTTCGGATTCATTTGGCCTTTTTTATACATTAATTGAATTTCTAGGCATTTAATGTGCATAATTCAAATTTGAACTACAAGCACATGCTCCGATGCACCAAAGTTGGTTGAAAAATCACATGTGTCTCCTTGGGTGAATTTCTAGGTCCCATGCAAGAAATGGGAATGAAATTCAAACATCTAGGCATCGTGCCTCAGCCGGAAAGATTGAGAAACTTGGTTTTCTAATTCATGTAAATCCAAAACACACCTGAAAATCATGAAACTTGGCATGGTGTCATGACATGGCACCAACATGCTGCAGTAATTTTTTTGGTCGAATTGGAACAAGCTTTGGTACAAGCTTCTTGCAAATCGGAGCTTCTCTCAAGAAGGCTCGTGGTTCCGAGAGGGAACGTGTCACCTCCGTGTGCGAAACAACATACGTACACTGCCTTCTCCCGCCTTAATTTTTTTACACAGGCAGATTAGACCAAATAGAAGTATCGTGCTAAATTTTGGCATTATTCCAGGTTCGTTTGGCCTTTTGTATACATTAATTGAATTTCTGAGCATTTAATGTGCATAATTCAAATTTGAACTACAAGCACATGCTCCAGTGCACCAAAGTTGGTTGAAAAATCACATGTGTGTCCTTGGGTTAATTTCTAGGTCCCATGCAAGAAATGGGAATGAAATTCAAACATCTGCGCGTCGTGGCTTGGCTGGAAAGATTGAGAAACTTGGTTTTTTAAATCATGTAAATCCAAAGCACGCCTGAAAATCATGAAACTTGGCATGGTGCCATGACACGGCACCAACATGTTGTGGTAAATTTTTGGCCGAATTGGGACAAGCTTTGGTATAAGATTCTTGCAAACCGGAGCGTCTCTCAAGAAGGCTCGTGGTTCTGAGAGGGAACATGCCACCTTCGTGTGCGAAACGACATACACTGCCTTCTCCCGTATTAATTTTTTTACACAGGTAGACTAGACCAAATAGAAGCATCGTGCTAAATTTTGGAACTATTCCGGGTTCGGTTGGCCTTTTTTATACATTAATTGAATTTATGGGCATTTAATGTGCATAATTCAAATTTGAACTACAAATACATGCTCCAGTGCATGAAAGTTGGTGGAAAAATCACATGTGTGTCCTTGGGTGGATTTCTAGGTCCCATGCAAGAAATGGGAATGAAATTCAAACATCTTGGCATCGTAGCTTGGCTGGAAATATTGAGAGACATGGTTTTGTAATTCCTGTAAATCCAAAATACGCCTGAAAATCATGAAACTTGGCATGGTGTCATGACATGGCACCAACATGATATGGTAATTTTTCAGTCCGATTTGTGAAGGCGCACACATTAACAATCAACAATGTCATTTTGGAACAAGTGTTTTCACGTTACAAATCGAAAACACTTGTATTATTGAAACAGTGGGCGTTCCACTTACGAATTATGTGCCGCCACGCGTCCCCTTTTTTTATTGGCTAGGAGGTGCCATGCATGATAGCTATTTGAGTACGGGAAGCATGCGATCAGCCCCCTGGGCGTGCTCATCGGGAGGAGAGCCCTTTGACCTCTATCCACCACGCACCCCCTCCCAACGTCTCCATTAATGGTGCCCAAGCCCCTGTTTCACGGCATGGCTATGTCTCACTAGACTGAGATTTAAGAAAGAAAAAAGAAAATTTGAAAAGGAAGTTTTGCACGGATCTTGAGGTAAGATCCGATGGACCTATATAGCATCGACTGCGACTTATAGCAAGACTAATGAATATAAGGATGATGACAGTGGATAATAATTGTCTTACATATTTAGGAACATAATTAAAAAAGCCACATGCGGCAAAGCCCTAAATACACAAGGGCAAAAGAAGAAGGAAGACAATGATCTGGCTCGCTGATCTCTACTTTCTTGATGCGTTGCTGCAGGCCACAGGAACTAGTCTCCATGGCAAGCGGGATGAGCTCTTTCGTGTCCTCAAGATGTTGCTTGAGAGCATCCACAGATTCCTCCCTCAGCCTTTTTCGCTTGGTGCGCAGCATGGGATTCTCGTCCATAAGTTTCTCAACGATGACGTCGGTCCTCTACAACAAGGCAGTGGTCTCCTCCTACTGGTTCGCACTTCTGACGATCATCGTGCTCAGCAGGTCGTACTCGGCCCGGAGCTTCACATTGCTCTCATTTAGTTGCCGGATGACATCGGTAGCCTGTTCAAACGAGGCTTTCATGTCATCCTGCAACCTTGCCCAACCGGATATCTAATCCATCTGGCTAAGGATGATTGCATGCATGCGCCTGTAAGAGTCCTCGCCTGCCCGTAAGACATTTTCCGAGGGCACCGTGACACGGGAGGACATCACTACTGCATTCGCGGTGCGGCGAGACATCTCTGCTGCTTCTGCGGCATGGACGGACCAGTTGTCGGCGTTCTGGGAACGGGGGTCCCCAGACTTGCCTGCCTGCGGCCTGCGACGTGGCTCAAAAGGGGGCCCAGCGCGGCCCATCTTCACCAACACAAACCCAAGACCCTCGTGAGGGGCCAAGCCTCGCGGGGCGGACGACGCGGAGCTTCCTCAGGCACGGCCTCGTTAGGCTGGCTCACGAGGAGGCGGAGAGATCAAGGCGGGGTACCTCACGAGGTGCCCGTGACGCAAGCCATGACGACCAAGGGCGCCAGGCGGGTGCCAGCCCGCGTAGTGTCCTCCTTTCCTCTTTGGTGCAAATGGGGCAAGCGCAGCCGCAGAGTACCGAGGCATCAGGCAAAGGTTGCCATTTCGGTGCAACGAGACCAAGACCAGGAGGACTACGAGACGGAGGTCACCATGGAGCCCAAGACGGCGTCATCACCAGAGCTTTGCGCAGGCGAAGACTACTTTTGTCAGGATAGCTAGTACTAGCTGTCCCCCTTCAAATTAGCCCGCCATTGTTGGCTCCCTTCCCGCTCGATATTTGGGAAGAGGACCAGGGCCCCTATAAATAGGACCGGCCACCCGCTAGATAAGAGAGAGAGGACCGAGGGCAAAAAGAAAGAAAGAAAGAGAGAGAGAGAGAGAGAGAGAGAGAGAGAGAGAGAGAGAGAGAGAAGGGCGACTGAGCTCCTCCCAGCAGTTCATCGCCCCAGCCAAGAACAGACCCTCGCGAGGCTGTTCTTCCTTGTATTGTTCATCATCATTAGCCCAAGAGGCAATCCACCACACCACACACTGGAGTAGGGTATTAGACCACAATGGTGGCCCGAACCAGTATAAACCCGGTGTCTCTTGTGTTGTTCTTTCCTTAGTTTAGATCCTAGCAAAGCGGAGGGGTGCAGGTAGGTAGGAGACGAAAGCTCCACGCGCACCCCAGTGTTCGAACCTCAAGGGTCTGCCGGAACCCGAAATCCGACACCAGTCTGCTGCATCGATTGCATGGCGGGACCTCCATGTTGCTTTGGCGGCATGGTGGGACCTTTGTGCTGCTACAGCCTCACGGCGGGACATGTTGGCTGCTTTCGCGGAGAGGCAGGACATCTCTCATGCTCCCGCTTCCATGCTCGCCTCTCCCTGGTGGCAATATCTCGACCCAGAACTCATGCTGGCCATGGCAGACACAAGTGAACAATGATGAATGACTTGTTTGCTTTTGTGGATCAGGAGTTGAGGAGGAATGTGCAGTCATCTTGGAATAGTGGTATTTATAACCGAGTACTAATATGCTCCTAAGTGGGAAACCATTTAGGTTTTGATCGGTGTGAATAGGTTTGCAATTAAATATAGCGTGGTAGTAATTCGGAACGTGACGGGACGCAAGCTCAAAATTTATTGACGGTTCTAAGTGCGGCACTATTCCCAAATGGCGTAAAGTGGGCACACTTTCTCGGCCACATACGTACTGTTTGCACCATAGGGTGCACCACAATAGGCAATGTCAGCACACGACTTGTTCCAACAACTGTGCGCGCTCGTTATTACCATCGCGCACACTTCTTTTAATTAGAATGTGTGCCCGTCTAGCGCACACACGTTGATCTTTCTAACTGTTTCTGTTTGTTGGGGCTAATCGCAAACAGTTCATCCATGTGAAGTGTATGCCATCAATCGCAGAAACTTTAATCTGGCTAACCGTTTCTGTTCTATTGCCTAATCGCAAACAACTAATCCTTCTGAAGCGTATGCCCTCAATCACACACAACTTTATCTAGCTACCCGTTTCTATTGTTCTTCCTCATCACAAATAGTTAATCCGAGTGAATTGTATGCCGTATATCGCACACGCCTTCATCTGGCTGGCCGTTTCTATTCTTCTTCCTTGTTGCAAACAGTTCATTGAACTGAACCGTATGCCCTGCATCGCACACGCAACTAAAATCGGAACTGTGTTTGATGCATCCGTCATCGCAAATGTTTTGCACCTTTTTTGATAGTTTTTACATCACCATTTGCGATTAATGCATCGCACACAGTTTCGTCAAAGGTCTCTGATCGTAGTGTCGCGTTAGCAGCATCCTGCAGTAGTGTGCGTTTGTTAAGATCCGATGAATTGTGGGTTTATGATCAAATTATCTATGAATATTATTTGAGTATTCTCTAAACTCTTTTATGCATGATTAAGATAGCTTTTTACTTCCCTCCAATTAATTGATTTGGTTTGGCCAGCTAGATTGATTTTTATTGCTATGGGAGAGGTGCTTTGTAATAGGTTCAATCTTGCGGTGCTTATTCCCAGTGACAGAATGGGACATGACACGTATTTGTATTGTTGCCATTCAGGATAAAAAGATGGGGTTTGTTCATATTGATTGGATCTATCCCTCTACATCATGTCATCTTGCTTAAGGCGTTCCTCCGTTCTTGTTAACTTTATACACTAGATGCATGCTGGATAGCGGTCGATGTGCGGAGTAATAGTAGTAGATGCAGGCAAGATTTGGTCTACTTGTCACGGACATGATTCCTATATTCATGGTCATTGCCTTAGATATCGTCATAACTATGCGTTTTTCTATCACTTGCTCAACAGTAATTTATTTACCCATCGTATGCTTTCGTTCAAGAGAGTAGCCTCTAGTGAAAACTATGGCCCCCGGGTCTATTTTATCATATTATTTTCATACCTATAAAATCAATAACACAAAAACACCTTGCTGCAATTTATTTACTTTTATCTTTTTTACCCTTTTACTTATCTTTTATATCTATCACTATCAGATCTCATCCTTGCAAGTAACCATGAAGGGATTGACAACCGCTTTATCACGTTGGGTGCAAGTATTTTTTTGTTTGTGTAGGTGCAAGCATTGGTGACTTGCGTGTCCCTCCTACTGGATTGATACCTTGGTTCTCATCCGAGGGAAATACTTATCTCTACTTTGCTGCACCACCCTTTCCTCTTTAAGGGAAAACCAACACAAGCTCAAGAAGTAGCAGAAAGAATTTCTAGCGCCATTGCCGGGGAGGATCTACATCAAGCCTACCAAGTACCTATCATAAACTCTCATCTCTTGTATTTGCATTTTTCCATTTGCCTCTTGTTTTCCTCCCCCACCTCTAAAACATTTTCAAAAAAACACAAAAAAATTTGCCTTTTTATTTGCCCTCTTTCCGTTTGCTTTTTGTTTGTTTGTGTGCTAGATTGCTTGCTTTGTCATGATGTCTTAAGAGAATACTAAGTTGTGTTATTTTTTCAATGCTAACAATAATGATTTTATTAGTACCCCGGTTGCTCCCGCCACTAGTGCGAAATCTTATGAAATTAATGCCGCTTTGTTGAATCTTCTTATGAAAGAACAATTTTCTGGTAGTGCTAATGAAGATGTTGCATCCCATCTAAAAACTTTTGTTGAATTGAGTGATATGCAAAATAAAAAATATGTGGATAATGATATTTTCAAATTGAAATTATTTCCGTTCTCACTATGAGATCGTGCTAAAACTCGGTTTTCATCTTTACCTAAAAATAGTATTGATTAATGGAATAAGTGTAAGGATGCTTTTATTTCCAAGTATTTTCCTCCCGCTAAGATCATCTCTATTAGGATATATATAATGAATTTTAAGCAACTTTATCATGAACATGTTCCACAATTATGGGATAGGATGAAGTTAAAGATAAGGGAGTGCCCTACTCACGGTTTAAGTTTATTGATTGTCATACAGTTTTTATGATGTATTGAATTTTGCATCTAGAAATCTTTTAGATCCCGCCACACTTGGTACTTTTATGGAAATCAGATTAGGAGAAGCTACTATATTCCTAGATAATATTATGGAAAATTACTCTCAATGGCATACCGAAAGATCTTCTACAAGTAAAAAAGTACGCTATTGAAGAAATTAGTACTTTGAGTGGAAAGACGGATGAACTTATAAAATTTATTGCTAGCGAGAGTGCTCCTATTGATCCTAATGATAAGCCTTTGTCTACTTTGATTGAGAATAATAATGAAGCTATGGATGTGAATTTTGTTGGTAGGAAAAACTTTGGTAATAACGCATATAAAGGCAATTTTAATTCTAGGCCTTTTCTTGCAATTCCTCTAATAATTATGGTAATTCCTACAATAATTCTTATGGAATTATAGTAAGATATCTTCTGATCTTGAGAATAATATTGAAGATTTTATTAACTCCTAAAAGATTTTCAATGCTATGGTAGAAGAAAAATTGCTTAAGATTAATGATGTGGCTAGGAACATTGATAGAATTTCTCATGAGATTGATTCCTTTAATATTAGAGCTATGCCACCCAAGCTTGATATTAATGAGTCTCTGAAATCTATTCAAATTTCTATTAATGAAAGTAGGGAGAGAACCGCTAGGATGCGTGCTAAGAGAGAATGGCTACAAAACATGTGTTCTTCTAGTTTTTGCGATAATAATGATGAAGGTCTTAAAGTGATTGGTGTGACTCCTATTGAATATTTGTTTGCTAATATAAAAATTGATAAAGAAGGTACTGTAGAGGAGTCAACGTTAGCTAGAAGGCATCCCAATAATTTGGACGGCAAAGATCTTAATGAAAAAATTGCTAAAAGTGGGTTTGGCGAGGTCAAAACTTTAACTAGTGATGAGCCCACTCTTTTAGATGTCAAGGATTTTAATTATGATAATTTTTCTTTAATGGATTGTATTTCCTTGTTACAATCTATGGTTAATCCACCTCATGTTTGTAATCAAAATAAGGCTTTTACTAAACATATCCTTGATGCTATGATGAAATCTTTTGAAGAAAAAATTTAGTTGGAAGTTTCAACCCCTAGAAAGCTTTATGATGCACGGGAACCTACTATTAAAATTAAGATTAAAGATTATGCATGCAATGCTTTGTGTGATTTCGGCGCCAGCATTACCACTATTGCAAGAACTTTATGTCATTTGCTAGGTTTTCATGAACTTGATGATTGTTCCTTAAATTTGCCCTTAGTGGATTCTACTATTAAGAAACCTATGGGAAGGATTAATGACGTTCTTATTATTGCAAATAGGAATTGTGTGCCCATAGGTTTCATTGTGCTTGATATTGATTGGAATCCTACATGCCCAATAATTCTTGGTAGACCTTTCCTTAAAACGATTGGTGCAATTATTGATATGAAAGAAGGAAACATTAGATTTTAATTTCCACTATTGTCGTGGGGTTAACACGACAGATGCCCTCATGAAAGACTTAGGTGTGAGGCCTTGGCTATGGTGATTAGCTTAAAGGGGTTGAGCGGGACGAGAGACACGAGTTTACCCAGTTTCCGCCCCTCGCGATGGAGGTAAAAGCCTACTCCTGTTTTTGTGACTATTGCTTGAATATCGATTAAAAGGGAGCGGATCGCTTGACCTAGCTTTTGATTGATTGTAACTTAGGTTTTGCCGCCACAAGGACTCGCCTTTATATATGCAGCTCGAGGCCTTGGGCTGACAAGAGTGCGGATTGGGTTAAACATCATAACCGATCCTGGCTCTAAATCACCTTGCCTTCTTTGGCAAGTCTCCATTGGGCGGCTTACACTTCCGGGCCACGCACCATCTTTTGGTCTTGGGCCTTCAACCGGTCCACCTCATAAGCCGCCTCGTCGCTTCGTATCTTGGTTTCTTGGGCCTGTCTAAGGCTTCCTTCTTGAGTCGCCAACAACCTAACCCGGCCCTTTTAGGTGGGGTCTCACCGTGGGGTTATATCCCCAATATTAGGCCCCAGATTGATTTGAACTTGTGCATGCCAATCTTCAATACCTCTGGTTGGCGAGTCTTGTTTAGCCCTTCTAATATTTTAACCTTGAACAAATCTTCATAATCTGCCATATAAAAGAATGACATTATCTTCATTAATTCAGAGAAAACCTTCATGACGTCACAACGGATCTTTCGCATTAATCGTCCATTTCGAAAATCGAAGAGCCCCTTTTGCGATAGTAATTATAATGCCTCCTCAATCTTCACACATGCCTGTTACTGTTCCATCCTGTTTTCCTTATAAATATGCACGGGGGGCTGTCTTTTTCACTTTTCACCCCCGTTGCCTCCACTCCTTCTTCTTCCTTGCGACACCCATCAAAACCAGAGCTTTACCGCACCAACCGCTACGTCGAGGCCGCTACATCAATCTGTTGTGACCAGAACTCAGCGGTATACATCCGCTCTCCCCTAGCACTGTCAGGTATTATTTTTCTGTTTCCTCACATCTGCATTAGGTCACCCTAGTTCATAGAGTTCACTAGCGTTCATCTAAGTTTATATTGCTCTTGTACAAAACTTGTATTTCAATCCAAAACCGGTATAGAAGTAACGCGGTAGAAGTTTTAGCCTCCATCCTTTTATCTCGTATAGCTGTTTTTCTTCTTCAATTCAACGAACAACCCACTAGCTCTTCCGCTGCCACCGTTAGGTTTTGCAATTATTTCCCTTTTTTGAACTGTTGTAGATCCACAAATATAGTTGTAAATTGCGAAATCTGTTTGTTCTATACTTAGCAGAATTTCACCAATCTCGGATTCCTTAGATAACTGACCCGTTGTTCACCTTTCGAGCGACTTATCCACGTATTTGTAACTCACCATGGACTTTTAGAAATTTCTTTTTTCATTTAGCCTGCCATTAGCTTAAGACGGCTTATCTTTGTACTTTGCTTTTAACTCGCCTTCATATTTTTAGGCGGCTTAACATGGTCAAAACCTCTCTTTGCAATTAGGATCCTTCTTTGGTCACCGAGTAGATGCTCAAAGAATATGTAGATCAAGGTATGTTAGCGGCTCGGGAAGAAATTGGCTGGCGACTCAGCCAAGGGGAAAATGTCCCTAATCCTAGCATGGGAGAAGTGATTGTTTTCACTGACCATATTCATAGGGGCTTCACACCGCCCGGGTCAAAATTCTTTTGAGATGTTTTGATTACTTCAACCTCCACCCTCAAGACATGGGTCCAAACTCAATAACAAACCTTTGCCACTTCCAATTATTCTGTGAAGTCTATTTGAAAGTAGAACCCACCATCACTCTCTTCAAAGAGTTCTTCTATTTGAATCGCCAAACTGAGTGTGCCTGTGCTCCATTTCAAGAACTAGGTAGGATCTCAATTCAGAGACGCCGAGACGACTGCTTTCCTGTCGCTATTTTGCTGAGCCATCCCATAGGATCGGTTAAAACATGGTTCTATTGCAAAAACACTGCCCCGGCAAATGAGAACCGTCTGTCAGGTTACTGGGTTAATCGTCTTCCCATCAATTTTGACCCGCCAAGCAAACTCCTTCCAACTGAGCATAGTGAAGCTCTCCAACACTACTCCAAAGTGTAAGCTTTAATAGCCAATGGGTTGATAGGGGTTGACTTAGCCCGCTGTTGGGTTTCATGGAGGATTCTTCCTCTAAGTTGCTAACCTAATTTAATGTGTGAGTATTCTGGCGAGTCAGATGACCCTCAACGATATGGGTCTGACAATTTTACTGCTGAAGAAGTCTTTGAATCTATGAACTCTTTACTTGGGCACAAAAGAATTGCAACAAAGTTGGGATGCCACCATTCTTCAAGCTCAACCCACCCTAGTTGTAAGTGTTGTTTTATGTCCAAGTTAAAAATACCTCTGATTCTGTTCTGAAGATTACTTATCAATCTCCTTTTATAATATAGCCGGACTTGGCCTTTTTGAAGAGGAAAATAAAATCTGATGTACCCAAAAAGAAGAGTGATCCGAAACCAAACAAAACCAAACCAGCTGTCATGGCTAAATCGGCCGCTGCGAGCGAGTCATTGGAAGTTGATGACCAATCTGAGGTAGTATTTGACTCTCTTGGCCATCTCTTTAACGATTTAGCTCATGCTTGTTACTCACAGGATGATGGTGCTGAGAACCGGGATGATAATCAAGAGGTAATTTTTATCTCTTCCGGCTCAGACTCGCCACCTCCAAGGGGAATTAGGCGGGTTTTCCGGAAAGTACCGTTTTCTCACCCAAATGCTTATTTATACCCAAACTTTGTTTTGAAGAAGGCTCAATATGACACAAGACGCCAAACACGGAGTGGTGGTTCTGGTGACTTAATGGCCAGGTTAAGCCATGAATGTTCCAGTCATGGTGGAACACGATCGCCTATGGGTCATCGGCCCCTTGTGGTTCGGTGAGGGGGAAGGTCACGTTGCACAAAGAGCAGAGGCCATGAAGCAGCATGACAGTGGTGACACTGGTGGGTTTTACTCAGGTTCGGGCCGCTGAGAAGCGTAAAACCCTACTCCTGCTTTGGTGGATTGAAGAAAGGATTACGATGGTTACGCAGCGCTCGTGCCCGGCAAGGTCGCTTCGGCGAGATCAGCTACGCGCGTACAAATGTGCAAAGGTCTGAATCCTTCTCTAGTTTTCCATGGCCCTCCTTTTATAGGCTAAGTGGTAACCAAAGTGGAAAAACAATCATTATCTAGCAATTAGATAGCTAACAGTGCTATCATACCTACCTCTGGCAGTTAGGACAAAGTGCATTAAATGCACTGCTAGGTGTCAAGCTGAGGATGCAGCCCGGCAAGCCTACTGTGCTGCTTAATCATCTTCTCCTTATCTGCTTGACACGCCCCTGGACATGTGTCATATAAAGGTAATATTCCTTCCAAATGGTTACCACGTACTTAGTAGAAACCACTTAATAATCTCAAGGGCTCGATACCGCATTGATGGGTGATTTGTGTTGCGGCACAGTGGAGCGGTGGAGCTTTGGCAGGGAGATTTGCCCTTGGCAGACCCGGCAAGCCTGCTGTGGAACCCTTGGACTTGCCTTCGTGGCGGCCTCGACCTGACCAGGCATTCCTGCCCGGCAAGGGAGGCTTTCCCAAAGTGATATCTTGTTCTCTTGGCTTGTCTTGGTCTTCTTGATCCGGCCATTGATCTCTCAAAGAGATGCTTCTCTGGCTTGGTCTTGATTTGGATGCTTGGTGTAGCTGTATCCTTGCCGAGCTTTGGCTGCACGAGACGGAGGTTCATTGTTTGTGCACAAGTCAGGGGAAACATACACCCCTGTTTATGTTCCCCGACAAAATCCCCCGGGCCTGAGCCATACGTATTGTTGGGGATCGTTGCAGAAATTTAAAATTTTCTACGCATCACCAAGATCAATCTATGGAGAAACTAGCAACGAGAGAGAGAGGGGGGATTGCATCTTCATACCCTTGAAGATCACGACACGGAAGCGTTACAAGAACGCGGATGAGGGTGTCGTACTCGTGGCGATTCAGATCACGGTTGATTCCGATCCAAGTGCCGAACAACGACGCCTCCGCGTTCAACACACGTGCAGCCCGATGACGTCTTCCACGCCTTGATCCAGCAAGGAGAGAGGGATAGGTTGGGGGAAGACTCCGTCCAGCAGCAGCACGACGGCGTGGGGGTGTTGGAGCAGCGTGGTACTCCGGCAGGGCTTCGCCAAGCGTCGCAGGAGGAGGAGGAGGTGTTGGGGAGGGGGAGGGCTGCGCCTTGGATGTGGTACGGCTGCCCTCCCACCTCCCCTCTATTTATAGGGGCAAGGGAGAGGGGGGGCGGCCCCCTCCAGATGGATCTAGAGGGGGGACGGCGGCCAAGGGGGAAGGCTTGCCCCCCAAGCCAAGGGGCGCGCCCCCTTTAGGGTTCCCCCAAACCCTAGGCGCATGGGCCCTAGGGGGTTTGGCGCCTAGCCCACCTAGGGACTGGTTCCCCCTCCATATTCAGCCCATACGGCCCTCCGAGGCAGGTGGACCCCCGGAACCCTTTCAGTGGTCCCGGTACAATACTGATAAACCCTGGAACACTTCCGGCGACCGAATAAGGACTTCCCATATATAAATCTTTGTCTCCGGACCATTCCGGAACTCCTCGTTACATCCAGGATCTCCTCCGGGACTCTGAACAACATTCGATAACCACGTACAAACTTTCCCTATAACCCTGCGTCATTAAACCTTAACTGTGTAGACCCTACGGGTTCGGGAATCATGCAGACATGACCGAGACATCTCTCCAGCCAATAACCAACAGCGGGATCTGGATACCCATGTTGGCTCCCACATGTTCCACGATGATCTCATCGGATGAACCACGATGTCGAGGATTCAATCAATCCCGTATACAATTCCCTTTGTCAATCGGTACGTTACTTGCCGGAGATTCGATCGTGGGTATCCCGATACCTCGTTGAATCTCGTTACCGGCACGTCACTTTACTCGTTCCATAATGCATGATCATGTGACTAACTGCTTAGACACATTGAGCTCATTATGATGATGCATTACTGGGTGGGCCCAGAGATACCTCTCCGTCATACAGAGTGAAAAATCCCAGTCTCGATTCGTGCCAACCCAACAGACACTTTCGGAGATACCCATAGTGCACCTTTATAGCCACCCAGTTACGTGGTGACGTTTGGCACACCCAAAGCATTCCTACGGTATCTGGGAGTTGCACAATCTCATGGTCCAAGGAAATGATACTTGACATTAGGAAAGCTTGAGCAGACGAACTACACGATCTTGTGCTATGCTTAGGATTGGGTCTTGTCCATCACATCATTCTCCTAATGATGTGATCCCGTTATCAATGACATCCAATGTCCATGGTTAGGAAACCGTAACCATCTATTTATCAATGAGCTAGTCAACTAGAGGCTCACTAGGGACATGTTGTGGTCTATGTATTCACACATGTATTACGATTTCCGGATAACACAATTATAGCATGAACAATAGACAATTATCATGAACAAGAAATATAATAATAACCATTTTATTATTTCCTCTAGGGCATATTTCCAACACGTATTACCGGGCACGTTGGGTTAGGACCCAAATGGTGCGTGGACACGTGTCGATAAAGTTCTGCTCATGCAGCGGTTGTCATGATGAATAGTCAATCCAATGTCAACTCTGCATAAATATCACAAGTCATGGGACTATAGCAGTTAATGGATAGTGTGTGTTTAAAACGGTAACTACTTGAGAAAGGATAGTGAAGAGCCAGCCCCTGCGCCCGTTCCCAATAAAAAGGCAACGCGAAGGGGCGCTGATCATTCGTATCTTTTCCACCTTCCATCATCTTGTTTCTCAAGCGAAGCAACTGCTCTCTCGCTAACATTCGCCTCCATCACTTTGCCACATCTTCCACCCCCACCCCCCCCCCCCCCCGTCGATCCCAAAGGATGGGACAGAAAGCCGCCGCCGCGAGGGGGAAGCTGGTGACTATCGCGAAGGATGCTGCAGCAGAGGGGAAGAAGAAGAGGGCGGCGGAGTTGGATAGGAAGCGGCAGGAGGACGTGATCTTCTTTCTGTCAAGCTTGGATAGAAACGCCTTGGTCACGAAGTATGTGTACATGTGGGGGAGGGAAGTCCCGAAGGGGCATGGAGCGCCCGTGGTCCTGCCAGAGGGGGATGAGGTCCCGCCGAACTCGTACCGCTTCTTCTGCGCGTACTTCCTCTTTGGTCTCACCTCCCTCTTCTCAGATTTCTTCGAGGCGATGATGGTGGTGTACGGATTCCATCTATTGGATTTCACGCCAAATACAATGGCATGCATGGCGATCTTTGCTCATTTGTGTGAGAATTTCATCGGAGTCACCCCCAATGTGGATATGTTCAGGCACTTCTTCGTCCCGTGGGTTGAAGACAAAACTCGCCGCTCAAGGAATATAAGTTGGATTCCCCGGGGCAAGAGGGACGTTTGGGATTACCTCCCTGGCCAGCAACGCGGCAGATGGGAAGAATTGAGGGCAGACTGGTGCTCGATCCAGGATGCAGACGCTCCAGAGTACTGCCGGGCGCGGCCGGAATGTGTCCTACGCGGCAGCGATTGGGGGAAGCCAGGACTTACTGACAACAGGTTTCGCCCGGTGCTGAACAGGGTCGCTCGTCTCAAAGCTATTGGGCTAACCATCGAGCAGGTGGAGACTGACTTCCTCCGACACCGCATTGCGCCACTGCAGAAGAGGGATAGATTTGCCTGGCAGTATGGAGATGCTGCAGACAGGATGCACCTATATTCGGGCCTTGCCAATAATCTGTCAATCTACGGGCATGGTTGGCTATGCGAACAACTGTTCGACAGCCTTGGGCCATTCAATTTTCTGGCAAGGGTCGTGCCGCTGCACATCAACTCCTCCCAGGACCAAATTCTGAAGTGGATGCCTGAGTGCAACGCTTATGGAGTTGAGGCTGATTGGCAATTCCCTGAACTTGATGCAGAGATCGAGTGGGTCTCCAATCTGGAAGAAAGGGCTTCCAAGGTAGAGGGCAACATGTTCAAGCGTACCTCCATGGTAGAAGAAGAGTTCATCAGGAGGCGCATTGAGGAGGACAAAGCACTCCGGGATGCCTGGAAGACAAGGCTCATAGAAGAAGAAGAGGAGGAGGAGGAAGCGGAAGGTGAAGGCTCTTCTTATGAAAGGAACGAAGAGCGCATTGCATAGGAGGCTATCGAATCGACCCTGCTGGGGATGAATTTCTTCATGTCGTGGCAGTAGAAGCCCAAGAAAGAGATGGGGGTGAGGTAGCAGAGCAACTTGACGAGGAATGGCTCGCAATGGGCCCACAAGCTCCAGAGGTGGATCTGGACTAGTGTCCTCGCAGGTGAGCCTGCTGGAGCAGCAACTCCTCTTACCACGCTAGCCACCAAGAGGGTGAAGAAAATTGCTTCCAAGAGTGACAAGCTAGACGTGGCGCATCGCCATTCCTCCCGCCTTTCCGAGGCCAAGACCCCGCCCGCCAAGCAACGAGGGGTGTCGGTGGTTGATCCCAGCCCCTAGTCAAGTCCAGCTTCTTCACGCGGCTTGACTCCATTAGATCCCCCGGCGGCTTCGAAGATCTTGGTGCGTCCAGGAAGTTCTGCTCCTTCGAGCCTGAAGATGAGTAGAGAGACTCTACCACCAGCGGGATATGCGCTAGGCTCAATGCTCATAGACCCAGAGTAAGGGAAACAACTGTCTTCTCTTGTCGAGGTATCATGTACTTGTCAATTTGTTGATTCAATCTTGTTTGCTATCTTGACAGAGATGAAGAAGAAGAAGAAGAAGAAGAAGAAGAGGAACCCCTCATCCACCGGGTAAAACGGGCCAAGCAGGTGGTGGTACCGGGGCCTTCAGCAATCATGGGACTGACGGGAGTCAGCACAGAGGATCCTATGCTTAGCCTCCAGCCCAGCGCCCACCATGAAGGCACGGGGCAAATTTCGCCCGCCTGGATATGTTGAAGAACGCGCCCCATCCCCCGCCAAGGACGGGGAGGAGATCTACCAGAGTGAGGCCCGTCGAGAGAGGTCCACCCCTCGCCAGGTTCAAGAAGAGAAGTCACTGGCAAGGGCCTCCACCGAGGGATCGACCCACGCCGAGGAGGTGGACACGAGCCATATCCCGACAACTGATGTTGCTGGAGAAAGTGATATCCCTCCGCAGCAAACAATACCGGGTAACCCGCTTGTTCTTGTACCTTTTTTGTTCGGAACTATCTTATTTCCAAGTCTCTGACTCAGCAGGTCATAGTATCTCCTTATCATTGTTTGTTGATCACATCTGCAGCCCCATTGGCCGACGAACCTGAGCTGTTGGAAGAAGTGGCTAGTATAGGCAAGGATGCTGCCGAGGAGGCCACCAAGATTGCTGTCGCGGAAGGCCAAGAACACACTGTCGGGGACATTCAGGAAGCCCCTAAGGAATAAGAGAGAATCTCCCGCAGCGCGTCGAGGTCAAAGGTTGTAGTTGAAGAGAAAATTCCTCTTCAAACTATGGGCCCTCTTCTTGTTTGGCACGCCGGCTGTAGCTCTACAACCATCTTCAAGCAAGTTGGCACTGGTCCTCACCCAACCTGGGCTTGCAGCCGCCAGCTCGTCAGTTGCTATGGGTGTGGACTTTGATGAAGATATCCAACACATCTTGGCACCACTGTCCCACGGGGCTGAAGAGACAGACGGTTCCGTTGATGTGACCATGGACTTGTCCTTCATTGAATCCATGGTTGCAGGGATCAAGGATGTGCAAAGCAGGTACAGCCTGAAGTGGCAGACAATCAAAGAGCAACGTAATTCTGCTGGCCTCATGGATCAGAAGTTGATGGACAAGGCCACTGAGTTGCGTGAGTGGCATAGCAAGCAGTTCCAATCCCTTTAGCGGCACCAGGAAGTGATAACCATGGCCAAGGAGGATGTTGTTGTCAGGGAGGTCCGTTTGGCGGAGTGTGAAGCACTTCTGAACGCCAAAGAGAAGGACGTCTCTTCTCAGGAAGGAAACCTTGAAGCTACCCTTCGCGGTAAGGATGAAGAACTGGAGGCCCTTGTCCAACAGCGCACCAAGGGACCGGAGGACAAACACAAAGTGGCCCTTGATACGTTCACCCTTGACTCTGCTACCCAATTGAAGAAGATTACTGATGATCTTGCTGTTGTTTCTGCTGCCAAGACCGACCTTGATCAACAAGTGGACAAGCTGACAGAGGATCTTGTCGGGAGTAAAAAAGGAAGTCATGGCCCTCAAAGAAGAAGCGCAGAAGGCAGAGGCCATCCTAAATGAGGCACGATCGCATGTTTCCTCCAAGAGGTAGGATCTTGACACTGCCAACAGCACCATTACTGATATGAAGGCGTGGCTTGGTTCCATGGAAAAGGAAGTTGAATCTCCCGAGGCTTGCGAGAAATTGCTAATGAAGGACCTGGATAGTGCAAGAATCCTCTGAAAGGACGTAGAGGACAAACTGGCGAATCAAATCAAGCAGCGTGACCTCTGGATCAAGAACTTGGTTGATATCGCCGAGCGCCTCACTGCCCAAATTGCAACGATGAACATGAAGAGCTAGGATTTCTCCATCGACAGGCATGAGGTTCCAAGCTTCAAGGTAACGCTCTTCTTTGAAGGCTTGATCGATGGGCTGAAGACGTACGAAGACGACAGGGCCGCTTGTTTTGCAAACGAGTCTCGGAAACTTGCTCGCGACACCCTCTTCCTGGTCTTGAGCAAGTTTGCTTATTGCCTTCTGGACCTCAATCTCTCCGACAGATTCAAGAGGCTGCCACCCGACGCCGATGTTTCAGCTGCCTAGGCGAAAGTAGGTCCTCTTGCCGACAAGGTTCTTTCCATCCCAAGGGTTCCCGAAGACCACCAGCCTTGAGCTCATTCATGCTGCTGTGCTGCCCTGTAACCAGACATGATATGTATCTCGTTATTAGGCTTCGTACTATTCTGGCCTTAGTGCTTTGTTGAACTGATGCTTGTTTAAGTTAATGCATGCTATCCCCGTTATGTTTACCTGTTGATGTTCGTATGGTTAATTTCTTCTACATACTTTGGTTGCCTACCGGTAGCATGCTACTGTGATTGTTGTGAGGAACAGGTCCTTAGCATTCAGCTGGCAAGGATATGCCCCAGCAGGTTTCTCCTTAGTAGTCTTTGACGCAGCTGCCCACTTCACTGAGCAGGCTCGAAACAAAGCGGGGGCGCAGACAAATACAACAAGATACCATTATATGAAAGGTTTGCCATACGAAAATCTTGGTTGTGTGAGGGATGAGCGACGCAAGTTCGGAAGGAAATCTAACTAGCATGTTAACTTAGCTTTCTTTCATACTCCCCTCATTGCTGGGTACGTATTTGGTCATGCATATCATCCCCTTCCTTGCTCGTGTATCCATCCTTATTCTAAAAAGGCAACAAACAAGGAGGCGCACAAGGGAAAGACTTGGTGGTTTAGTAATCATGCTTCCAGCCCCGGCAAGGGCTGGAGAAGTGAATAAGAATATTTGCGACCGATGATGTATGGTTTAGAAAAGAAGGAAGGCTTGGCTACCTTTTTCCCTTCCTTATACTCATCAATAATTCCATAGCAGCAGGCACAAAAACTATGCTGGCGTGAATGGTCCTACCGGAGCATGCTTGTCGGAGCGTCAACCAATAGATGTGCACCAGCACTCCGCTCAGGATCTGTCCTGGGCGGAATAGATGCTAGACCAAGCTCCACACGGGCACATCGACTCTAACGACACTACCATTGCATAGGTTGATCGTTGACAAGCGAGAAGAGGGGAAGGACGAGAGTTGTCCACTTACTGTTTTTCTTGTCTACCCGAATGATACTTCCTGGCGTTGGCCATGCTTGGAAGAAGCTCGCGAGGAGGGCGACGTCATCGTGCGCCTCGCTTCTTTTCCTGGATGTGGGCAGCACGGTGGCTACGCCACCCGTGCTACCCACGGTTATCGCCTCGCCATTGCCCTCCATTATCATCGCCGTCGCAGCCGTGGTGGAGATGAGCAGTGGAATCTAGGTAGGGCAAGGCGTTGGAACGATGTTGTCCTTCCTCATCGGACTACCGATGAAGAGAGCGTTGATGTAGATGACAACACAGCTTGATGCGCTATTCGCAACCTTGGATTCATGCAGGCGCTTTCCCCCTACCTCGCACACCAAAGATATCATGGTGGAACCTTATAACCTATGGGGCCATCAGCCCCTTGTGGTTCGGTGAGGGGGAAGGTCACGTTGCACAAAGAGCAGATGCCATGAAGTAGCATGACAGTGGTGACACTAGTGGTTTTTACTCAGGTTCGGGCCGCTGAGAAGCGTAAAACCCTACTCCTGCTTTGGTGGATTGAAGAAAGGATTATGATGGTTACGCAGCGCTCGTGCCCGGCAAGGTCGCTTCGGCGAGATCAGCTACGCACGTACAAATGAGCAAAGGTCTGAATCCTTCTCTAGTTTGTCTTGGCCCTCCTTTTATAGGCTAAGGGGTAACCACAGTGGCAAAACAGTCATAATCTAGCGATTAGATAGCTAACAGTGCTATCATACCTAACTTTGGCAGTTAGGACAAAGTGCATTAAATGCACTGCTAGGTGTCATAATGAGGATGCAGCCCGACAAGCCTGCCACGTGATACGTCTCCGTCATATCTATAAATTTTTTATTGTTCCATGCCAATACTTTACAACTTTTACATACTTTTGGCAACAATTTATATTATTTTCTTGGACGAACATATTGATCCAGTGCCCAATGCCAGTTCCTGTTTGTTGCATGTTTTTTATTTCGTAGATAATCCATATCAAATGGAGTCTAAACCCGATAAAAACTTACGGAGATTTTTTTTTCGAATATATGTGATTTTTGGGAAAAAGAATCAACATGAGACAATGCCTGAGGGGGGCACAAGGCAGGGGGACGCTCCTAGGACCCTTGTGGCCACTCCATAAGGAGATTGTTGCCCTTCTTCTGGTGCAGGAAAGCTAACATCCGGATAAATATCGTGTTAAAATTTCAGCCCAATCGGAGTTACGGATCTCCGAGAATTTAAGAAACGGTGAAAGGCCAGACTCGGGGAGCACAGAAATTGAAGGGAACAGAGAGAGAGAGAGATCCAATCTCGGAGTGCCTCCCGCCCCTCCGCCGCCATGGAGGCCATGGACCAGAGGGGAAACCCTTCTCCCATAGAGGGGAGATGTCAAGGAAGACGAAGAAGGAGGGGGGCTCTCTCCCCCTCTCTCCCGGTGGCGCCTGAACGCTGCCGGGGCCATCATCATGATGGCAATCTACACCAACAACTTCGCTGCCGTCATCACCAACTCTCTCCCCCTCTATGCAGCGGTGTAACACCCCTTCTCCCTATTGTAATCTCTACTTAAACATGGTGCTCAACGCTATATATTATTTCCTAATGATGTATGGCTATCCTATCATGTTTGAGTAGATCTGTTTTGTCCTATGGATTGACTGATGATCGTGATTGGTTTGAGTTGCATGTTTTATTATTAGTGATGTCCTATGGTGCTCTATGTGTCACGCAAGCATGAGGGATCCCCGCTATAGGGTTTGCAATATGTTCACAATTTGCTTATCGCGTGAGTGACAGAAGCACGGACCCAATTAAGTAGGTTGTTTGTGTTTGGGAGTAAAGAGGACTTGATACTTTAATGCTATGGTTGGGTTTTACCTTAATGATCTTTAGTATTTACGGATGTTTGCTAGAGTTCCAATCATAAGTGCATATGATCCAAGAAGAGAAAGTATGTTAGCTTATGCCTCCCCCTCATATAAAACTGCAATAATGATCACTGGTCTAGTTACGGATTTCCTAGGGACAAATAACTTTCTCGTGACAAAAAGCTCTCTACTAAAACCAACTTAGTTGTTTCTTTATCTAAAAAGCCCCTAGCTTTTATTTACATGCTGTTTATTATCTTGCAAACCTATCCTATCACACCTACAAAGTACTTCTAGTTTCATACTTGTTCTAGGTAAAGCGAACATTAAGCGTGTGTAGAGTTGTATCGGTGGTCGATAGAACTTGAGAGAATATTTTGTTCTACCTTTGGCTCCTCATTGGGTTCGACACTCTTATTTATCGAGAAAGGCTACAACTGGTCCCCTACACTTGTGGGTTATCAATACCTTTTTCTAGCACCGTTGCCGGGGAGCAATAGCGTGGGGTGAATATTCTCATGTGTGCTTGTTTGCTTTATCACTAAGTAGATTTTATTTGCTGTTCTAAGTTGTTGTCTATCTTTAGTTATCGATATGGAACACGAAATACCAAAAACATTAGGTGTAGTTGCTACTCATGGAGATGGGGAACCTCCTAAAACCCTCGATGCTCATTATGTGAAAGATATTATGCACTACTTTAATAATCCTGAGAAAACCCCATTCAACTATATTATGGGAGACACGTTTGATCAACGTGAACACTTTAGGGATTATCGCTTGACTCAAAAAGTGAAACTATTAGGGGATCAAATTCATATGTTACATTGGTATGCTCAGGATTTATGCTTGAGATATGATTATACTTGTTTCTCTAGGATGAAGGCTCCACACCTTCCCTTTTCTTGTAGATTTAATGATAATGAAATCTTGGCTTCTTATGCTAATGGTAGATATGATTACTATGATGTGGAGCGAATAGAAGAATTTGTTGCTTTTAAGGTTTTGATGATGATGCTTATAGACTTGAAATTTTTGCTATACTTAAATATTGCTATGAGAATTATGAATATAATGATGATATTAATGAGTTTATTGAGAAAGTCTCCACTGTCCAAGAAGAGACTAATATTTTGCAGGAATTCATGGAAGAAGAAATTGAAGACACTGTGTGCTCGTTAGATGAAAAAGATGAGGAGGAGAGCGAAGAACAAGGGGATGAAGAGAAGATTGATCACCCATGCCCACCTTCTAATGAGAGTAACTCTTCAACCCACACATTGTTTAATTTCCCTTCGTGCTTACCGAAGGATGAGTGCTATAATGATTGCTATGATCCCTTGGATTCATTTGAAATATCCCTTTTTGATGAGATTGATGCTTGCTATGCTTGTGGCCAAAATGCCAATATGAATTATGCTTATGGAGATGAACTTTCTATAGTTCCTTATGTTAAGAATGAAATTGTTGCTATTTCACCCACACATGATAGTCCTATTATCTTTTTGAATTCTCCCAACTACACTATATCAGAGAAGTTTGCGCCTATTAAGGATTATATTGATGGGGTGCGTTCATTATTGCACATGATGATTTTGATAAATATAATATGCATGTCCTTTCTGCTCCTACTTGCAATTATTATGAGAGAGGAACTACATCTCTGCCTCTCTATGTTTCCAATACGATGAAATCGCAAGAAGCTGTTTATGCTATGTATCAGCCTTTACTATGTGTGCATGAATTGTTCTTTTATGACATTCCGATGGATAGGAAGAGAGTTATACTTTGTTGTTGTATGATATGTGTTACTTTGTGCTCACTACTAAATCAAAAATCATTGTTAATAAAAATTGGCTTTGATATTCCTTGGGATCCGAGTGGATCCATTACCTGAGCACTATATGCCTAGCTTAATGGCTTTAAAGAAAGTGCTGCCAGGGAGACAACCCGGAAGTTTTAGAGAGTCATTTATTTCTATTATGTGCTTTTAAAAGGTTTAAAAAAAGCGGGGAACTTAAAAACTTTTTTAAAAAGAAAATCGAAAGTGAGAAAGACGAGCATCGTTAAAGTTGGAGCTAGCCTTGAACTTTGTTCATGCCCATGGAAACTTTGTGAACCTTGATTACAGAAACTTTTCAACAAAAATAATTATCCCCTTGTACAATTCCTTTGTATTATAAAAATAATGTGCCAAGATTTTCCTTTAGAATGATTAGATTGCTTGTTTGGTGTGTGCAGTGGAAAAACAAAAGCTTTGGCTGTAGCGCGTGAATTTACTTTTTTTACTAGAATGTAAAAAGCTTATGAAATATTTTGCACAATACTTCTATACAAATTGTTCCTTTTTCCTAATTTTTCAGAATTTTTGGAGTTACAGAAGTATGGTGAATGTTCAAATTGCTACAGACTGTCATGTTTAAGACATATACTGTTTTTGATGCATTCTTTTGCTAGTTTTGATGAAACTATCGATTTTATTGGTGGTATAAGCCATGGAGAACTTATAATACAGTAGCTACAATGAAAAAAATGAATGGGTTTTCAAAAGTACTTAAAGTAGTAATTTGCTTAATTATACTAATGGATCTCACGCGGGTTTTGCTAAGTTTTGTGTGATTGAAGTTTTCAAGTTTTGGGTGAGACCATGATGGATGAAGGAATAAGGAGTGGTAAGAGCCTAAAATTGGGGATGCCCGAGGCACCCCAAGGTAGTATTCAAGGAGTCGCAAGCAATTAAGCTTGGGGATACCCTGGAAGCCATCCCCTCTTTCTTCTAACGACCATCCGTAATTTTACTTGGAGCTATATTTTTATTCATCACAAGATATGCGTAAATTCTTGGAGCGTCTTTTGTGTTTATTTTTCCTTTTTATTTATTTTATGCACCATGCGGGTATGAGATAGTCCTTGGTTGATTTATAGAATGCTATTTTCACTTCACTTATATCTTTTGAGTATGGCTTTATAGAATGCTTCATGTGCTTCACTTATATCATTTGAAGTTTGGATTGCCTGTTTCTCTTCACATAGAAAACCGCCATTTGTAGAATGCTCTTTTGCTTCACTTATATTTGTTAGAGCGTGGGCATATCTTTTGTAGAAACAATTGAACTCTCTTGCTTCACTTATATCTATTTATAGAGTCATCGGGAATTGGTCACTCACATGGTTAGTCATAAAATCCTACATAAAACTTCTAGATCAATGAATATGATATGTTTGATTCCTTGCAATAGTTTTGCGATATAAAGATGGTGATATTAGAGTCATGCTAGTGATTAATTATGGATTGGTAAGAATACTTGTGTTAAAGTTTGTAATTCCCGTAGCATGCACATATTTATTGGTTGTCTTCCTTATGAGTAGCGGTCGGGGACGAGCGATGGTCTTTTCCTACCAATCTATCCCCCTAGGAGCATGTGTGTAGTACTTTGTTTCGATAGCTAATAGATTTTTGCAATAAGTATGTGAGTTCTATATGACTAATGTTGAGTCCATGGATTATACGCACTCTCACCCTTCCACCATTGCTAGCCTCTTCGGTACCATGCATTGCCCTTTCTCACCTCAAGAGTCGGTGCAAACTTCGTCGGTGCATCCAAACCCCGTGATATGATACACTCTGTCACACATAAGCCTCCTTATATCTTCCTCAAAATAGCCACCATACCTACCTATGATGTCATTTCCATAGCCATTCCGAGATATATTTCCATACAACTTCCATCATCAACATATACATGACTTGAGCGTTCATTGTCATATTGCTTTGCATGATCGTAAGATAGCTGGCATGATATTTTCATGGCTTGTCCGTTTTTGACATCTTTTGCTATGCTAGATCATTGCACATCTTGGTACACTACGAGAGGCATTCATATAGAGTCATACTTTGTTCTAGATATTGAGTTGTAATATTGAGTTGTAAGTAAATAAAAGTGTGATGGTCATCATTGTTGGAGCATTGTCCTAGGTGAGGAAAGGATGATGGAGACTATGATTCCCCAACAAGTCGGATGATACTTCGGACAAAAAATAAACAAAATAAAAAAAGAGGCCAAAAAAAGGAGAGACTAAAAAAAGAGGAAATAAAAAACAAAAAAGAGAGAAATAGAGAGAAGGGGCAATGCTACTATCCTTTTACCACACTTGTGCTTCAGAGTAGCACCATCTTCTTCATATAGAGAGTCTATAGAGTTATCACTTTCATATACTGGTGGGAATTTTCATTAGGGAACCTGGCTTGTATATTCCGATGATGGGCTTCCTTAAATGCCCGAGGTCTTCATGAGCAAGCAACTTGGATGCACACCCACTTAGTTTTTAGTTTGAAGATTTCATACACTTATAGCTCTTAGTGGATCTGTTGCATGGCAATCCCTACTCCTCGCATTGACATCAATTGATGGGCATCTCCATAGCCCGTTGATTAGCCACATCGATGTGAGACTTTCCTCCTTTTTGTCTTCTCCACACAACCTCCACCATCTTATTCTATTCTACCTATAGTGCTATATCCATGGCTCACGCTCACGTATTGCGTGAAAGTTGAAAAGGCTAGAGAACATTAAAAGTATGAAACAATTGCTTGGCTTATCATTAGGGTTATGCATGATGAAATACTTTGTGTGATGAAGATGGAGCATAGCCAGACTATATGATTTTGTAGGGATAACTTTCTTTGGCCATGTTATTTTGAGAAAGACATGATTGCTTTATTAGTATGCTTGAAGTATTATTGTCTTTATGTCAAATGATAGACTATTGATTTGAATCACTCGTGTCTTAATATTCATGCCATGGTTAGATTATATGATCAAGATTATGTTGGTAGCATTCCACATCAAAAAATATCTTTTTATCATTTACCTACTCGGGGACAAGCATGAATTAAGTTGGGGATGCTAATACATCTCCGTCGTATCTATATTGATTGTTCCATGCCAATATTCTACAACTTTTACATACTTTTGGCAACAATTTATATGATTTTCTTGGACTAACATATTGATCCAGTGCCAAGTGCCAGTTCCTGTTTGTTGCATGTTTTTTGTTTCGCAGAAAGTCCATATCAAACAGAGTCCAAACACGATAAAAACTTACGGAGATTTTTTGGAATATACGTGATTTTGGGGAAAAAGAATCAACGTGAGACAACGCCCGAGGGGCCACAAGGCAGGGGGCGCCCCCTAGGGGTAGGGCGTGCCCTGGACCCTTGTGGCCACTCCGTAAGGCGGTTGGTGCCCTTCTTCTGGCGCAAGAAATCTAATATCCGGATAAAAACCGTGTTAAAATTTTAGCCCAATCAGAGTTACGGATCTCTGGAAATTTAAGAAACGGTGAAAGGCCAGAATCGGGGAGCGCAGAAACAGAAGGAAATAGAGAGAGAGAGATCCGATCTCGGAGGGGCTCCTGCCCCTCCGCCGCCATGGAGGCCATGGACCAGAGGGGAAACCCTTCTACCATCTAGGTTGAAGGTCAAGGAAGAAGAATAAGGAGGGGGGCTCTCTCCCCCTCTCTCCCGGGGGCGCCGGAACGCCGCCGGGGCCATCATCGTGATGGCAATCTACACCAACAACTTCACCGCCGTCATCACCAACTCTCTCCTCTCTATGCAGTGGTGTAACACCCCTTTTACCCGCTATAATCTCTACTTAAACATGGTGCTCAACGCTATATATTATTTCCCAATGATGTATGGCTATCCTATGATGTTTGAGTAGACCCGTTTTGTCCTATGGGTTGATTGATGATCGTGATTGGTTTGAGTTGCATGTTTTATTATTGGTGTTGTCCTATGGTGCTCTCTGTGTCGCGCAAGCGTGAGCGATCCTTGCTATAGGGTTTGCAATATGTTCATGATTTGCTTATGGTGGGTGGCGTGAGTGATAGAAGCACAGACCCGAGTAAGTAGGTTGTTTGTGTTTGGGAGTAAAGAGGACTTGATATTTTAATGCTATGGTTGGATTTTACCTTAATGGTATTTAGTAGTTATGGGTGTTTGCTAGAGTTCCAATCATAAGTGCATACGATCCAAGAAGAGAAATTATGTTAGCTTATGCCTCTCCCTCATATAAAATTGCAATAATGATCACCGGTCTAGTTATCGATTGCCTAGGGACAAATAACTTTGTCGTGACAAAAAGCTCTCTTCTAAAATTAATTTAGTTGTTTCTTTATCTAAACATCCCCTGGCTTTTATTTACGTGCTCTTTATTATCTTGCAAACCTATCCTATCACACGTATAAAGTACTTCTTGTTTCATACTTGTTCTAGGTAAAGTGAACGTTAAGCGTGCGTAGATTTGTATCGGTGGTCGATAGAACTTGATGGAATATTTTTTCTAACTTTAGCTCCTCGTTGGGTTTGACACTCTTATTTATCAAGAAATGCTACAACTGATCCCCTACACTTGTGGGTTATCACCATGCCGCTTAATCATCTTCTGCTTATCTGCTTGACACGCCCCTCGACAGGTGTCATATAGAGGTAATCTTCCTTCGAAATGGTTGCCACGTGCTTAGTAGAAGCCACTTAATCATCTCGAGGGCTCGACACCGCATTGATGGGCCATTTTCTTGAGGCACGGTGTAGCAGTGGAGCTTTGCGGGGAGATTTTCCCTTGGCGGACCTGGCAAGCCTGCCAGGGAACCGTTGGACTTGCCTTTGGGGCATGCTCGACCTGGCCAGGCTCTCCTGCCCGGCAAGGGAGGCTTTACCAAAGTGATATCTTGTTGTCTTGGCTTGTCTTGGTCTTCTTGATCCGCCCTTTGATCTCTCAAAGAGCTGCTTCTCTGGCTTTGTCTTGATTTGGATGCTTGGTGTAGTTGTATCCTTGCCGAGCTTTGGCTATCGGAGACGGAGGTTCACTGTCCGTGCACAAGTCAGGGGAAACATACAGCCATGTTTGTGTTCCCCAACACTTCTGCTCCTAAACGGCCAGCTGAGGTGCCACATAGTTCACCCTTTTTCTTACCCAAAACATGCCTTATGCAACTGATACGTCTCCAACGTATCTATAATTTTTGATTGTTCCATGCTGTTATATTATCAATCTTGGATGTTTTATAATCATTTTATAGTCATTTTATATCATTTTTGGTACTAACCTATTGACATAGTGCCAAGTGCCAGTTCCTGTTTTTCCGTATTTTTTTACATCGCAGAAAATCAATATTAGATGGATTCCAAATGCCACGAAACTTTACGGAGATTTTTTATGGACCAGAAGGAACATGTTGGGCCCTGATTGCACCTGGTGGGTTGTGCCCACCTCGGGTTCCCCCACGGACCGCCTCTTTGCTCTATAAATACCCCAGAAATACCAGAACCCTAGGGGAGTCGATGAAATATTCATCCAGCCGCCGCAGAGTCCAGAACCACCAGATCCAATCTAGACACCATCACGGATGGGGTTCACCACCTCCATTGGTGCCTCTCCGATGATGCGTGAGTAGTTCTTTGTAGACCTTAGGGTCCGTAGTTAGTAGCTAGATGGATTTATCTCTCTCTTGATCCTCAATACAATGGTCTCTTGGAGATCCATATGATGTAACTCTTTTGTGGTGTGTTTGTTGGGATTGATGAACTTTGAGTTTATGTTCAGAATATATCTTTTTATATCCATGAAAGTTATTTGAGTTTCTTTGATCTCTTATATGCATGATTGCTTATAGCCTCGTATTTATTCTCCGATATTTGGGTTTTGTTTGTCCAACATGATATATTTATCTTGCAATGGGAAGAGGTGCTTTGTAGTGGGTTCGATCTTACGGTGCTTGATGCTTGATCCCAGTGACAGAAAGGGAAACGACATGTATGTATCGTTGCTACTAAGGATAAAATGATGGGGTCTATCTCTACATAGATATATCTTGTCTACATCATGTCATCGTTCTTATTGCATTACTCCATTTCTCCATGAACTTAATACACTAGATGCATGCTGGATAGCGGTCGATGTGTAGAGTAATAGTAGTAGATGCACGCAGGAGTCGGTCTACTAATCTTGGACGTGATGCCTATATAATGATCATTTCCAGGATATCGTCATAATTAGTTGAGGTTCTATCAATTGCCCAATAGTATTTGTTTACCCACCGTTTGCTATTTTTCTCGAGAGAAGCCACTAGTGAACCCTACAACCCTCGGGTCTTCTTTCTCGTATTATTTGCCTTCACGATCTACTTTTCTCTTGCATTTATTTTTAGAGCTATTAATCCAAAAACCCAAAAATACCTTGCTGCAATTTTTCTTTATTTATTTTATTTGGCGTTCGATCTATCAATCTACTACAAATTTATCTGACGCCCGTTTGCTTATCTTGAGGCGCCGTACCCCGAAAGGGATTGACAACCCCTTTAACACGTCAGGTTGCGAGGATTTGTTATCTATGTGTAGGGGATGTTTACGTTGTGTTGCTTGGTTCTCCTACTGGTTCGATAACCTTGGTTTCATATCTCAGGGAAATACCTACCGTCGTTGTGCTGCATCATCCCTTCCTCTTTGGGGAAATACTGATGTGGCTTCAAGCGACATCAAAAGGAATTTCTAGCACCGTTGCTAGGGAGGATCTTCCACATATACCAGGTTCCTAGTTACAAATCTCATCTCCTTGCAATTTACATTATTTTCCATTTGCCTCTCGTTTTCCTCTCCCCCACTTCACAAAATATTGAGGTTTTATTCACCTCTTTTTTCTCGTTCACCGTGTTTTTCAGATCTATCCTTTGCTTGCAATCATGAGTCATTTCGGTATGGCACCAATAGATGATGGCCTAACTCCTAAGATAGGATGTACGGGCAATCTGGATGCTAAAACTTTTATCTTGGGGCGAGGGAACGTTATGGGAAAAGAGCGTATCCAAGAATTTTTCAATTGTGTGGGAAATTTGAGTCTTGATGATGCTCCTATACTTAAAACTACTAGATCTTATGTTGATGCTATTTCAGCACTAGTACTGAAACTTGAAAGTAATTTGTTCGTACCCATCCTACCTTGCAAAGATTGTTTTTTGAGCTCCCCGTTATAAAGAACCCTAGAGCTAAAAAGTTGGCCACTCTTGTTCTTATGAATGAGTTTGACTACATAATATGGGAAGCTAGGGAAATCTTTGACTTTTATGGTATGAATCGTGAAAAACCCGTGATAGATGAAATTCTTTACAATAGTGACTATTCTTTAAGACATTTGCTTGGGGACAGTGAAATCTTTGATGAGAATATTAAAAAGGAAGTTCTAGTTCTAGATATAATCCAACAAGTTTTCAATAATGTTAATCAACATTACTCTTGGATTGTTGCGGGAAATCAAAAGGGGTATGATGAAAACTAACTTAGGATTGCAAAGGCCTCTATGGAGAACATGTTTTATGTTGTGTTTACAAAGCCTCATGATGAAAATACCTCTAAGAATGTCAAGAAGAAAGATGACAAAACTTAGATCCTTGCTTTATGCCTAGCTAAGGGCGTAAAACTATAGCGCTTGTTGGGAGGCAACCCAATGAATAAATTTATTTTTCCTTTTTGTTTCCAGTTTTTGTGTGTTAGCACAATTATGCTACTGTTATGACTGTGTTTTTTGTGTTTTAATTAATGTGTGTGCCAAGTAAAGCCTTTAGGATCTTCCTGGGTGATAGTTGTTTGATCTTGCTGAAAAACAGAAACTTTTATGCTCACAAAATTAATTTTCATTTTTCACCAGAGAGCAATAAAATACCCATTCCACATGAAGTAGATCAATATACGAATTTCTCAGGTCTTCCTAATTGTTCAGAATTTTTGGAGTTATAGAAGTATTTGAAATAGTCAGATTACTACAGACTATTCTATTTTGATAGATTCTGTTTTCTTTGTGTTGTGTGCTTATTTTGATGGCTCTATGGTTTTCTTTGATGAGTTTTGCCATAGAAAAGTTGGAATACAATAGATATAATACAAAAACAAAATATGAATTGGTTTGATACAATACTTATAGTAGTGATTTATTATTTTCTTATACTAACGGATCTCACGAAGATTTTGTTGAGTTTTGTGTGATTGAAGTTTTCAAGTTTTGGGTTATCTTACGATGGAGGAAGGAAGGACGGAAGAGCCTAAGCTTGGGGATGCCCCGGCGTCCCAAGATATTATCCAAAAATGAGCAATCAACTAAGCTTGGGAATGCACCCGAGTGGCATCCCCGCTTTGTTCCAACGATCATCGGTATTTTACTCGAAACTATATTTTTATTCGCCACATGATATGTGTTTTGCTTAGAGCGTCTTGTATGATATGAGTCTTTTCTTGTTTTATTTTTTGTTTTTAGTCATCAATCCTTTCTGGACACACCTATTTGAGAGAGCCAAAATTATGTCATGACTTGTTAGAATTGCTCTCTATGCTTCACTGGAATTTTTATGAGCAATGGACTTGCTCTAGTGCTTCACTTATATCTTTTTTAGCATGGTGTGCTTTAGTATTTTTGAAGAAATGCTCTATTGCTTCAATTAGATTTATTTGAGAGTTAGTAAAATTTTCAAAAAATTCTCTCTTGCTTTACTTAAATTAATTTGAGATAAAGAAAATTTTATTATGCTCATGATCTTCACTTATATTTGTTGGATCTTGTCAAAAGAAATACATGAAAATTAGTCCCAAAGTGATAGATATCCAAGAAGGATATAATAAAAACTTTCACGAAGATCATTGGACAAAATAAACTTGATTCTTAGTAATAGTTTTGAGATATGATGATGTGATATGTGAGTCATCTTGATGAGTAATTATGCTTTAGTAAGAATATTGGTGTTAAGGTTTGTGATTCCCTATGTAGGTACGAAAGTCAATAGTCATGCAATGAAATTATATCCTACTTGTGGTGCATTATTTGGTGTTATTTATGATTAATGCTTGCTTATGAGATTATTCATTTCTTAGTTGGTCGCTTCACAATCTTTTGCTAGCCTTCATTTTGCACTAAGTATGGTCACTACTTGTGCATCCAAAAACCTTTAAACCAGTTTTGCCACATGAGTCCACTATATCTACCTATATGCAATATTATTTTGCCGTTCTAACCAAATTTGCATGTGCCATCTCTAGTTTTTGAAATAAACTTCTCTTTTGTGTGTTTGTTTCACTCGCGGAGCGGTGAGGGGTGGCTAATATTTTCCATGCTAAATGTGTTATTCTCAAGATGAGTGTTTATTCACTTGTCATTGCACGAGAGTAAGGCAAAGGTATTAGGGATGCCCAGTCCCAAAATGCAAAAAAATGAATTTACTTTATGTTATCAAATAATAAATTCCTTGGAAAGTGTTGGTATGAAGGGCAACCATGGATACAGCTAGCCATGGAAAGTGAAAGTTATGGTGGAAAAAGGAATAAACTTTATTTTTCTGTTTGGGAACCGCCTATGATATATCTATGCATGGAAAGTATTGGGAACTCTAATTCGTTTTTGTTGGTGGGATGGATACACCTCTGTGTTTTTATCTCTAAATTTTTCGCTTTGAGCTCTGGCACCTCTACAAATCCCTACTTCCCTCTGCGAAGGGCCCTTCTTTTACTTTATGCAATTTTAATTTTGAGTCTCCATCTTCTCTTATAAAAACACCAACTAGGAGGCAATATGATAGTGCTTAAGTATTGGGTGTAGCTAATATTTGAATGTGTTTCATGAATGGATCAATGGTTGAGCATGATGGGCTAGGGATAACTTATTTTAGCGTTGATATTTTGAAAGACATGGTCCCCTGTTGATATGCTTGAGTATCTAAATTATCATGTCAAAACTAGACTATTGCTTTGGACAATTGTCCATGCTATAAAGAAAATAATATGATATGACATGATAGGCACATTCCACATCAAAAATTCTGTTTTTATCACTTACCTACTCGAGGACGAGTAGGAGTTAAGCTTGGGGATGCTGATATGTCTCCAATGTATCTATAATTTTTGATTGTTCCATGCTGTTATATTATCAATCTTGGATATTTTATAATCATTTTATAGTCATTTTATATCATTTTTTGGTACTAACCTATTGACATAGTGCCAAGTGCCAGTTCTTGTTTTTTCCGTGTATTTTTACATCGCAGAAAATGAATATTACATGGAGTCCAAATGCCACGAAACTTTACAGAGTTTTTTTATGGACCAGAAGGAACATGTTGGGCCCTGGTTGCACTTGGTGGGTTGTGCCCACCTCGGGTGCCCCTCGGACCACCTCTTTGCTCTATAAATACCCCAAAAATACCAGAACCCTAGGGGAGTCGACGAAATATTCATCCATCCGCCGCAGAGTCCAAAACCACTAGATCCAATCTAGACACCATCTCGGATGGGGTTCACCACCTCCATTGGTGCGTGAGTAGTTCTTTGTAGACCTTCGGGTCTGTAGTTAGTATCTAGATGGCTTCATCTATCTCTTGATCCTCAATACAATGGTCTCTTGGAGATCCATATGATGTAACTCTTTTGTGGTGTGTTTGTTGGGATCGATGAACTTTGAGTTTATGATTAGATCTAACTTTTTATATCCATGAAAGTTATTTGAGTTTCTTTGTCTCTTATATGCATGATTGCTTATAGCCTCGTATTTCTTCTCCGATATTTAGGTTTTGTTTAGCCAACTTGATCTATTTATCTTGCAATGGAAAGATGTGCTTTGTAGTGGGTTCGATCTTTTGGTGCTTGAGGGAGTCCTGGATTAAGGGGTACTCAGACAGCCAGACTATATACTTTGGTCGGATTGTTGGACTATGAAGATACAAGATTGAAGGCTTCGTCCCGTGTTCGGGTGGGACTCTCCTTTGCATGGAAGGAAAACTTGGCGATTCGGATATGTAGATCTCCTTCTCTGTAACCGACTCTGTGTAACCCTAGACCCCTCCGGTGTCTATATAAATCGGAGGGTTTAGTCCATAGGACAACGACAATCATAATCATAGGCTAGCTTCTAGGGTTTAGCCTCTACGATCTCGTGGTAGATCAACTCTTGTAATAGTAGTAGATGCAGGCAGGAGTCGGTTTACTAATCATGGACGTGATGCCTATATAATGATCATTGCCAGGATATCGTCATAATTTTTTGAGGTTCTATCAATTTCCCAATAGTAATTTCTTTACCCACCGTTTGCTATTTTTCTCGAGAGAAGCCACTAGTGAAACCTACAGCCCCCGAGTCTTCGTTCTCATATTATTTACCTTTGTGATCTACTTTTCTCTTGCATTTATTTTCAGATCTATTAATCCAAAAACCCAAAAATACCTTGCTGCAATTTTTCTTTATTTATTTTATTTGGCGTTCGATTTATCAATCTACTACAAATTTGTGTCACGTTCGTTTGCCTATCTTGAGGCGCCGTACTCCGAAAGGGATTGACAACCCCTTTAACACGTCGGGTTGAGAGGATTTGTTATTTGTGTGCAGGGCCTATTTACGTTGTGTTGCTTGATTTTCCTACTGGTTCGATAACCTTGGTTTCATATCTGAGGGAAATAGCTATCGCCGATGTGCTGCATCATCCCTTCCTCTTTGGGGAAATACCGACATAGCTTCAAGTGACATCAACGACATCCTCTTAACCCTTCTGAATTTGATTATCAGGAGTCGCCACCTTCTTCTGGCAACTCATCTCAAACATAACTTCCTGCCTTCATTGTGAAATGAGGGTAAGCCTTTGCTTTTACTTATAGCCCTTCAACTTTTTGCTATTAAACATGTCGATCACAGGGCCAAAGCCATTGATAAGAAAATAAAAGTTGGTGACTCTTCCACGGCCGCTCAAATTTCTGAATCACAAGAACATGTACTGATAACTCCATAAATTAATCCTGAACAGCCCGAGGAAACTCAAAACAAACAAGATGACCTGCCTCCACAGATCAAGGCAAGAATTTCAATGGCTATGAATGTTGATGCTAACCCGACGGGTCATCCACACCCGCCAAGTCCTAAACCTTCTTCTCCGGCTGCACCGATTAACAAGAACCCTACTTGTGATGGCATTGATGACATTGTTATTACTAGGTTGTCTTTTAAGTCGCCCGAGGTCTCTAGAGTGCTAACTAAGCACTCAGCTAAGGAAGAAACACCCTTATTGGAGAATGGTAAAGCCAAACTGGATCTGGACAGCTATACAAACTTCAGCGCAAGTGAGCTACATGCAGGCTATTTAAGCCGCATTCATACAAGTCGCGATATGGAGGCCGACTTAGTCAACCTGATGAAGCAGAATTATGAGGTGCGAATGCATTTAACCCCTCTTTATTTATCTTGCATCTATTTATATCCATATAGCCCCCAAGTCATAAGTATGCTCGAGACTTGTAAAAATTTACAAAGTGTAGCCCCCAAGGGCCGGCTTATCTGACAAAGATGAGCCGGGTCGTCTGTACTGCCTAGTGAAAAACTTCATCGTACATTAGCCCCCAAGTGTCAAGGATATTGCTTGCAATGTGCTTGGGACTTAAATACCAGTGTAGAACATGAATCAATCATCTTAGCACTTATTTGAACACTATTTATTGTTTGTAACCCTTGGGAGGAGGCTTTGAGTTTGGGCGAGTCAAACATCGCTGATTTAAAGGAAAGCTTGGAGACACAACAAAGTAAACGTTCCAAGGCTGAATTAAGCCTGAAATCATCCTTAGAAAATATTGAGAAGATCAGGTCCAACTTTGATGCAAAAAGAGTCGCCTGGGAAAGTGAGAAGGCCACACTTCTCAAGAGAGTAGAAGATGTTGAGGCTCAACTTAAACCTATGACAGAAGAGTTGTCCGGGTCAACACAACATATTTCTCAAATGACGCATGCCATCTTTGGTAAGTGAAGCTTATATTCAACTCCATTGACTTGCATGGCAACTTTTAATATGCTATTTAACTCGCCTGGCAACTCATTTTTGAAATGCTTAACAGGTGCCAAAAGTGCAAGCCTTGGAGAAAACGCAGTTATGAAGCTGAAAGTCGTGTGCTCTTTGACAGAACAATTGTACACTGGCGCCCTTCGAACACTCGTGGCCATCTCCAATGGAAAGTAGCCGCCTACAATTATCAAGACTGTGCTAGAACACTTATCCACAGTGCCAGCCCAAGTGGAAGTACTAAAGCTGTCAGCCGCCCGCTCGAGTGCCATTACTACTTTAAGTCGGGCCAAAGCTTGGCAATCAGAATTGGACCCAACAGAAATGGTTGGCGGGTGTCCAGAGTTTAATGACGACAGGTTTGTCTTCGAAGAAGCTGATTTTACCAGATGCATCAAAGAGATGCGGCCCTTGGCGTGTCAACTGGCACAACAGCTGGACTTGTCTAAGTACCAAGCGGCTTATGATAGCAACAATGCCTCAATTAAGGCGCCGACCCACGACATTGTAGATTTAACTCCGCCAAGGCGTAAGCACACTTTTGCTCCTAACATTGACCCCACTTCTGTTATAAATGATGAAGCCTTCTTTGAAGCCTTAATGGGTATCAACTAGATGTAGACCCGGCACAGGATGACCCGGGAACCTCTAGCACAAGGCACCAAGATGATGGTAACCCGGCGGGGTCTAACCCAGGTGGCGTAGAAGCGGACTCAAAGGAGTGATCTTAACTCCTGAAAAACTTTGGTTAAAAAACTTTCAGGCTCAGCTGTAGCCTTGTAATAGCTAGTTAAAACTTTTATCTCACTACCGCAGGTTGCTGCTAATGCAACACTACGATCAGAGACCTTTTGACAAAACTGTGTGCGATGCCATAATCGCATACGGTGGTGTAAAAAAACCTTCAAAAAAGGTGCAAAACATTTGCGATGGAGGACGCACCAAACACGGTTCAGATTTTAGTTGCGTGTGCCATGCAGGGCATACGGTTCAGCTCAATTAACTGTTTGTGATGAGGAGGAACAAAAGAAACGGGCAGCCAGACGAAGGTGTGTGCGATGTACAGCATACGGTTCACTCGAATGAACTGTTTGTGATTAGGCAACACAAAAGAAACGCACAACCAGATCAAAGGTGTGTGATATACGGCATGCGGTTCACTCGGATGAACTATTTGCGTTGAGATATGAGAGAAGAACGGTTCAAATGAACAAGATGTGTGTGATACGAGGCAAACAGGTCTGTAATCGAAAATGTGCGAAGACCGATAACAACACAGACGATTACTGCTAACAAGTCGTGTGTGTTGTAAGTAAACAATTGCTAGTATACAATTGTGAGTGATTGATGAAAACATTACTGACGGGTTCCATTGTTTAGTCCGTGTGAGATGTGATTTTCTTTGTCCGCACAACATCTACGCCCTGTCTATAGAGCATCAACATATATACTTAAAAAGACAGCATTGCATAACCAAATTAAGCATACAATTACACAAGTGACTACACACATAACATTTCCATACACCAAAGTAAGCAATTACATGCATACTAAAGTAGGAGAAACAAGGATCTAATCATCTACTTATTATTGCAACAACGCTTGCCATTGCTCTGCTTCCAGCTGGATCCCTGGCCGTTTTGGGGAAGGAGGCACTTCCTCATGTCAACGATCCGCCTTTACATGTCGTAGCTCATGTACGCCTCCTTGGCCACGTACATGACGTGAGCTTTGTCGAGTTTCTCCATCTAGGCCGAGTGCCAGGCACGCTTGTCCTTGTTGCACGAATCCTTCATGTATCTATAGTAGGGGTCGATGATGGCCTCGGTGAGGTGAACCAGTGAGTCCTTATCATGCTCCTTGCTGCCCCAGATCTTGTATTGGCCCTGGATGTCCACAAGATTCTGGCAGGCAATGCCCGAATTCTCAAGCGCCTTTACATCGTTGGTGATGTCCACCGTAGCGAACATGTAGTGGGGGCTATTGACAAACCTGGCGAAACGCTCGCAAGGCCTTGTGGCAAGGCAGTAGTGGTAGACGAGGATGTGGTGGCGCACGCACATCTAGGCAACGGCGACATTGGGGCGAGACCCGGCATGAGCGTAAGTGTACTCGAGGTCGAACCCAACCACCTTATACTTCTTCATGGCAAGCAATAGCTCCATGATGTGGATGGAGTGCTCCACCCAGACCGGGTCGTTGGTGTACACCACCGAGAGGTCCATGAACCTTTTGTGGGTGTCCACCACGGTACGCATGGTGAACTGCTGCTCGTCGTCGGCAGCCACTCGGAGCGCCATTAGAGCCACGCGGGATACCTTCTAAGAATTTCTGGTGGTGGGTGTGCTTCTTGCAATGGTGGGGCGTGATCGAAAGGTTGAAGAGACACAAGGGTTAAATGGCCACTGTAATAAATGGGGGCCGGCCGGCTTGTAATCGTCACGTCTTGTCACGGCGTTCATAGCGGAGGATTCCAGTGCACGCTTGACAACACCGCACCGCACGCGTGGGCTCGAAGAGGTGCCAAATGTATCGTCAGTGAGCCTGTTCCCGCACTACCGCGCTGTTTACCGCGCAAGCTTCCCGCCCGGCTAGTTTGGCCACGCGTCGTCTACAAGAGGGACAAATCATGGGCGTTTATTGGCAAAAAGCTTTGTAAAAATGAAGTGTGTGGAATTACTTCGATCATAAGTTTACCCGTGGGTGATGAGGTCAAAGTTACACAGAAGGGTGATGATGGACACTCCAGTGCGATAATTAATTCTGCGCTCTACAGCGCACATGATGGAAGAAACCAACTGTGTGCAATAATGTCGAAGATCGCAGTCGAGTTAGCTATACATATCATGTGTTGTGAGATCAACAAGGTAAACTGATTCGAGAATGGTTAACAAAATCTAAGACCATTGCATATTAAGGTCAAAATAGTGTTAGCAATATACGAGTCTCATACGACGCCATTTCAACGATTGTACCACAAAAGCTTGAAATGTTACAAGGTTCAAATTCCAGAGTTATATGCTCAAATTCGAAGATTACAAGGTTCAAACTGATATTAGAAATGAAATTCAGCTCATCAGCTGCAAACGCTCGCGCTGATCCACATAACATGGATATTAGAGAGGTTCAAACTAATATCACCGCTTATAAGTCTGCTTTCGAAACCTCACAACTTATGCAAAGGGGTCAGCCACTGAGAAGTCATGTATACTTCCGCTTACTCTGTCATATGAAGTTCCAAAATGAAATTCAGCATTTTTGGAGCCTACTCCATTCTGTCGCAGGCGCCGGAGCTGATCAACAAACCATTCATTTTTGCGAAATAAATGTAGGGCAAACCTCATTTCCTTCAGCACCCTTATTTTGAGAACAAAGAACCTGGCGAATATAATCTCCGGTAAGGTCCCTCGGTAGGAGTTAAAAGTAATTTCTAAGAGATGTAGATCTAGGCATTCGACGTGATTGTTATATTGTATCACTTATCCACCACTGGGCCTAATCTTATCTGCAAAAGCAGAAAACGTGTTAGTGCCTACATGCAGTTTTGAACATTACTACGGGCCTATTTGGTTTGCAGGATTTGTAAAATGCACTAACATGCCATCTTCGATCTGACATGATTAACATGGGCATTTGATTACATTCTAGAAAAATGTAGCCTTCTTCACAAGAGGTTGGAGTGGCTGAAAAGTTCCCTAAGAAAACTTGAACTCCGTTATGGTTAACATTTAACAGGAAAGGAACATCACCTCGATATATAGCTTTTCCAGACACGGAAAGCATCTCAGGAAACTGACAACTTGCTCCAGGTTGGGGCCAATAGATTCTAGTGCCAAGACCTTCACTGTGCGCAGTTTCGGGGTCAAGCTTGTCGGAATCATTTTCTGAATGACAGACGAAAAACATCTTCAAAATTAGAAATAATGTTAATTTGTAGAAGGACAGGTAGAAGGCGGTTGTTGTACCTGAACAGGTGTGGATACAATAACAAGTTCGGAGTATTTTTCAGATGAGTAGCCCACCACTGTCAATGTTGGCGCAGAAATGACATTGATTCTTGTTGGACCTTCTTGATCAACTACAAGTAATCTCTCAAGTGCAGGTGTGTCCTCAATGACCATACCGTGGTACACATCTTGTGATGTCTTCCTGCCGCACCAGCAACACACATAAATAGTCCGGAGAGTCATGGAGGTGATGTGGAAGGTACTCAACCCATTGATCACCTGAAGACGAAGGTACTCGAGTGTAGTATAGCCACGGAGCAGGCGCTTCATGTCACGGTTTGAGAGGCAGACGGTGGCGAGCTCGAGGTGCTTCAGTCGTGGTAGAATAAGAGCGGGCACATCATTAAGGGGGGATGGCAGTTCCTGAACTTGGCGACGCGCAGCGTGGGCGCGAGCTGGAGTGCGGACGTTGGCAGCGACTGCATATACCCATCATCAAAAGTGAGCTCCTCGAGCTGATCTAGGGCGGGGGATCGGAACTAGTCGTCAAGCTTGGCTCGGTCCTTGCCGTTGGAACATAACTTGCCCATTCTAAGGCCTTTCGTTGGGCCAAGGTGATTGTCGAGGATCTTGTAGGACGCATCCAAGCTTTTGGGATAGCCATGGCAGAGCTCGTGGGTGTCGGTGAGGTCAAGAGGGCTGGAGTTCCATAGGGCCGCCACCGCCAGGAAAGGATAGTTGTCCGCGCCCCATATTTGATTGGGAGGAGGGAGATGATGACTCTCAACATATCATCGGGGAGGCTGCTGATGAAGTCTAGGCCTGCTGGAGTCGCTTGCGGTTCTAGCTCGCCCCGCCTACGCTTGTTGGCAGCCCTGTTCTCCACCTCCGGAGTCTCCTTGTCAGCGGCGCTTTCTGATAGAAATGGGAGTACATGGAATATTTAGTTAAAACAGGGCAATAGAAAAGTGTATTGGTAACTAGAAGTTGTTAGGTAGGAATATAGTAAGAAAAGGGAATAACAATTGGTTTCTTAAATACTACACAATTCGTTTGACATTGCTGGGTAAGTCAACATGCAGATAGTTGAAAAGAAAACTTACTTCGAACAAAGTCTGGATGGATTATTTTGTTGGGGAAGTTAGCATATATCTCATGACCAAGCCCTTTTATGTGCAGTGCAATTTTAGTGCCAGCTTTCAGTACATAAAACTTTGCAATTTCTTTCCAAAAGCCAGTGCCAAAATAGGAGTCACCACGTTCATCAAGTCTTACAGTAGCAATGATTGTAAATCCATGGTTTGTGTGAAGTATGACATCCGTGGAGCCTTCATCTATGTAAAGGGAAAAATTGTGCACTACATAATCTGTTGCATAGCAAGGGATATTCCATAGAAAATGGTAGGATTGTTAAATAAAATATCGTAACATGCAAATATGGGCCCAAATTGAAAGATCTGTACAACAGTTGAAATCGAAGGACAAAAATTTATAATTAAACAGATAGGGTAAACATGATGTCATGGAAATATGAGACTAATCGAAAGAACAATACATCACTAATTTGTCTAATATAGAAAGAAGAGGGGGGAAATCCCCTTTGACGTGTATGGTGCATGTGGTGCCTTTTATCCAAATGTAGCAATATTTAGAATATGTTCAGAAAAGTAGGCCATGCCAACCGATTTAGGGTGAGATTGAACATACCGCGCGCATCCTCAAGTTATCTGGTACGGTGAGATGGAATCTCTGGCGGAGGTCGCAATGCACTCTATATGAAAGTTTTTATTATACCCATCTTGGATGCCCATCGCATTAGGACTAATTTCATAACCAAAGCAAATTACCATGATGTTTAGAGACTCTAAAAATGATATAAGTGAAGCATGAGAGTTCAACAATTTCTTCAAAATAAAACTACCGCCATGCTCTAAAAAGATATAAGTGAAGCACTAGAGCAAACGACAAACTACTCCAAAAGATATAAGCGAAGCACAATGAGTAGTCGAATAATTATGCAACTATGTGAAGACTCTCTAATATTTAAGAATTTCAGATATTGGTATATTATTCAAACAGCAAGCAAAACAAAAGAGAATAAAATGACGCTCCAAGCAAAACACATATCATGTGGTGAATAAAAATATAGCCTCAAGTAAAGTTACCGATGAACGAAGACGAAAGAGGGGATGCCATCCGGGGCATCACCAAGCTTAGGCTCTTGGTTGTCCTTGAATATTACCTTGGGGTGCCTTGGGAATCCCCAAGCATAGGCTCTTGCCACTCCTTATTCCATAGTCCATTGAATCTTTACCCAAAAGTTGAAAACTTCACAACACAAAACTTAACAGAAAACTCGTAAGCTCCGTTAGTATAAGAAAATAAATCACCACTTGGGTACTGTTGTGAACTCATTCTAAATTCATATTGGTGTAATATCTACTGTATTCCAGCTTCTCTATGGTTCAGACCCTTCGATACTACTCATAGATTCATCAAAATAAGCAAACAACGCATAGAAAATAGAATCTGTCAAAAACAGAACAGCCTGTAGCGATCTGGAGGTTTCGAATACTTCTGTAACTCCAAAAATTCTGAAAAATTATGAAGACCAGGAGAATTTGTATATTGATCTACTGCAGTTCGAATTGGTATTTTATCACTCTCTGGTAAAATGAAAATTATTCTCGTGAGCGCACACTTTCTATTTTTTCAGCAAGATCAAACAACAATCACCCAAGAAGATCCTAAAGGCTTTACTTGGAACTTTATTGAAACAAAAGCTATAAAAATGATTACTATAGTACCATAATCATGTGAACACACAAAAACATTAGGTTTAAATGTTGGGTTGTCTCCCAACAAGCGCTTTTCTTTAATGCCTTTATAGCTAGGCATGATGATGACAATGATGCTCACATAAAAGATAAGAATTGAAACATAACGGGAGCATCATGAAGCATATGACAAGCACATTTAATTCTAGCCCACTTCCTATGAATAGGGATTTTGTGAGAAAACAACTTGTGGGAACAAGAATCAACTTGCATAGGAAGGTAAAATAAGGATAACTTCAAGATTTTCAACACATAGAGAGGAAACTTGATATTATTGCAATATGTAAAAGCATATGTTCCTCTCTCATAATAATTTTTAGTAGAATCATGAATGAATTCAACAATATAACCATCACATAAAGTATTATTTTCATGATGCACAAGCATAGAAATTTTACTACTCTCCACATAAGCAAAATTCTTCTCATTCGGAATAGTGGGAGCAAACTCAATAAAATAACTATCATATGAGGCATAATCCAATTGAAAATAAAAATCATGATGAAAAATTTCATGGTTATCATTATTCTTTATAGCATACATGTCATCACGCTAATCATCTTAGATAGCAAATTTGTTATCATAATCAATTGGAACCTCTTCCGAAATAGTGGATTCATCACTAAATAAAGTCATGACCTCTCCAAATCCACTTTCACAATTATCACGATATGATTCAACACCCTCCAAAATAGTGGGATCATTACTTCCTAAAGTTGACACTCTTCCAAACCCACTTTCATCAATATAATCATCATCAATAGGAGGCATGCTATCATTAAAATAAATTTGCTCATCAAAACTTAGGGGACAAAAAATATAATCTTCATCAAACATAGAATCCCCAAGCTTGTGGCTTTGCATATCATTAGCATCATGGGTATTCAAGGAATTCATACTAACAACATTGCAATCATGCTCATCATACAAAGATTTAGTGCCAAACATTTTATAGATTTCTTCTTCTAGCACTTGAGCACAATTATCGGAATCCTTATTCTCACAAAAGACATTAAAAAGATGAAGCATATGAGGTACCCTCAATTCCATTTTTTTGTAGTTTTCTAGTGATAAAACAAGAAACTAAAAGATTTGATTGCAAGATCTAAAGATATACCTTCAAGCGCTAACCTCCCCGGCAACGGCGCTAGAAAAGAGCTTGATGTCTACTACACAACCTTCTTCTTGTAGACGTTGTTGGGCCTCTGAGTGCAGAGGTTTGTAGGACAGTAGAAAATTTCCTTCAAGTGGATGACCTAAGGTTTATCAATCCATGGGACGCATAGGATGAAGATGGTCTCTCTCAAACAACCCTGCAACCAAATAGCAAAGAGTCTCTTGTGTCCCCAACACACCCAACACAATGGTAAATTGTATAGGTGCACTAGTTCGGCGAAGAGATGGTGATACAAGTGCAATATGGATGGTAGATATAAGCTTTTGTAATCTGAAATTATAAAAACAGCAAGGTAACAAGTGATAAAAGTGAGCAAAAACGGTATTGCAATGCGTTGAAACAAGGCCTAGGGTTCATACTTTCACTAGTGCAAGTTCTCTCAACAATAATAACATAATTGGATCATATAAAAATCCCTCAACATGCAACAAAGAGTCACTCCAAAGTCACTAATAGCGAGAACAAACAAAGAGATTATTGTAGTGTACAAAACCACCTCAAAGTTATTCTTTCTGATCGATCTATTAAAGAGTCCATAGTAAAATAACACGAAGCTATTCTTTCCATTCGATCTATCCTAGAGTTCGTACTAGAATAACACCTTAAGACACAAATCAACCAAAACCCTAATGTCACCTAGATACTCCAATATCACCTCAAGTATCTGTGGGTATGATTATATGATATGCATCACACAATCTCAGATTCATCTATTCAACCAACACAAATAACTTCAAAGAGTGCCCCAACATTTCTACCGGAGAGTCAAGAAAAAAACGTGTGCCAACTCCTATGAATAAGTTCACAAGGTCACGGAACCCGCAAGTTGATCACCAAAACATACATCAAGTAGATCACATGGCTATCCCATTGTCACCACTGATAAGCACATGCAAGACATACATCAAGTGTTCTCAAATCCTTAAAGACTCAACCCGATAAGATAACTTCAAAGGGAAAACTCAATCCATTACAAGAGAGTAGAGGGGGAGAAACATCATAAGATCCAACTATAATAGCAAAGCTCGCGATACATCAAGATCGTGCCGAATCAACAACACGAGAGAGAGAGAGAGATCAAACACATAGCTACTGGTACATACCCTCAACCCCGAGGGTGAACTACTCCCTCCTTGTCATGGAGAGCCCAGGATGATGAAGATGACCACCGGAGAGGGATTCCCCCTCCGGCAGGGTGCCGGAATGGGTCTAGATTGGTTTTCGGTGGCTACGGAGGCTTGCGGTGGCGGAACTCCTGATCTAGGTTATTTTCTGGAGGTTTCTATATTTATAGGAATTTTTGGTGTCGGAACAAGTCAGTGGGGTCCCCGAGTCGTCCACGAGATAGGGCGGCGCGCCTGGGGGGTAGGGCACGCCCCCACCCTCTTGGGCGGCCCGGGAATCTTCTTGCCCAAATCTTTTACTGCGGGGGCTTCTTTTGGTCCATGAAAAATCATCAAAAATTGGCACGTCAATTGGACTCCGTTTGGTATTCCTTTTCTGTAAAACTCAAAAACAAGGAAAAAACAGAAACTAGCACTGGGCTCTAGGTTAATAGGTTAGTCCCAAAAATCATATAAAATAGCATATAAATGCATATAAAACATCCTAGATGGATAATATAATAGAATGGAACAATCAAAAATTATAGATACGTTGGAGACATTTCAATATATCATAGGCAGTTCCCAAACAGAAAATAAAGTTTATTCCTTTTTCCACCATTCTTTCACATTCCATGGCTAGCCATATCCACGGGTGCCTTCCATACCAGTACTTTCCAAGGAATTTATTATTTGACAACATAAAGTAAATTTCTTTTTCATTTCAAGACTGGGCAAACCTATTACCACCATACTCTCATGCAATAAGTGAATAAACACTCATCTTGAGAATAACACATCTAGCATGGAAAATACTGGCCACCCCCTGCCGCTTCCTGATAGGTACGAGCACACAAAAAGGAAATTTATTTTGAAAATTAGAGATGGCACATACAAATTTTCTTAGAACGGCACGAGAATACCGCATATAGGTAGGTATGGTGGACTCATATGGCAAAACTGGGTTTAAGGACTTTCGATGCACAAGTAGTATCTCGACTTAGTACAAGTGGAGGCTAGCAAATAGATTGAGAAGAAACCAACCAAGAAACAAAAAATCACATAAATAAGCATTAAGCATAATAACATCGAATAATGCACCACAAGTAGGATGGAATTTCATTGCATAACTATTATCTTATGTGCTTGCATAGGGAATCACAAACCTTAACACCAATATTCTTACTAAAGCATAATTACTCATGTCGTGGGAAACCACGGCCACCTATGGGGCCATGAGCCCCTTTGTGGTTTGGCAGGGGGATGGGCATGTTGCACAAAGAGCGGAGAAGCGTAACACAACACGACAGAGATCACACGGGCAATTTTAGCCAGGTTCAAGCCGCCACGAGGCGTAAAACCCTACTCCTGCTTTGGTGGATTGATGGTGGATTATGGTGGAGAACGCGGTGCTCTTGCCCGGCAGGGTTGCCTCGGGGCGATAGCAACTATGCGCGTATGAATATGCGAGGGCTCGAATCCTCTCTACGGTTTCCACGGGCCTCCTTTTATAGAACAAGGGGTCACTACAGTGGAAAATCAGTCATTACACATTGATTAGATAGCAAACAGTGCAATCATACCTAACTCTGCAGGCGGACAGAGCACATTAAATGTGTCGCTTAGTGTCAAATCACAACATGCCCGACAAGCCTTGCCAGGCTGTTTTCCCAGCTTCGCGCCTGCTTGCCTGACTCGTCTCAGGATGGGTGTCATTTGGACGTTTTTTTTCCATAGGAAGTGGCTGCCATGTGGCAAGAAGCAGCCACTTTGTCACTTAGGGGCTTGACACCGCACTAATCGATGACTTGCATCGCTGTGAGGTGGAGCGGTGAAGCTTTGGCAGGGCAGTCTGCCCTTACTGTGTCCAGCAATCCTGCCGGGTGGTCTGGTGGCTTGTCTTCGGGGAAAACTCGTCCTCGCAAGGCTCGCCTGCCTGTCAAGGGAGGTTTTTCCAATAGTGATATCTTGTCTCTTTGGCTTGACTTGGTTTTCTTGATCCACACTTTGGTTCTTCAAAGAACTGATCTCTAGTGTTTGGTCTGATCTTGGGTGCTGTAATCTTGTCCTTAGGCCTGTTGATGACCCACAAGTATAGGGGATCTATCGTAGTCCTTTTGATAAGTAAGAGTGTCGAACCCAACGAGGAGCAGAAGGAAATGATAAGTGGTTTCCAGCAAGGTATTCTCTGCAAGTACTGAAATAAGTGGTAACAGATAGTTTTGTGATAAGATAATTTGTAACGAGCAACAAGTAACAAAAGTAAATAAGGTGTAGCAAGGTGGCCCAATCCTTTTTGTATCAAAGGACAAGCCTGGACAAACTCTTATAAGATGTAAAGCGCTCCCGAGGACACATGGGAATATCGTCAAGCTGGTTTTCATCATGCTCATATGATTTGCGTTCGGTACTTTGATAATTTGGTATGTGAGTGGACCGGTGCTTGGGTACTGCCCTTACTTGGACAAGCATCCCACTTATGATTAACCTCTATTGCAAGCATCTGCAACTACAACAAAAGTATTAAGGTAAACCTAACCATAGCATGAAACATATGGATCCAAATCAGCCCCTTACGAAGCAACACATAAACTAGGGTTTAAGCTTCTGTCACTCTAGCAACCCATCATCTACTTATTACTTCCCAATGCCTTCCTCTAGGCCCAAATAATGGTGATGTGTCATGTAGTCGATGTTCACATAACACCACTACAGGAGAGACAACATACATCTCATCAAAATATCGAACGAATACCAAATTCACACGACTACTAATAGCAAGACTTCTCCCATGTCCTCAGGAACAAAAGTAACTACTCACAAAGCATAAACATGTTCATAATCAGAGGGGTATTAATATGCATATAGGATCTGAACATATGATTTTCCACCAATTAAACCAACTAGCATCAACTATAAGGAGTAATTAACACTACTAGCAACCTATTAGCACCAATCCCGGACTTGAAGACAAGAATTGGATACAAGAGATGAACTAGGGTTTTGAGATGAGATGGTGCTGATGAAGATGTTGATGGAGATTGCCCTCTCCCGATGAGAGGAGTGTTGGTGATGACGATGGCGATGATTTCCCCCTCCGGGAGGGAAGTTTCCCCGACAGAACAGCTCCGCCAGAGCCCTAGATTGGTTCCACCCAGGTTCCGCCTCGTGGCGGCGGAGTTTCGTCCGAGAGGATGGCTTATGATTTTTTTACCATCGAAAGACTCCATATAGCAGAAGATGGCCACCGGAGGGCCACCAGGGGGCCCACGAGGTAGGGGGTGCGCCCAGGGGGGTAGGGCATGCCCCCCACCCTCGTGGGCAGGGTGTGGCCCCCCTGGTGAAGTTCTTGCTCTCAGTATTTTTATATATTTGGAAAACATCTTCCGTGGAGTTTCAGGACTTTTGGAGTTGTGCAGAATAGGTCTATAATATTTGCTCCTTTTCCAGCCCAGAATCCCAGCTGCCGGCATTCTCCCTCTTTATGTAAACCTTGTAAAATAAGAGAGAATAGGCATAAGTATTGTGACATAATGTGTAATAACAACCCATAATGCAATAAATATCGATATAAAAGCATGATGCAAAATGGACGTATCGCCTGTGCATAGTCTGGGCAGCAGACCCAGGGTTTGTTGCACTAACAGGAGCCCCCGGGCCCGGCCCGAACGTGCTGCTAGGCGTCGTCGGGGTAGGTCCTAACTGGTGCATAGGCAGGAGTGTAGCGGTGACTCGCTCTTTGAGATCTTCTTTGCTTCTTCATTAAACTGAGCCCATGTCAGTTTCCGGTTCTCCCACGTGTCGTGTAACGCCAATTGTAGTGGGGAAACTCTTGTAATGGCCCGTGAATGACTTTCACGCACGACGAGTAACTGCCAATTCACTCTTCCCACCACGCTCTTCTCCTTAGCCACGTATGCTGCATGCATTGAGTGGGGTAGGTAACGGAGGCGCGTGGTGCCGGAGAGCTTCAAGGTAGTGGCCCGGTCTTCTTGGATTGGTGGAGGAGGGCGGCGGTTACCCGCTGGGGGTTCAGCCCCCAGCCCTAGCCCGCCTATAAAAGGAGGGGTGTGGGAGGAGTGGGAGTACCCATCCATACACCTCTCCTCCTCCATCCTCTTCTTTCTTCTGGGTATGTCGAGAGGGAGAGCCCTAGGCCAGGCCCCGGGCCCTATCTTGGGTCGGGGATGTCGAATGCTTGCGTCGTCGCTTGGAGAGTAGGTGAAGGATGCGGTCATGCCTCTGCTGGGGTAGGATCCTTTTCCTGGCTTCATGCAGGCTCAATGGGGGTGAGCGGGCGGCACGGTGGTAGCACCGGAGGTGGCGACTCCGGTGTGATCGTCACCGTGCTGCCCGTGCCTTCAATATTAGTGAGGGGCGATGAAAATGACACCATGCCATGGCCCATAATGGACGCCAGGCATGGTAGTCGATCGTGACCTATTCCCTCTTCTTGGGGTACTGTTCGTCCGGCGCACGGTCGGGCTTCTTGTCCTATGCATGTTTCTTCAAAAGGCGGTGGCTTCCTATCTTCGGGTCGTTGGGGGACGACCATGCTCTCTGTTGAGCCGCCCAGAGCGCCTGGTGTCCGTCCTGGCTGTCGTGGTGGGCGTTCGAGCAACAGTGGTGAGGAAGCCAGCGGCAACCCATGATGCGTCACAAAAGGGGACAACCGTTCCGATGAGGCATGCTTGCCGATGGCACCATCGCCACAGGTTGGGCTTTAGGCAACGCCACCATCCGCACCGACCCTCGGGTTTCTTCCTCCCAGCCCGGGGGCAGTGCCATCCTGATCCTGGGGAGGCGCCGAATCCCAGCCAGGCCCTCCCTCCATCTTCTTCGTCACCCCCTGTAGTGTTGAAGAAGGGGAGAATAGAGTGAAGGCATCACGAGCATTGTCTTTTTTAATCTAAAATCTGTGGGCACTAGCCAAATTGTAGTTCGAATTATGTAATCTCTTTAATCCATGTTTGTGTTCTATAAGGTCTATACCTGTTTGATCAGCATATTAATTAAAAAGATAAACCTTGCTGGAGACTCGTGCATGTAATATGTCCATGCAGAGGTGGGATGCCTCTATACTTTTAAGTAAACAAGTTTCCCCCGGCAGGCTATGCTGTCGGTACCCTCAGTTTGTTGTCGTGGAGTTAGGCCTACCGGGCACAAATCATAAAGAGGGACCAGCCCCCCGCCAGTCCTTTTTCGCCAAAGTCCACTGCGACCATCGTGACTGAAGCAATGTGCGGGTGAAGGGATGGGAGCACCTAAGTTTCAAAGGAAGCAAGGTTTTCTTATTCACAAGTCCCTACTTACAGAACACGTATGGATAAGAGAAGGAACTTATCTGTTTGGCTTGCCGGGGATCATGATGTAGGCTCGTCTTCTCATCTCCTCCTTGGGACCAAGTCCAAGGCAGGAGCCTGCAGTTTATGCAGATGAAAATGATGCCAGATGTGATCTTATCTACATGAACTTGCAATGCTCAAGGTATGCTTATGCAAGCATGCAATTTTTCAGGGGGCCCCCAGCGCTTCATTTATTTCTCTGTTGCTTAGGGTCTACGCCTGGCTTTGTACAAGGGGTTAAATGCAACAGAGGCAAGGCCTGTACAAAAGGGTGGCTGCCGCGTAGGACCCAACACCCGCGCCTTATGGTTAGAACTTGTGGAGATGCTCAATATTCCAAGAGTTTTGCAACTGAATGCCATCTCCGGTCTCCAGACGCACTATGCCAGGTCTGGTGACTCGTACTACCTGGTAAGGGCCTTCCCACTTCGGCGTCAACTTGTTTGCACCGTTGGCGGACTGAACGCGCCTAAGGACAAGGTTGCCTTTCTCAACACACCGGGCTTGAACCCTGCGGCCGTGATAGCAACACAAGACTTGCTGGTAGCGTGCAGCACGCATAGCAGCCCGGAGACGGTTCTCCTCAAGAAGCACAACATCATCACGCCGGTGCTATTCCTGCGCTACTTCATCGTAGGCAAGCACTCGAGGTGACCCGTAAATGAGTTCCCTGGGGATAACTGCTTCTGCCCCATAGATTAGGGAGAAGGGAGTCTGCCCAGTAGCTCGATTTGGTGTCGTTCTGAGGGACCAAAGAACCACCGGCAGCTCGTCAATCCATCATCTGCCACACTTTTGCAGCTTATCAAATGTTCTTGTCTTGAGTCCTCGCAATACTTCAGCGTTCACCCTCTCAGCTTGCCCATTGCTCCTGGGATGTGCAACAGAGGCAAATGAAATCTTGCTTCCGAGGGCATGAACATATCACATGAAGGCATGGCTCGTGAATTGGGTGTCGTTGTCAGTGATTGTCGGTGTACAAAAGTAGGATCCTATTTTGTACCCCTTTACTTGTGCATGGGCAATTAGAGCCACGCCTATGGCCACACTTAGCGGGGCAGAGGAAGGGAGCAAAGTTGCAAGGCTACCAGAGCTGCGCTCAAAGCCAGACACATGAAGAGCAGAGGGCAAGGTGAACTCCCCCGGCAAGGCCACTTGCCGGGGCGGCCTTCGCAGCCCCGGCAAGAACCTTGTCGGGGCAACTTGCCCAACGCCAGTAGGGCTGCCACCCTTGAGCCTAAGAGTTCCGACTCCCTCAACCACATTGGAACCAAAGCCCGGGAGGCGCCTCCGTGGTGGCATGTAGATCTTTGTGAAGACCAAGAATGTACAAGACTAGATGAGAATCAGAAGACGAAGATCCTCAGTAAGATCCTTGCCAAGGATCCCCACGAGACCCCCCCCCCCCGACAAGACCCTTGCCGGGGACGCCCACGACACCACGGCCCGAGGTCTCGGCAAGACCCTTGCCGAAGACATCCAGGGGGCCGCAACCAGGCCCACACCTGCCAAGACTCCACTACCCTTCCCACACAACTGCCAAACCACCAACTAGGCGAGCACGTGCATGGCGACGTGCTGCCTCCAGGCCAACTCAGCAAGCACCTGCGTGGTGGCATGCAGATCTTCATGAAGACTCTGTCACCGCACTAACTCAGTAGCCAGCTAGCCAGTGTGGCACTACACGCCTCGTCAGTTCGGACAGGCGTCGAAGCCAGGCGAGGTAGCGACAGCTGGGATGAGCTTCCTTGCCGTCCCCGGTAAAGCAAGAAGGGCATGTCGGCAGCGCATTAAATGTGTTTGTCCTACGGTGCCAGGAGATAGACTCGACTACTGCACAACTTTCCACCTCCTGTGTGCCACTGTGGCAGCCCCTTTTGACTATAGAAGGAGGCCCGCAGTGTACTGAGAGAGGATTCGGACTTTTTGGACCCTACACGCTTTGTAGCTAGTCCAAGAACACTAGATAAACATAAACCAGCAGGAGTAGGGTATTACGCATCACTTGCGGCACGAACCTGGATAATCCCCCCGTGTTGATCCCTCAAACCCACTCTTTCCATAGCCCCGCGCCCGCCAACCGTAGCAAAAGGGATTCTTCATGATCCCATAGGTGTCATTTCCCCCGACATCCTTGGTGCGCCAGGTAGGGTGCGCAAGCTATGAAACTCCAGCTTGATGGTTAGCGCATCGCCTCTTTCATGGGGATGGCTCGAAGGGAGAGGGCGACGTCGATCAGCCGCCCTCTGGTGCCTTCCGCAGCTTCGACAGCCATCCTTTTGGCCCTGAAAAGCTAAGTCATGGAAAATTTTGGCTAATTTCATTTATATAAGTTTTTCTTCCTCGAAAGATCTCGTTCCTTGTATGGGCAACCTGCACGCAATGGGACCCTTCCGCTATTGGCAACACCCTTGTCTCTGTCTGAGTCCTCCTTGTAGTTCATGCGGCCGCGCTGAGAATGGCAAGGTGGCCTATCCGCTATTAGCAACACCCTTGTCTCTGTCTCGAGTCCGCTCGACAGTTCAGGCAGCCGCACCGAGAACGGCAAGCTGGTTTTCCCGACAGCAAGCACCCTCCCGGTAGGGTGCTAAGGATCCGTCCTAAAAGCACCACGGCCTGGGTTTACGTGCCGGCAGCCTTATCTCACCAAGCGTAGGGTGCAAACATACAAATAAAGATCTAACGAGAGGATAGCATGCGTGATATTGAAGCACTGCAGAGCTATATTACATTAAATAATCGTTGCGGTTCTAACTTAAGATAAAATTGTCTTGGTCTTGAACTCGCAGTGGCAATGAGAAACGGGGTGCCTAGTCCCGACGCTGGCCCTCCAGCCTCTCAACTCCACTGACGCAGTCGACGATGGGCTTGATACGCTCCTTGAGCACCGCAAGGTCCGCCTCCTCCGGCAAGCTCTCCAACACATTGGCATAGTTGACGGTGGAGTTCCAGAACGCCACCTTGGTGAGCACCTTGGTCAGGGTTCCCTAACAGAGCCTCCAGGACTCGTTGGCCAGATAAGTTGCCCGGTTGGAGCGGAGCTGCTCCCGGGCTCCAAGAACGCCCTCGAAGAACAGGGTTGAGTTTGGCATTGGGCCTGACGTTCAGCTCCGGGGAGTACCTCATATTCGGCACCCCCATGGCAGCCAGCTTCGTGTTGATCCTGCCAGCGATATCAGCGAGGCAGCTGACCCAACAGTTTATGCCCTCAGTGTACTCCTTGTCTTCGACAGCATCATTCCTCCGCAGCTGCCTCTCCTCCTCCAGGTTCTTGGTCAGGGTCTCTTCCCGGGCCCTGGCCTCCGAAAGCATCCCCTCAAGGCCCTCCAGCTTCAGCTTCAGGTCATTAATGGCGTCGTTGGCCTTGGAGAGAAGCTCGGCCTTGCCAAGGACTGTGGCATGCGCCTCCGCCAAAGCACCGTTGGCCACGTCCTTCTCCTCTATCAGCTCCAGGACCTGTTTCTTCAGCCCATCCCAATCCACCTCCAGCTCTTTCACCTTGCCGGCTTGGACAAGGGCATGAGCATTGAGTGCCTCCTTGTGCCTCTGCTCCAGCTCTTGGGTCCGCTCCGCGACGAGCTTCTCGACCTCCTCATCCTTGCCGCGGAGTGCAGCGGCGAGCGCCTTCTCACGAGAGGCAAGGTCCTCCTCTTGGGAGTTCAGCTCGGCCTGGTGCTGGTGCCGAGTGGCCTCGTCCTTGGCGACATGTTCCTTCACTACCTCCTGGGCTTTCTCAACATCAACCTGCTTCAGGATGAGCTCCTGTTTGCGCTCAGCCAACAGATCCTGGGCAACCTTCAGTTCTTCATGGGCCTGGTGGAACTAGGCCTGCGTCTCAGCGACACGCTCCCCGAGGTCTCCCTCCGCCTTGTGCACTGCCGCCATCCTGGATTTTTCCTTGTCCACACGGGCACAGTGGAGCGCCTGGAGCTTTTGGAAGTTGACGCTCATGGCCCGAAGGAGCTGCTCCTCTTGGGAACTGCCACCACCGGCACTCGGTTCATCAACAACCTCAAGCCCGGCGGTGGCGAGCGCCACGTCGTCGAACACCTCCCCCTCGGTTGGCGCCCTGGTGCTCGCCGTTCCCGGGAGGTGGACGAACAGGTCGTCGGCCAACCTCAAGTACTTGCCCGAGCCAGAGGCAGCCGAGGAGGAAGGTTGGTTGTCAACCACCCCCTCCTCGACAACGGCCTTGTCGGCCTCTCCGGCAGGCCCCTTGCCGGCCTCCTCGGCAGCGGCCTTGCCGGCCTCCCGGCAGGCCCTTTGGCGGCACCCTCAGCGGTGGTCTTGGCGGCCTCCTCAGCGGCGATCTTGTCCGCCTCAGCCTCGGCGTCCCTGGCGACCTCCTCGATGATGGTGTCGATGTCCTCCTGGTCCGCCGAGGAAGGGTCTAGATACCAAGAAGAGGAATGAGGCGAGCCAAGGTCGAGGTTCAAAAAGAAGAAGAAAGAACAGGGACGAGAAACCTACGACTTACCCACACCAGGCTAGGAAGAAGTGGTGCCCTCCCTGCCAGCATTCGTTGCCGGGGCAGAGCCCCCAGCACCCAAGTTCGCCTCCTCCTCCTCCATATGCGTGGGCTCGGTGGTGGATGCCCTTGCCGGGGACGCCCCTCGGGGCGACGTAGTCGAGGGGGGCGGCGTGTTCGGGGTGCCCCTCGGCGGCTCCTCCTGCTGTCGTTCTTCTCCTGCAAACCTGGCAAGGTCGGCATCAAGGATTCACACCCCAATGTTCATCAGTGGAGGAGTGAGTGATGAGCTTACGCTGGGGGCTGAAGCGGGGGCTACGCCGGGGGCTGCTCTCCACTAGCAACGGCATACGCGAAGTACCCGCTGGGGGCTTGTCGCCCATTGAGGCCTTGGCCCTCTTTGCCACCCTCTGGGCCAGCGTCTCCATGTCCCTGAGAAGATAACATCAAATCAAAGGAGGATAACAGAGGATTAAAGTCAGGAGATGATGTGGGGGGTGAAATACTTCCTCTTCCTCTTCCTCGCTGGGCTAAAAGATCCGAGGTCGAAATCGGCCCCCAAGGTGCTGTCTAAAGGAGAAGGGGAAGGGGATGGGGTCCGGTGCCGCTTGGACGAGGAGGAAGCAGTCGCTATTCTATTCACCACTGCGGCCTTCGCCGCCTTCTTCACTATCGCGGCCTTCATCGCCCTCGTCTCACGCACGAGCTGCTCCTGGGACGGCTGCCGTTGCGTGGTCCTACCGGGCCGGACCGGCTGACCAGAGCTGGCCCGCCGCAGGACACGCTGCCGCCCCACGGTCGGGGGGGGGGGGGGGTCGTTCGCCTCGACCTCCTCTTCGGACGACTCGTCGCCCGCGTCTTCAACAAGGGGGGCGTCGGCGCCGGCACAGCTGGCCTCCCTGGCAGACTCCGCCCACTAGGCAAGCTCCTTCTCCTCCGCGGCCTCGTCGGAGTCCTTCTCTGCAGTGCCAACGCTGTCGGCCTCCCTGGCAAGCGCCGCCTCCGCCGCCCTGGCGGCGATATAGTCCAGCTCCGCCTTGGTGGTGTCTTAAATGAGCAGCGGCTCATCACGGACATAGCTCTCTGACAAAGTGTCGAAAAACTCCTACACCTTCTCCGCTAGCGGCTCGGCCCAGGCCGGGTCAAGGCCATGTGCATTGAAGTCCGGAATCATGGCGATGATGGCGGATTGGCGAGAGTTGTTGCTCGAGGGGACCACTCCCGCTGGCAACTGAAACAGGGGCCCCTTGACGACCTTGCCGGCCTTCGCGGCCCTGCCGGTCCTCTCAGCCCTGCCGTCTCTATTCACGTCATGCTGAAAGAGCCTTTGACAGAAATGGGCGTGCCCCATCACTGTGAAGTTGTGCTTCAGGCCAGGTCGGAGCCTCATGATGTCGGTCGCATTCCTGAAATCCCAAGCCGGCCTCCCCTTGTTGTGCAATGGGGCGATTCGGCGCCGGATGAAGTCGGCCCCGATCATCTCAAGGGTGAGCCCGGCCATGGTGAGGTGATGGATCCTGGTGGTGTCGACCATGAGCTTCTCGTCGTTGGTGTCGAGGTCGCTCAAGTCCCTGCGACGGGTCGGCGGTCTCTAACGAACTCGGCAGAACTCTTGCGGGTCCTTCTCCTCGATCCAGCACCACCGGCCCCGCCACTCCTCCCAACTCTCCTTCTGGGCACCCTTCGGATACGTGCCCTTCTCCTGGGTCCTCGGGATCCAGGCGATGCTACCGGACATGGCGTCCTCTGGTTTGAGGCGAGGGGAGAAGTAGTGGCGGAAGAGCGTTGTGCTGGGAATCACTCCGGCAAAGCCCTCGCAGAGGTGGGCAAAGAGAGCCATGCAAGCCACGGCATTTGGCGTAAGATCTAGAAGATGGAAGTCGTAGGTGTGCATGATGTCGTTGAAGAAGTCAGAGAAAGGGGGGCAGAGCCCGCAGGAGAAGAAATCGACGAAGAAGGGGTAACGATTTGGGCCAGACTCGGTGAAATCGGCGGGGACGACGCACATGGAAGGGTGCCCTGTCGTCTTCCTCCTCCATAGGGGCAAGAAATAGTTCTTGAGGTGAACTGCGTTGACCGTCGAAGGGAAGTAGGCGAGCTGCGTCCACCGCACCGCTGACTCGCTCTCCGGCGCCTCCTTCTCCCCGGCGTCCTTGGCCGCTCCCTTGCCCTTGCTGGTTTTGGGTGCCATGGCGGCTGTGAGAGAGCGAATGATCAAGAGCAATGGAGGCGCGGCGATGGTGAGCAGAGGAAAGAGCTTCGAATCTTTTGCCCGAGGAAGAAGAAGGGAACGGCGGTTTCGAGATTGGAAAGGGCACAGAGGGTAAATGAGCAGCGTACCTGCAGTTTTTCCTTTTTATGGGGAAGGCGCGCCGCCTCTTTACCACGATGTGACGCATGCGTGCAGCAACCGCCCCACACACGACCCCCACGTCGCGCATTCAACGCGGGTCGTGGGGAAGCGCAACGAGCGAGGGAGTTACTCCAGTTAAAACTTGGCCCCGCACACCCGCGCATCGTCTTGGGCCTAAGCTAACAACGTGTCGCACTTATGTGAGGCCCAGGCCCGGGGACTCCTATCGGTGTACAAAAGTAGGGGTCCTATTTTGTACCCCTTTACTTGTGCACGGGAAGTTAGAGCCGCGCCTACGGCCACACTTAGCGGGGCAGAGGAAGGGAGTGAAGTCGCAAGGCTACCAGAGCTGCGCTCAAAGCCAGAGACATGAAGAGAAAAGGGGCGAGGTGAACTCCCCCGACAAGGCCACTTGCCGGGGCGGCCTTCGCACCCCCGGCAAGAACCTTGCCGGGGCAACTTGCCCAATGCTAGTAGGACTTCCACCCTTGATCCTAAGAGTTCCGACGCCCTCAACCACATTAGAACCAAAGCCTGGGAGGAGCCTCCGTGGTGGCATGCAGATCTTTGTGAAGATCAAGAACGTACAAGACTAGATGAGAATTAGAAGATGAAGATCCTCGGCAAGATCCTTGCCGGGGATACCCACGAGACACCCTCCCCCCCCCCCCCCCCCCCCCGCGCGGCAAGACCCTTGCCGGGGACACCCACAACGCTGCGGTAAGGCCATTGCCGGGGCCCGGCAAGACCCTTGCTGAAGACATCTGCGGGGCCGCAGCCAGGCCCACACCTGCCAAGACTCCACCGCCATTCCCACACAGCTGCCAGCCCACCAACTAGGCGAGCACCTGCGTGGTGACGTGCGGCCTCCAGGCCAACTCAGCAAGCACCTGCGTGGTGGCATGTAGATTTTCATGAAGACTCTGCCACCACACCAACTCAACAGCCAGCCAGCCAATGTGGCACTACACGCCTCGTCAGTTCTACGCGCGTCGAAGCCAGGCGAGGCGGCGATAGCTGGGACAAGCTATCTTGTCGTCCCCGATAAAGCAAGAAGGGCACGTCGGCAGCACATTAAATGTGTTTGTCCTACGGTGCCAGGAGATAGACTCGACTACTACACAACCTTCCACCTCATGTGTGCCACTGGCAGCCCCTTTTGACTATAAAAGGAGGCCCGCGACGTACTGAGAGAGGATTCTGACTTTTTGGACCCTACACTCTTTGTAGCTAGTCCAAGAACACCAGATAAACATAAACCAGCAGGAGTAGGGTATTACGCATCACTTGCGGCCCGAACCTGGATAATATCCCCGTGTTGATCCCTCAAACCCGCTCTTTCCACAGCCCCGCGCTCGCCAACCGTAGCAAAAGGGATTCTTCGTGATCCCGTAGGTGTCGTTTCCCCCAACAGTGATGATCCGACAAGGGAAGCTTCGGTTGCCCATCAAAGGAGGCTTCTCTCTTGACGATACCTTGCTTCTCTGGCTTGATTTTGGTCCTTCTAATCTGCATGTTGGTCCTTCGAATCTCTTGGTTTCTTGTACTCTGACTTGGAATGGTGCTTCAATCTTGTTCTCGTGCCTGCGCACAGTCTGGGCAACAGACCCAGGGTTTGTTGCACCGACACCGTAGTGTTTTCAATGGAAGGATCGATGGCTCGCCTATTCATCAACGACGATGCTGTCTCCGGAGAGACCTTTCTCCCTGGTCAACTCTTTGTGTTTGGCCGCTTCGTGCTATAGGCCAACTCGACTAGTCACCTTGAACAAGTCGACAGCTATGCCCCTGGTCACCAGATCAGGTTCGGGAGTTTGACCTACATTGCAGATGTTTGGGGAGATTTGATCTTCGAGGGGTTAATGTCTGCAAGTGCTGAAATTGTAACTAGCAGAGTAGTTTGATAGCAACATAATTTTTAACGAGCAAGTAACGATAGTAGTAACAAAAGTGCAGCGCAGTATCCCAATCCTTTTTAGGCAAAGGATAGGTCAAAACGGTCTCTTATGATAAGCAAAGGGTTCTTAAGGGTACACGGGAATTTCATCTAGTCACTTTCATCATGTTGGTTTAATTCGTGTTCGCTACTTTGATAATTTGATATATGGGTGGACCGGTGCTTAGGTGTTGTTCTTACTTGAACAAACCTCCTACTTATGATTAACCCTCCTGCAAGCATCCGCAACTACGAGAAAAGTATTAAGAATAAATTCTAACCATAGCATTAAACTTTTGGATCCAATCGGTCCCTTACGGAATAGCGCATAAACTGGGGTTTAAGCTTTTTTCGCTCTCGCAACCCATCATCTAATTGCTACTCCACAATGCATTCCCTTAGGCCCAAATATGGTGAAGTGTCATGTAGTCAACAATCACATGACACCACTAAGGGAATCACAACATACATATTATCAAAATATCGAACACATACAAAATTCACATGATTACTTGCAACATGATTTCTCCCGTGACCTCAAGAACAAAGGTAACTACTCACAAATGATAAACATGCTCATGATCAGAGGAGTATTAAATAGCATAATGGATCTGAACATATAATTTTCCACCAAATAAACCATATAGTAATTAACTACAAGATGTAATCAACACTGCTAGTCACCCACAAGCACCAATCTATAGTTCCGGTAACAAGATTGAACACAAGAGATGAACTAGGGTTTGAGAGGAGATGGTGTTGTTGAAGATGTTGATGGAGATTACCCTCCCCCATACGGGAGAGTTGTTGGTGATGATGATGACGATGATTCCCCCTCCGGGGGGAAGTTCCCCGGCGGAATCGCTCCGCCGGAGGGCAAAAGTGCTCCTTCCCAAGTTCCGCCTCGAGGCGGCGGCCCTTCATCCCGAAAGTCATCCCCTTATTTTTTTCTAGGTCAAAATGACTTATATACCAAAAGATGGGCACTTGAGGTGGGCCGAGGAGGGCACAACCCACCAGGGCGCGCCTGCGCTCCCTGGTGCGCCTAGGTGGGTTGTGCCCACCTGGTGGACCCCCTCTGGTAGTTATTTTCTCCAATAATTCTTAAATATTCCATAAAAATCTCCATGAAGTTTCAGCTTGCTTGGTGTTGTGCAGAATAGGTAGGGTGATGTAGGTTTTCCAGGTCCAGATTTCCAGCTTCCGGAATTCTCCCTCTTTGTGTATACCTTGCTATTATGAGAGAAAATGCATTACAATTACTCCAAAAAGCATTATTATGGATAAAAACATTATAAATAACAGTATGAAAACATGATGCAAAATGGACGTATCAACTCCCCCAAGCTTAGACCTTGCTTGTCCTCAAGCGAAAACCGAAATCGACAAACATGTCCACATGCTTTGAGAGAGAGTTGTTGATAAAAACAAAATACGGACATAGAAGCATCATGTTGATTATTATAATAGCAACAAAGTTAAACATAGGAATATTATCATAGAACTTTTATCATATACTTCTCATGAATAAGTAATAGTTCATCACACAATTGAAGTATAAAGAAAAAACTCTATTAGAAACCAACAAACTATGTTCTCAATCAACTTTGCAACTACATTTCATCAACTTTTCAGGAAGGTCACGTGTCGGAGCTGTTGGCGTCCTGGGAACGGGGGTCCCCAGACTTGCCTGCCTATGGCCCACGGCATGGCTCCACCGGCGGCCCTGTATGGCCCATCTTCATCAGCAAACACTCAGGACCCTCGCGAGGGGCCAAGCCTCACGAGGCAGATGATGCAAGACCTCCTCGGGGGCGGCCTCACCAGGCTGGCTCACGAGGGGCGGAGAGATCAAGGCAAGGGGCACCTCATGAGGTTCCTGTGACGCAAGCCATGATGACCAAGGCCAGGCGGGCGCCAAGCGGGCACCAGCGCGCAGTGTCCTCATTTCCTCTTTGGTGCTAAAGAGGCAAGCGCAGGCGTGGAGTCCCGAGGATCAAGCAAAGGTTTCCATATCGGTGCAACAAGACCAAGACCAGCAGGACGGAGGTCACCGTGGAGCCCAGGACGGCGTCACCACCAGAGCCTTTGGCAGGCGAAGACCGTCTTTTGTCAGGATAGCTTGTACTAGCCGCCCCCCTTCAAAATAGTTGTTGTGGGATCCCTTCCCGCCTGATATTTGGGAAGAGGACCTGGGCCTCAATAAATAGGACTAGCCACCACCTTAGAAGGGAGGATCCGGAACAGCATCAGCTGACCAAGCACAAGAGCACCTCTCCTATAACGCCCCAAGACCGATGTGCCAGGTGTCTCCAGTTATTCGCTGTTGTTGCCTTGTCATTTGTTTGCATGTCATGCATTTCATATCATGTCATCATGTGCATCACATTTGCATACATGTTCGTCTCATGCATCCGAGCATTTTCCCCGTTGTCTGTTTTGCATTCCGGCGCTCCTATGTCCTCCGGTGTCCCCTTTTGCCTCTTTTCGTGTGCGGGTGTTAAACGTTCTCGGATTGGACCGAGACTTGCCAAGCGGCCTTGGTTTACTACCGGTAGACCGCCTGTCAAGTTTCATACCATTTGGACTTCATTTGATACTCCAACGGTTAACCGAGGAACCGAAGAGGCCTCGTGTGTGTTGCAGCCCAACACCTCTCCAAAGTGGCCCAAAACCCACCAAAACCCTCCTCCATCCTCTCGGTCGTTATCACGATCGCGTGGCTGAAAACCGCACCTCATTTGGACTCTCCTAACTCCCTCTACCTATATATATGTGCCTTGCCCTGAAAATTCGCGGTTGAAACCCTAACTTCATCTTCCTCGCGCCGCCGGACGAAATCCCCACCGCGCCCGGACATGTCCGCCGCCACCGCCACCTCACTCCGTCCAACCAGGACTCGCCACGTCGCCCCGCCGCCGCTCTCCTCCAACCACAGCTTGCCACATCAGCCCGCACGCCGCTTCGGCCACCGCAGACTTCGTCTCCGGCGAGCATCGGTTCATGTGCACAAACCCTAGATCTGGGAGAGGTTGACGTTTTCACCAAGTCCCGGTAATTTTTAGCGTTATTCATCGCATCATATCTCTGCAACCGTGGCTCCATTTTCGGCGTGTAGCATATCAAATTGTTCATCTCGACGAGTACTTCATTTCTTTCCATTGCACCATGTTCATTTGAGCGCATCTTGATACCTTAAATGCTGCTGGAAGAGTGCTAGTTTATATCAGTTTCAGATTCTTATCAGTAATTGGTCTTTTGTCATTTTTGCCATGATTAATGTGTGCCTCCTATGATCTTGAGCCCTACATGTGTTTTGAAGTATGCCATGCCATCTTTAAAGGGTTGTATGCCATGTATTTTTGTGATCTTTGTGGTGAATAGCACAAGCATGCAAAGTAGCTCTCGTAATATTGTCGATTTCAGGGACTTGTAATTTCACTAAGTCCTTTTCCTACTGTTATTTTTATGCCATGTATTCATGTTGCTACAGAGTGATCCATGCCTCTTTTGAGCATATTCAGTAAGGATCATTTTGAGATAATGTTAAGCTCTATCCATCCATGTCTTTGTTTGCAATTATGGAGCACCCTAGCTTGACTCAATCTTGCTCTACTTTTGCTATAAAATGTTCCTGGCAGATTGTTTACATGTTAATCAATTTTGCCGAGGTTGTTGTAGTTGATCCGTGCATGCTATGAGGTTGTTCTTGCCATGTTTAGCTTCTATGCCATGTCTACTTGCTGGGTGTATGCTTAGTTTGTCATGCAATGCCTTGTAGTGAGTGCATCGAGCTTGTAAACATGCCTACTTAATATCTGCTTTGCCATGTTCCAGTTTTTCTACTATGTCTGAATCTGTTAACGAAACTTGCTATGTTCACATGGTTGCCATTGTATTTTCTGATCCTTATTGGCTTATGGTCAGTAAGGGACTTTTGTTATACGCTTTGTGTAGTTTCATGCCATGCCTTGCTTTGCTATGATCTATTCCTGTATCATGTTGTTATCTTGCTCTAAACATTGCTTCCTGATGTTAAATCATGCCATGTTATTTTCACCAAGTCTGTAACCTGATATCTTTTGCACTTTTGCCATGCTTGTTTGAACCTGCTATTGAGTGAATTGGCTGCAGCTCAGTGTTCATCTTTTGTCAAGCTTCTTGAGTGGATCCCTGCCATGTGTTTTGTTGTTATGTTAGAGTGCAGTAGCTTGTTGTTCTTGATGCATTTAGATGGCCTCGTGCTGTTAGTCACAGATCGGTGCCATATTTGTTTTGCTTGTCATTTGCAAACCGTGCATCCGATTCCGGTGATCTTTATATCGATTTCGACTGAAATCAACTCCTATTTGCAGTGGCACTCTTGGTTTTCCAAGTTGAGGCCAGGTTCAATCTTTCCTTCCCAAAACATGCATATGCATCGCATATCACATCCCGCATATCATGCCATGTTTTGCATCATGTTGCTTGTGCATTGCACGTGGTTGATTGTGTCTCCCTTTGCTTGTGTTCTTGCTTTGGGTAGAGCCGGGAGATGAGTACGTGATTGAGGAACCCATTGAGTACGCTTACGAGGATCAAGCTTTCGTCTTCTCGGAGAACTTTGCAGGCAAGATGACCATACCCTCGAAATCACTTCTATCTTTGCTTGCTAGTTGCTCGCTCTATTGCTATGCCTATGCTGCGATACCTACCACTTGCTTTATCATGCCTCCCATATTGCTAAGCCAAGCCTCTAACCCACCTTGTCCTAGCAAACCGTTGTTTGGCTATGTTACCGCTTTGCTCATCCCCTCTTATAGCGTTATTAGTTGCAGGTGAAGATTGGACTTTGTTCCTTGTTGGAACATGGATATTTGTTGGGATATCACAATATCTCTTATTTATATTAATGCATCTATATACTTGGTAAAGGGTGGAAGGCTCGGCCTTATGCCTGGTGATTTGTTCCACTCTTGCCGCCCTAGTTTCCGTCATACTGGTGTTATGTTCCTTGATTTTGCGTTCCTTACACGGTTGGGTTATAATGGGAACCCCTTGACAGTTCTCCTTGAATAAGACTCCTCCAACAAGGCCCAACCTTGGTTTTACCATTTGCCACCTAGCCTTTTTTCCCTTGGGTCGGCCAACCCAAGGGTCATCTTTATTTTAACCCCCCCCCCCCGGGGCCAGTGCTTCTCTAAGTGTTGGTCCAACCTGAGCGATGTTCGGCGCCCCCTGGGCAACCAGGGTTTATGCCAACCCGACGTCTTGCTCATCCGGTGTGCCCTGAGAACGAGATATGTGCAGCTCCTATCGGGATTAGTCGGAACATCTAGGTGGCTTTGCTGGTCTTGTTTTACCATTGTCGAAATGTCTTGTAACCGGGATTCCGAGCCTGATCGGGTCTTCCTGGGAGAAGGAATATCCTTCGTTGACCGTGAGAGCTTGTGATGGGCTAAGTTGGGACACCCCTGGAGGGTTATGAACTTTCGAAAGCCGTGCCCGCGGTTATGGGCAGATGGGAATTTTTTAATGTCCGGTTGTAGAGAACTTGACACTTAACTTAATTAAAATGCATCAACCGCGTGTGTAGCCGTGATGGTCTCTTCTCGGCGGGGTCCGGGAAGTGAACACGGTGTTGGAGTTATGCTTGAACGTAAGTAGTTTCAGGATCACTTCTTGATCATAGATTCTCGAACGTGCTTTGCCTTCTCTTCTCGCTCTCATTTGCGTAAGTTAGCCACCACATATGCTAGTGCTTGCTGCAGCTCCACCTCATACCTTTCCCCTACCCATAAGCTTAAATAGTCTTGATCGCGAGGGTGTGAGATTGCCGAGTCCCCATGACTCACAGATTACTTCCAAAACCAGTTTGCAGGTGCCGATGCAACCGTGTAGGTGACGCAACTGAGCTCAAGGAGGATCTTGATGAAGATCGTGTCCTTTGTATTGTTTCGTTTCAGTTGATCAGTAGTGGAGCCTAGTTGGAGCGATCGGGGATCTGTAGCATTAGGGGTAGTCTTCTTTATTTTGGTTCTGTAGTCGGACCTTGATTGTATCTGGATGATGTAATGCTATATTCATGTATTGTGTGACGTGGCGATTGTAAGCCAACTATGTATCTCTTTATCCCTTTCTTTCAGTACATGGGATGTGTAAAGATTACCCCTCTTGCGACATGCCTACAATGCGGTTATGCCTCTAAGTTGTGCTCCGACACGTGGGAGATATAGCCGCATCGTGGGTGTTACATCTCCTCAGGAGGCTGTTCTTCCCTTGTAACTGTTCATCCTAAGCCCAAGAGGCAATCCACCACACCACACTGGAGTAGGGTATTACACCACATTGGTGGTCAGAACCAATATAAATCTTGTGTCCCTTGTTCTGTGGGTTCGACGCGCTAAGACTTGAGATTGCAGTGAGGGCGTGAGCTAGAGGGGGAGAGATCTTCCTGTGCACCCTAGTGTTCAAACCTCAAGGGTTTTTCCAGAACCCGAAATCCGACATATGGCGCGCTAGGTAGGGGTGCACCGAAGCTCCACCTCTCTGCTTGCTTTGTCCAGCTTCATGGTGGACGCCACCCCTCCGGTTAGGCCGGCGTGCGCCTGCGGATGCGCCGCGGGTGTCCGAGCCTTCACCCACACCTTGCGGCAGGTGCGGTGGCCGCGCAAGTTCAAGCCAGAGATGCCACCCCGCTACGATGGCGCGGTAGACCCGACGGCCTTCTTGCAGGCATATGAGAAGGCCGTCCTCAAAGACGGAGGCGATGACCAGCTCATGGCCAACTGGTTCTCCCTGGCCCTGGCCGGCGCACCACGTGCCTGGCTGCTCAGCCTATCGGGATCTTCGGTGACCTCCTGGGAGGAGCTGCGCGGTCTCTTTGTCGCGTGCTTCGCGGCCCCGGCAGCCCTCGCCGTCGCGGACCTCCTCGACGGCTCACCCTCAGACCGTCACGCCAAGCCGTTATTTTGCCAGATTGGCGTCGCCTCCGCGCGCCAAGGAGCTCCCCCGGATTGGGCGGCACCCAAGGCCAACCTTACCTTTGATGCGGGGGATCACCTCGCCAACACCGCCGGCTCGGGCGTGCTCCCAATGTTGTGCACGCCCACCATCTGCAACGTAGCTGTCACCAAGAGCCTCATCGACGACGCGCCGGTCTCAACGTGCTCTCTATGGAGGCTTTCAGCCTTCTTCATGTACCACTCCAGCGGCTCCGACCCAGCAAGCCCTTCTCCAGGGTCGGCAGCGGCTCCACTAGCCCCTTGGGGCAGATCCACCTCCCTGTGAGCTTCGGCACCCGCGACAACTACCGCACCGAGTTGATCGACGTCGACGTCGCCAGCATCAGCCTCCCGTACAATGCCATCCTCGGATACCCGGCTATAGCCCAGTTCATGGCGGCAACCCATCCAGCATACAACCACATGAAGCTGCCCAGGAGCAAAGACGTCCTCACCATAGTTGGGGTTACCAAGGAGGCTCTAGCGGCGCTCAAGTATGCCCTCAAGACCGCTGTGGTGGCATGACCGGCCAACGAGGCCACCCTAGGGGCTAAGGAGGCCACACCAGCAAAGAAGAAGCAGTTGTTCACTCAAGATCGGGCCGAAACCAAGCATGTGCCGGTCGAGCAAGATGGGTCCTCAGGAGCCACCTTCACCATAGGCACCAACCTCGACCCAAATCAAGAAGAGGCACTGGTGAGGTTCTTGCGCGCGAACAAGGATGTGTTCGCCTGGGAACCCAAGCAGCTAGTGGGGGTTCCAAGAGGGGTGATCGAGCATCACCTAAGGGTGTACCCCAATGTGCACCCCGTGAAGCAGAATGCACAGCAACAATCCACGGAGAAGCAGTCCTTCATCATCCAGGAAACCCACAAGCTGGAGGCGGCGGGTGTCATTCGCGATGTTCGATACCCCGAGTGGCTGGCGAACCCTGTCGTCATACCGAAGAAAGGCGGGATGGAGCGCATGTGTGTTGACTTCACCAACCTCAACAAGGCTTGTCCCCAAGACCCTTTCACGCTCCCGCACATCGATCAGATTGTCGACTCCACCGCCGAATGCAACCTGCTGTGCTTCCTGGACGCATTTTCAGGTTATCACCAGATCAAGATGGCGGTGGAGGATGTGGAGAAGACAGCCTTCCTCACCCCGTGTGGGGTGTACTGCTACACTTGCATGTCGTTCGGGCTGCGCAACGCAGGCGCGACCTTCCAACGACTAATGCACATCTCCCTGGGTCAACAGCTCGGGAGGAACGTTGAAGCCCACGTCGACGACATTATGTTAAAATCTCGGGAGGCAAGAACTTTGATTCAGGACCTGGAGGAGACCTTCGCGAGTGCGCCAGGTGGACTTGCGGCTCAACCCAGAGAAATGTGTGTTTAGTGTCCCTTCCGGCAAGCTGTTAGGCTTCCTCGTGTCCCACAGGGGGATCGAGGCCAAGCCAGAGAAGGTCAAGGCAATAGAAGACATGAGCCCACCGCAAACTCTTAAGGAGATGCAGAAGCTTGCAGGCTGCGTGACCTCGCTGGGGCGCTTCATCTCCAAGCTGGGAGAGCGCGCCCAACGTTCTTCAAGCTGATGAAGAAGAAGGGACCGTTCGAGTGGACCCCAGAAGCCGACCAAGTGTTTCAAGACCTCAAGAGATACCTGACCAGCCCTCCGTGATGGTGGCACCTCGCCCTCTCGAGCCCCTGGTGCTTTACCTTGCCTCCACTCCCTACGCCGCCAGCGCAGCTCTAGTGGCGGTTCGGGAGGAGCGCCAGGCCAGGGGGCTGCCGCGCCATGTAGCGCCACCAACCGAGGCGATGCAGGACCCGGAGGGCACCGCAAGGGCTAAAGCAACGCCAATGGGTGACCAGGCCCGGCAAAGCGGTGTTCGCAGGCCGGTAGAGGCCCCAGCAGGCAATCAGGCTCTTGAGGTCCCGTCATCTTAGGAGACGCCCCAACTGTCGACAGGCACAAGCTCCATCGATGTTCCTGCCCTCGTCAAGCACTCGGTGTATTTCGTCAGCACGGTACTGTGGGATGCAAGGGCACGGTACCCCATTCCTTAGAAGCTCTTGCTCGCGCTTCTAGTGGCCTCACGCAAGCTGTGGCACTACTTCCAAGTTCACCCAATCAAGGTCGTCTCATCCTACCCGCTGGAGAGGGTACTCAGGAGCCCCAACACTGTCGGAAGAGTCGCCGAATGGAACATCGAGTTGCAAGCATTCTAGCTAGTGTTCAGCACAACTAGGGTCATCAAGGGGGCCGTGCTCGCCAACTTCATGGGAGAATGGACCGACTCCCAGGGTTTGAAGCAGGCGAGGACCGATCCCTCTCACCAGGAAGTGAAGCACCAGATGGTTGTGACATGTATTTCGATGGCGCGTTCACACGCCAGGGCGCGGGGGCTGGAGCAGTGCTCATCTCGCCTACTCAGGACAAGCTCTACTACGCCATGCAGCTCTACTTCCAGCAGGGCGAGAAGGTCTCCAAAAACATCATGGAGTATGAAGGCCTCATCGCCGGCCTCAAGGCCGCGGTGGCCCTAGGGGTGAAGCGCCTCACCATCAAGGGTGACTCGCATCTCCTCGTCAACTTCTCCAAAAGGTATACGAGCCAAAGGACGAGCACATGGAGGCATACCTCGCGGAGGTACGCAAAATGGAAAAGCATTTACTGGGTCTAGAGTTGTAGCACGTACCCCGTGGCACCAACAAGGAGGCCAACGACATCACCAAGAGGGTGTCCAAGCAACAACCCCAAGAGCCTGGCGTCTTTGAGGAGTGGCTCTTCAAGCCGTCGACAGCACCTCCGCTCCCGGGGCCGGTGCTGCCTCGGGAGGAACTCCCCCAACCACCTGCCTCGGGAGCCCCGGCCTGCGGCCTGACCTCAAGAGCGCGCCTACTCCTAGCGCTCGAGCCTCAGGAGGGGTGCTGGACCAAGGAGCTCAAGGAATACCTGACGCAAGGGACGCTGCTGGAGAAGGAGGAGGACGCGGAGCGCGTGGCCCAACAGGCTACAGCATACTGCATCTAGGACAGTGAGTTATACAAGAAGCGGCCAAATGATGTTTCCTTACGATGCATCTCAAGGGAATAGGGGAACGAGTTGTTGGCCGACATACACGGCGGAGACTGCGGGCACCACTCATCATCACGGACCCTCGTCGGCAAGGCATTCCGCAGTGGGTTCTACTGGCCTATTGATGTAGGGTAGGCGCCCTATGAGCCGATCTTTCAGGAAAGGAGCGGATCCCGCGGTGAACACGATGCACACGAGGATGGAAGCGAGGGGAAAGACACGAGAGGAACACAAGAAACCAACACATATGATCACACATGCGCTAGATCCATGAACACAAAGGAAGATACACGATCTAAAGTCAACAACAGACGATACGAGAGGTAACCGGCCTTCCCCATGAGGAGGTCTTGAGTTCTTCTCCAAAAGGAGGTCTTGAATCCAAAGGGATCTTCTCCGTGGAGGCCGCGGTCTCTCTCGTGGAGTAGATCCGATGTGGATGAGCGTAGCTCTATCTCTAAACATGAGCTAAACCAACATTGACCCTAACTAGGAGGTGGTGGGGGAGTATATATAGTCTAGGGACACGAAGGGGTAAGTGAGGGGTACATGGGCTTCGGCCCGCAACACTGGACACAACCAGGGGCTGGTCGTCCGACAGGTACCGGACGTCCGGTGGCTCGCGAGGGTCCGGTCGTCCGGTACTTGTCGGACGTCCGGCATTTTGGCTCAGATGAGGCGGTGCCGGATTTCCGGGGGCGGTCGGACGTCCGGACGCTGGAGTGTGTCGGATGTCCGGGACTTGTCGGACGTCCGCTCATTTTGGCTCTGGTGCGGGATCGCCGGTCGTCCGGTCCAGGCCGGTCGTCCGGTGGGTCTTCAGGCGTCGGACGTCCTGTCCCGACCGGTCGTCTGGTGGTTGGAGCTTCTTCCGTGGCCCTTCTTCTTGTTCCTCGTGCTTGGTATCCTCTCCTTCTTATCCATGGGCTTCCTCTTGGTGCCTGGTCATGCATAGCACACATGTTTGAGGTAGTAGCCATGTCTCACGTATGGAAAGTGATGGTTCGAAGAGGAGCGAGTTCACCTTGTGTCCAATGGTGCCTAGTTGAGGTCTCGTCTTATGTTCTCTAGGGTCTTGGAGAGTAGTCAGAGTGTACATGGGGATGATCGTGGGATGCTCCGCATCATCTCCCCCCCCTTGGGAAAGATCCAACCTCGGATCGTGATCCTCATCACCATGGAAATGGTTGTCGTGGACGGACTAGTAGTTGGACGGAGTTGAAGGCATGGCGCAATCCAAGTACTCCAAGGTGTCTCCGATATGTGGTACATGCAAAATGAGCAAACACGAAGTACACTTGGAAATACAATGGTTAGCGCACACAAAGTGTCCATCAAGTAAACATGTGACCGTGCGACAATATTGATCATGACAAGGTGCATGAAGCTTATCCAAAAGATATGGAAATGTATGCACAACATTCATGGGAGCGAAAGCAAGAATATGATCAATGCAACCACGGTACAAAATGATGTCATAGTGAGATGGTTTATCAATAGTGTGAATATGGTAATGGATGCTCAATGTGATGTGATCATGCAATTGATGGTAGGCAATAAGATCATGATGTATGGATATGCCATCAAGAAAGATCACAACAAATTTGGTAAGGAAATGCACAAGCTCATATATCATGGATGACACGGGAATACAAGATGCAACAAGGCAATCATAATGTGAGCCAATCCATACATAAGATGCAAATTTGTCATGTGTATGATATATCCAATGAGAATGGCATGTGTGAGCACAATCAACAAATATGGAGGTGTTGGTGTACCAATGCTCAATGTCGTGGCATGAGTGGAGGTTCGAAGGTGCTTCCAATAAGTCCGAGCGCTCCTCAATGTGAAGGTCCATAGAGCCAATCTTCAATGTCGCTCCTCCGTTCGCGAGATGTACCATGTAGAGAACAAGAAGGAAACAACAATGAAAGAGTGACCCATCCAATATGCATATTTGAGGATGGCTCAAAGGGAAGGAGTTCACCTTTAGGAGATTCTCGCAAATGTTGGTGCTGCACATCGTGTATGCCTTCACATGACCAAATTGTGTGATGACGGTATCGCCTTGTGAATCCTTCAACATTAAAGAACATGACAAACACTCAGAAAAACAAATGAGGTTAGCGGAGATGCAAAACCTATCATTTGTGTGGTAAAATACCCAACAAGTGGTTGCATCATGCTCATCATAAGAAAGGACAAGGGAGCATTTCATAGTATGGAGGCATATGATGCGAGAACAACCAAATACAATAGGCTCAATCAAGCAAGCATGCATCACAAGTAAAGTGTCCAAGTCTCCACGATCAATAAGCATAACAATTGGAGGCAAGCGACAATGAACAAAATATATCATGTGAGAGGCATGAACATATACGTCATCAACCCAAGAAAGCAAGTAATAATGGAACATGGGTGATGCGACAAAGCAAGCAATCATAGCAATCAAGTGGTGTGAGCTAGTGGTGCGAAGATGCAACATACTAGAGGGAATCATAGCAAGCATGTCATGGGTGCAAATAGTGTGCATGAATCGTTCACATGACATAACACAAGCATGAAAGGAGGATATGAGCAAAATAGCATCAATAGCATGAGGCACATGATAAACATGGCAATAGCAACAAGGGTCTCCACCAAGCATGCAAATACACATAGGAGTAGCATAATGGTGAATCATGGATAGATGCAAGCAAGGGTCACAATTGCATGGCAAAGGCATAAGCATAGCATGCAAAGTGACACATGGTAAAATGAGCATGAAGCGACAAGCGGTATATAGCCCATAGCCATGTGAGAGCCAAGTGAGAGAGATGCGCAGAGTCATTGCGCGAAGAGAGCGGTGGGAAGGATAGTTCACTAGATCCCAAGTCATCTTTGCTCTCAAGAGCTCGTTTCGTCAACTCATGGGATTGTGAGGTTGACGAGTGTTCATAAGTACCTACACAAAACAAAGGCAAAGGAAAAATTGTGTGTGCGTGGTAGATGTACACATCATCCATCATGATGCGCACGTGCTTGTGTTGGTTAGCACAAAATATCCAATGCTCAAATAAATGAGATCCGTGATATAGAAACATGTCATCCATCATGATTGCTTTGCTATTATGTATAGCATAATGGAGACTCGAATTGTGTAATGCATCACAAGAAATATGTAGAGCATTGTTATTGATGGAATGCATATGGCGCAAGCAATTATGGGAATCATGCAAAGTATGGAATGCATCAAAATCTCTTAATATGTATGAGGAAACTATGGGGGTCTCCTCATGAGAATTAATGGAAACATCACATGGAGAATATTGACAACATCCAAAACAAAGCATATTTGGTTATATGTGATCATGTCATGGCATAGTAGATGAATTGCACAAATCATGTAAAGGAAGCATGGCAATATCATCACATGAAAAACAAAATCCAATGACCATCATCTCGTCATATATGCCATAAGTGCAAATGGGATTTATTTTAATGGCGCATGCATAGTCACTATATTGAGATTGAAATGATGCAATGTGGGAGATCTCATTCATAGCATATGACAAGTTTAAAGGATTATCATACATGATGTGACCAATAGAATTTTCACATGATATCCTATGGAGCATAGCATCACACCTAGGCAAATCAACATGATCATCATCATATTCATCATAAATTGGCAAGTCATGACATGAAGAATTCACACTAGCATGAAGCATGGTAATAGGTGTGTCAACATCATGCAAGCAATCATTGGCAAAATAGTCCACTAGTGGGACAAGTGAAGCACCATCACCTATGTTATCTTTGGAGCATCGCTCATGTGTTGTAGGTGAGGTGTCGAAGACCGAGTCGTGGTCATCATCATCTTGATGGAACCATGTGGGGGTGCATCTTCTTCCACCATGGCCATCGTCATCTGCATTGGAGGTATGGACTCATGGAGGATAGGCGTGTCGTCATGTAGGAGACCTAGCACCAAGGAAAACACACTCGGAGTAGAGGTTAAGTCATTAGAAATCAAAGTGGCCTCACATGCCCTCTCAACTACCTCACTCACTAAATTTTGTTGCTCACTCACTCCCTCTTGGATGCTCTCACTCATATGGTTGGTGGAGTCACTCAAAGGCTCTCAACCTCACATAGGATGTGTGGCATGCTCTCAAGTGTGTGGCTAGTGGTGGTCACACTCCTCCTCTCATAGAAAATGCACTCAATGGCACATATGGTGGAGTCACTCATATCACTCGTGGTGTGGTGGCTCTCCTCACATGGGAATTGGGGCATCTCTTTATATGTGGGTGTCGGAGAGATGTTGGTGCAAATGTCTCCCTACTCAATCATGTCGTCGTCGTGGCCGTGGATGAAGGCCGAAGATGGCACATCATCACTCTCCTCTAAGACCAAAGATAGGGTCTCATGTGCGGTCTCGTAGCTTGACTCGGAGTATGAGTCCAATATGGGCGCCGTATTCATGTTGTTGAAGAGGTTCATGCTCATTGTCATGGTCGAATGGGATGGCCCTAGCTCAACCTTCTTGTCGCCGGCTTGTTGTTAGAGGCCCATATGATGTGGCACCTCGTAGCTCGACTCCATGACCGAAGGGAATGTCCCATACTCGGCCATCTTCCTTGGAGGGCTTCCAAAGATGGAAGTGCCGCCCTCGCTCGTAGGTGGTCGCCTCGTTGGTGAAGATGTCGATGTAGGTGAACTCATGGGAAGTAGGCGAAGATGCCGTACGTCCGAAGGCGAAGATGCCTTGATGGCACTTGGCGAAGATGCCGAAGTGGTTGTTGTAGCCGTAGCGTGCTCTTGGTGGTGCCTGTCTCGCGGTCTTCTCTTGTGGTCATCAAGTTTGGACTTGGCGTGGAGTAGGGCTTGTTGGGACTTGTGCATTTGCGCTTGATGAGCATCGTCAAGATGATGGTGTCGTTGTCGTGCTTGAGTTCGTAGTAGATATCGTTCGTCGTCGTCATGCACATGTTGCTTGGAGGTGACTTGCCCTTCATGACGAGGTGGATCACGAACGTGATGGTTGTCGCCATGGAGATGTGGACGAGGACGACTTGCGCTTGCATCATTTTTGTGCTCCAAAGACTTGTGACTTGAACGTCGCCACCTTGAGGATGATGAAGGGGAAGAACGGTTGATCAACAATGTCCGAATCTCCTCCATCCTTGCATCTTGCTCCTCCTTTTGTGCGTAAAGCTTGTTGTCGATGTAGTCCCTTTTCCTTGCTTCGGAGTGACGAATGTCGATGGAGAGGTTCTTGATGCGCTCTCACAATCTTGATTGTGCGCCTTGCATTTGTTGTTGTAGATTGAAGATTGACGCTTTGGTGATGTAGTTGTTCACGTCGTTGTTGTTGTGGAAGACTAGAGATGAAATGCCTTGCCTATCCATCACAAGACTCGAGCCAATATGAGTGGGAGAAAGAGAAGAACGAATACCAAATGTACCTTGACCGAAGTTGAAGGTGGATCGATGATCACTCCAATGTGGAACAAGGAAATAGCACAATTGGTACCAAATCTTGTCGGTTTCTCAGACCTACACAAATAAGGCTTATGGTGGAGCTCGGTGAGGATAGTGGCACAAAAATTTGATGCGAAATGTTAGCAAGAGTCTATAATGTTGAAAGAGATTCACAAATTTGCAAGTGAAACAAGTAGACCAATAGCTATATGTGGCACACAGAAACACGCACACAGATAGATAAATGGGGTCATGCAACCACGGAATGAGCTCAAAATGTGGAATCCACGGAAAATGCTCTTGTTGCACAACTCTAGAGAGACGCTAGCACGATTGCTCAATAGGCGGATACGACACTTGTGCACAACCTATAGGAGACAAAAATGCAACGACTTCTATCCCAAGTATGCTATGTATATGATGTTCTGGTTGTATGATCCAAGATGATTGGATATGAAAATCTTATGCAATGTGGTATGATGCTATGGCACTTGCTTACAAGCTCTTTATTCACTCTTTTTATTTGTTTAAAATCTTTTTATTTTTTTATTTTTTTTTGTATGGCCACTTTGCGGAATGCACAAACCAAGATAGTAATTCTGTATATGCGGGAACAAACTTGTGGCACAAGGGATGATATGGTACCAATATGATATGGTATGTATGCAATGGATGGTGTAGATCACTAGTGTACACAAGTACGTTGCCGGCAATACTCAAATGGCTAGTCTCGATAAGCAAGTGACGCAAATGGGCTAGGGGTAAACAATGCAAAGGCAAGGGAATATACAATGGAGGGATACCACGATACCAAGATGATATGGAGGTTACCGTCCGTGTCGATGATGAGTGGCGGTGATCTTGATGTAGACACCAAGATGATAGAGACTCGTCCCTAAGTAGCTGAAACACCTTAGGAAATGGAAAAACCACAAACTCAAAATCTCAAACGTCAAATGTCAAAATGGTGGTAGCGGGATGCGGTGGTGGTTGCGGAAGCTCAATGGGATTGCGGAAATGCAATGATGGGTTTGCGAGTAGGCCATGCGAAAATGGAGGTTAAGGTGGTGGACTATACACGGTGTCGGAGTTGGAAGCACGGTCCCTAAGTAGCCGAAACACCTTAGGAGACACAACTCACAACACAAACAAATTGGGTTAAGTTGGGGTGGCGGGAGTGTATAGTGGTCAAGCCTATGCGGAAGTTATGGTGATGGTGGTGGTTGATGAATAAGCAACCGCCCCTAAGTAGCCTAGACACCTTAGGAGACTCAAATCACTCCTCAAGCAACCACAAATGCGATGGGTAAAAAAATTGGTTAGGTTGCGGAAGTCGGTGGTGGAGTAGCGGATGATGTGGTGGAAGCCCTAGGCAAAGATGCCAAAACTCCCAAATTTGATGGAGTCAAAAGACATTGGTGGTATTTTTGTTGGAAGGGGGAAGTCAAGATCTTTTCAACGAGCTAAAGAACGCGAAAATCGGACTCCGGATGAATTAGTTATGGCCGAAACAAAATTTGAGCGAAATCAGTTTTTACAGGTTACGGACGTCCGCACAAGGTCGGATGTCCGGGGGCCGGATGTCCGGGCGGGCTCGGAAATCCGTAAATTCGGCTCGGGTTAGGGGTGCCGGTCGTCCGAAAAAGGTCGGACGTCCGGTCGTTCCAGGGGCTCCGGACGTCCGTGAAAGGTCGGTCGTCCGATGGGTCGGGGTCAACGCGAGATGCGAGATCCGGGGCGCGATTTTGGGCGGAATTTGGGGATTTTGGGGTCAAAATTGACGAGATTTTGTGGGTGAAAGATGGGGAAACTTGGGGAGATGCTAGATCCACTTGAAACCAAGCAAATCCATGGATCAAAATCAACAAAACTTCGTCAAACTAACAAATCACAAAAAAAATTGGGGCTATTTTTGGTGGGGATTTTCGAATTTAGGGAAGAACACAACAAAATTAGGCTAGAAAACAACGAGGGGAGGCTCCGAAATCGTGATCAACGTGGCTCATGATACCAAGATGATGCAGGGTAGGAACCCTATGAGCCGATCTTTCACGAAAGGAGCGGATCCCGCGATGAACACGAAGAACACGAGGATGGAAACAAAGGGAAAGACACGAGAGGAACACGAGAAACCAACAAATATGATCACACATGCGCTAGATCCATGAACACAAAGGAAGATACATGATCCAAAGTCAACAACGGACGATACAAGAGGTAACCGGTCTTCTCCGTGAGGAGATCTTGAGTTCTTCTCCAAAAGGAGGTCTTGAATCCAAAGGGATCTTCTCCGTAGAGGCCGCGGTCTCTCTCGTGGAGTAGATCCGATGTGGATGAGCGTAGCTCTATCTCTAAACATGACCTAAACCAACGCTGACCCTAACTAGGAGGTGGTGGAGGAGTATATATAGTCTAGGGACACGAAGGGGTAAGTGAGGGGTACATGGGCTTCGGCCCGCAACACTGGCCACAGCCAGGGGCCGGTCGTCCGACAGGTACCGGACATCCGGTGGCTCGCAAGGGTCCGGTCGTCCGGTACTTGTCGGACGTCCGGCGTTATGGCTCGGATGAGGTGGCGCTGGATTTCCGGGGGCGGTCGGACATACGGACGCTGGAGTGTGTCAGATGTCCGGGACTTGTCGGACGTCCGCTCATTTTGGCTCAGGTGCGGGATCGCCGGTCGTCCGGTCCGGGCCGGTCATCTAGTGGGTCTTCAGGCGTCGGACGTCTGGTCCTGACCGGTCGTCCGGTGGCTGGAGCTTCTTCCGTGGCCCTTCTTCTTGTTCCTCGTGCTTGGTGTCCTCGCCTTCTTGTCCATGGGCTTCCTCTTGGTTCCTGGTCATGCATAGCACACATGTTTGAGGTAGTAGCCATGTCTCACGTATGGAAAGTGATGGTTCGAAGAGGAGCCACTTCACCTTGTGTCCAATGGTGCCTAGTTGAGGTCACGTCTTATGTTCTCTTGGGTCTTGGAGTGTAGTCGGAGTGTACATGGGGATGAACGTGGGATGCTCCGCATCACCTATGGCTCTCAACGACGCAACCGAGCTGGTGAAGTCCTGCGAGGCCTGCCAATTCCATGCCAAGCAGATCCATCAGCCAGCTCAGGGCCTCCAGACCATCCCGCTCTCGTGGTCGTTCGCAGTCTGGGGGCTGTATATCTTAGGCCCATTCCCTCAAGCGCCTAGGGGCTACCGCTACCTCTACGTCGCCATCGACAAGTTCACCAAATGGGCGGAGGTAGAAGACGTCTGCACCATCCCGGCCGGATCTGCGGTTAAGTTCATCAAGGGTGTCGTAAGCCGGTTTGGGGTCCCTAATCGCATCATCACTGACAATGGCCCGTAGTTCACTAGCAATCTTTTCAAGGCATACTGTGCTAACCTTGGAACACAGATCTGCTACGCTTTAGTGGCACACCCCAGGAGCAACGGTCAAGCCGAACGCGCCAACGCGGAGGTCCTCAGGGGCCTCAAGACCAGGAATTTCAAGAAGAAGCTTGAGGCATGCGGCAAGGGCTGGCACGATGAGCTCCAGTCTGTGCTGTGGTCCATCGCACCACCGCCACCAAGCCAACAGGCGAGACCCCATTCTTCCTTGTCTACGAAGCAGAAGCGGTTCTCCCTCACGAGGTTAGGCATCGCTCCGCGCAGGTCTTGGCGTTCAATGAGACGCAGCAGGACGCCATGCAGGGGATGGACCTTGTGCTGGGGGAGGAACACCGCCGTGAAGCCTCGCTCCGAGCGGCAAGGTACTAGCAGGTGCTACGACGGTACCACTGTCAGAGCGTCCGCTCCGGGACGCTCGAGGTGGGCGGTCTCGTCCTGAGGTGGGTGCTCTCCACGGAAGGGATGCATAAGCTCTCGCCCTTGTGGGAGGGCCCGTTCAGGATCGCCCGTGTCTCCAGGCCTGGCGCCGCGTGCCTGGAGACACAAGACGGGATCCCCATCCAGAACGCCTGGAACATCCAGCAGCTCTGGAGGTTCTACCCATGAAGCAAGGCCCAGTGCCTGGGAAGCAAGGCTCTGTGCCTGTGAAGATCTCCGCTCGTGACACTCTCACGTAATAATGAGTGGGGCTATACATGCCCCGGAGTCTCAGGAGTGCCGCCCTTGGGCCTCAGGGGCTCCCTCCGACATCTTAGGGGCAGCACTTAGCTCCGCGCTAGTGAGAAGACTAGACTAGGTGCCGGACACGGCTTTTCATTTTCTTTCCGTAGTTCGCTTGCCCATTTTCTTAATGGAAGTTTGCATTCTAGCTTTTCTTGTCCTCTTGGTTTGATCGCCTTTTCCTTTGTTCTTCCTTGGATCTTTGTTTTGGTCCGTGCTCACCCTCGCATGCCTCGCGAGGGGGCTGGACAGGTGCCCCCTCGTGAGCGTTTTTCATGTTCTTCGTGAGGCACCCTCGCCCGAGCCCGCAAGCTGGCACACCTCTCGCAATCAGTGCCCTCGGGTACCGCGATACGAAGCGCTGGGTCATGGCCGGTGGCGCCTGTGACTAGGATTCGGAAGAATAAGAGTTTCCTAATGAATTTTTGCAGTTCCTAGACGTCTTCCGAGCAAAGGAGGCCTTGCCAGGCACTGGGGAATGCGTGCCTCACGAGGTGGAAACTACTTCAGGCACATCAAGCTAAGTTATCTCTACACGCCTACATAAAATGTTGGCACCACAACATGACGCAGGGACGATAAACATAACATAGCAACTCGGAAATCATGGTTCATTACACGCCCCTGCAGGGCCCATACTTGTTTCTTCTTAAATGCAGGAAGGAAAGAACAAAACAAAAGTGGTGCGTGCCCCATAGTAGTTCACGAGGACGAAGCCATGACGCTCCCTCCACTACTAGGAAAAGGCCTACTAATGGTGCACTGGTTTTGCCTACTAATGGCGCATTACCAGTGCGTCATTAGTAGCACGCCACTAGTATATCTTACTAATGGCGCACCACAGGTGCGCCATTAGTATCTGGTATACTAATGGCGCACCAACTAGTGCGCCATTAGTAACAGCATGCGCCATTAGTGTGCCTCCCGGGGGGCCATACGTAAGCATGGCTTTGTCATACTAATGGCGCATTCTCTGTTGATGCGCCATTAGTATCCTTTGGCATACTAATGGCGCACCTGGTGGTGATGCGCCATTAGTATGAATATTTGGTTTTTTTTTTTTTTCCTTTTCTGATTTTTGCGCAGGTTACAAAATATATTATTAGACAGAATATAAAATATATTATTAGACAGAATATAGACAGCAGGACACAGCAACATCAGATTCATCGAATACAATAGAAGATTAGTCTCCGAATACAATTCATCATATTAGTCTCCGAATACAATTCATCATATTAGTCTTCGAATTCAAAAGACTGAACAAAGATAAAACATTACAAGTCTCAAGACCGTGAGTATCGAGTTTGTCTTCACATTACAAGTCGATATCGATCATCTAAACTACCATCACATAGAAGAGAGTTGTGGTCATCACGATGAGCATCATCGCGATCAAACTGGTCTTCATCCGGTTCCTCCAACGCTCCCTCCTCTCTCCTGCTTGATAGCGGGCGTATCTAGATTCGGCCTCCGCCCTAGTGGTGTACCCTTTGTAACTATTACCGCTGAAACGGTGAACCTGTCTCCGACACTCCTCCCAGTCGTCGTAGACTCCGGGAACCTTACCCTTGTACACGACATACGACGGCATCTCTATGCACAAGCCAAACAACAGACAATACATAAGCAATATGTAAGTATGCAACAAAAGGATCGGAAGAGAAAAGCAAGACATTAATAGCACGATTCATGGTCCTGCTAATAAATAGCATCGATTACATCTAAGTTGAACGACTGTCCAAACCAAAGAGACATACGAATTCATTAAAGTATAATTACAACATGAGCCAATCAATGTTTCAGAACTACACATCACTACTTTCGACTCGACTCATCAGACAGGAACGTGGATGAAGCCGCTGTCTGTCGTGATGGTCATGAAATCGTGGTCGTTGTCACCCTGCATTTGTAGCATTTCATCTATCTCGCTGTTGGACGGTTGATATTTGAGGAAGAACTGCCCCGAGGTATGAAGGACATCTTGATGGATGATGTCCGCAAACTCCGACTGGATGCGAAAGAATTCTTGTCTGGGGTCCGCGTCCTGGACTACCGACAAGCTCGCGGCCCAATCTTTGAGATTATCTGGTAGCAGAAGTTGATGATGGTCCCTTACGATCGCCCGCATCTGATGGAGGGCGTAGTAGGCATCCTTCTAACCGCCAGGCGGCTGCTTGACGCAGCAGAACTTCGTATTGTGTGAGAACATGTGCTTGCCGTACTTACGAACTGCCCTGGTGAAGGTGCCTCCAGATTTGGCGTAGGCGGGGAGAACATCATCAAGAACTTTCTTAACATTTGTGTAGTCTATCTTGGAGTTACGGATCGGGTCTAAATACGTGGCCATGGAATATTTCGGGCTTAAGAGGATGAGTGTGCAATGTGTGTCACTGCACAGAACACGGAATGTTAGAAAAAAAAGAAACGATCGAAATCTAAGAAATCATATGTTATGGGGCGGTTAAGGGATGACTTACTCGGGAAAGTAAGCCACAAGGAAGTTATCCTTATCTGGGTTTGCCAGAATGACGCCTTCGAGGTGTGAACTCGCAACTTGGCGGTCCCCAGCGCTGATCAAGTGCTTAGCACGCATGTAGAAGGGGTCGACTATCACGATGTCCGGGGTCTTGTCTCTAATGATCCGCATCTCCATACTCAGCGAAAACAGCCGAACGAAGGTGTAGTGCAGCGGATGAAGGTTAAACGTAGCAAAGATGTCATCAAACCGCAGGACGATCGTACCCCCGATGTCGCCATCCACAAAGCCCTTGCCCTCTGGCACCTTGGCCACGAAAACCGGGTATGCCACATCCTTCTCTCTGAGACGCCGCTTCTCCAAAGAAAGAACACCGTCGTGCAGACTCCGCATAGCACCGGATGCAGCATTCAGTATATTTGGCGGTAGCATCACCCTACCCTCCACATGCACCCTCCTCGAGATATCCTTAGGTGAAGGTGGCCCGTCCTGAGCACGGATCGAACTCGGTGCCGGCTGGCTCGCACCGGCGCCCTTGTTAGTCTTTCGTTTCCGTCCCTTCTTCTTGATCTCCTGTAATGGGACCGAGTTCTGCTCACAGACCGCCTTCTTGAGTGTGTTGGGGCTGATAATATTTCACACCTCAGCTATCTGAGGCTCGGTGAAGGCGGGAGCTGGAGGCGTGTCCTGAGAACTGAACGCCAGACGACGCCTGTTGCAATTGGATTTCTCCGCCGTACCAGCTAGATCACGGTCGTCTTGGTTGGGTTCTTGAGAAAGAGGCCCGCAGAACTCGTCAGCGTACCCATGTTCGGCAAAGTACTTATCAACTTTGGTAAATGTACCGTCGTCGTTGTCGTCGCCGTCCGGATCCTGTGCCATAGGGCTGTTCGGATCCTGTGCCATAGGGATGTCCGGCAGGTCCGGTAGCGTTGCGGTGTTCTTGCCATAGTTGGCGCCGGCACGACTGGCGGTCTTGTCTGTATGGTGGTGTCCCCCGCCCCCAAACGAATCTGGCTCTTCGGCCAAAGCAGGGGCCAGTTTACGCAGGTGCTGAGGGTCATCTCATCTTCTTCGTCGGCCCCAGCGGGTCAAATCGGAGGTAACAGCTTGTCGCAGCCTGGCAGCACCCGAACCACTTCAACCCTATCCATTGTGGGTGGCATCGGATTACCGTGGAACATGGGGTTGCCCGGTTGAACGATTCTGCCCTTGGCGACATCGACCAACTCGGCGCCCACGAAATGCAGAAGAGTGCAAGGAACGTCGGCGGTGCCCTGCGAAAACATGTACAGGGCGTCAGGGATGCCCAGTCAAAGGCAAGGAGATGAATTCATCGGCCGAGATGCTTGGTTACCGTGATGCCGTCAAGCTCGGCTAATGTCGAGGCACCGCCAATGGCAGGCGTGCAACTGACGGAGGGGGCGCTTGCTGGCGAGGTGCCGGCCAGCGTACACCCGGGTGCATTAAGCTCCAATGCCCATGCCGGCGCCGGAGACATGAATACCGCCTCCACCAGAGACACCAATGGCGCCGCCGCCGGAGACACCAATGGCGCCGCCTGCGCGCTGTGCGAGTTGCTGGCCGTGAAGCTGGGAATCGGGGGAGGCCCCTATTGGCCGCCCGCAATCCACGTCGTCAGCCCATGAATCAACGTAGGCACCATGGCGTTGAGCGTTGTTCCAAGTTGTTGTTGCACTTGCTCTTGGACAAGCTCCGGAATCCGCGCCACTTGTGCCTTGAGTTCTTCAACCTCGCGCGTCTGGCTTTCCGAGCTGGTCTTTTTCTCCTTCCGCACACCAGCGGTATAGTATGACCCCCATTTTGTGGACAAGCCTTTGCCAGCCACACGACCAGCTGATGTCGGCTTAGTGAGCTTATCCTTGTTTTTCATTACGTTCAATGCCCTATTTAAAGGGGTGTCGAAAGGGGAGCTCTTAGACGACCCCGCGCTACTGCTTTCAGTTTCCTGCGAAAGGAACGTGAACCATTTAGAAATATTGGGGATTAATTAGAGTGCAACCATATGGAGCTAATTACGTGGGGGTGTATTCCTTACCAGAAGAAGCTCAAGCGCCCTGGTCTTCGGATCCGTGGTAAGCTCCTTTGTTATCGGGTCCTCCTTGTACCGGGCCCTGACATAGTTCCTGGTCTGCTTGTCACCGCTGTATTTCTCGAAGCGGGGTGGTAGGCCTTGCTCGGCACGCTCCGCGTCCTCCTTGTCCCATATAGGCTCCGCCACTCTGTAACCGCCGGGACCGAGTTTGTGTTCCCCTAAGTTCAACTCCCGCATTTCTTTCCCCCACTGACTTGATTCGGAGGTTGCACTGCTCTCGCACTTGATCTTGAACTCCTTGTACTCATCTTCGCTCATCAAAGGATATTTCGCCTTGATCTTCTCATAACCACCACCTTTATCAATCATTCTCTTCACCGCGCTTTTCCAAGTAGATAGGGCCGTGCTCATCTTCGTGAGGGCGGCACTGTTCACTTTATTCCCTGAGAGGCGTGTGTTTTCAAATTCGGCGGGGAACTTGTATCGTTCGTGCAGCTTCGTGAAGAGGAGGTTGCGCAAATTCCCTCGGTCCTTATGCCTAAGGTTCTCGGTGTTGATCGAGACGGTGCTCCGGAGAATGCACCCGAGCTGAAGCGAGTACCCCTTGACTATATGTTTGGGCTCTGTTGGATTCCCGTCGAAGTCCACTTGAGTGAATTCCTCCTTGAGGGTGCGGCGCGCATTCGGGCGCCGGTCCTTCCTTTGCTTCTTCGGTTGGCTGCCATCTGTGTGTGCACCGCCATCATCAGTGGTGGCATCCTCGGCGGCACCATCAGTGGTGTTATCCCCGACGCCACTAGGGGTTGTGTAATCAGGATCGGTGTCTTCCGCGGCGTCCTCATAGCGGTGAGGTTGTTCCTCCATCTCCTGGGACAGCTCCCAGAATTTCTTGCCGCCCGAACCACCGGCCTCATCATTGTGGGCCATGTTTCGCTCTAAATAGGAAAAAAGTTTGGTCAAAAAGTTGGTTATTGTCAAGGAACAAGATCATGGTCTCATCATTTAGGGTTTGTCGACACCGAGGCACCCTAAAAGCCTAAGCTTTCATCATTTAGGGTTTGTCGACGCCGAGGCACCCTAAAAGCCTAAGCGTACATCATTTAGGTTCTCATTGACACCGAGGCATCCGGGGCAGCCAAGTTAAGTTTTCATCATTTAGGGTTTATCGATGCCGAGGCACCCTAGGTTGGGCCTAATCACTTGGCACTAATCACTTGGCTCTATTGCCACCTATGGTTTAATGCAGCAAGAATAAAAGGGGCAGTTGATCCTACTTAACTAAGTAATAAGATACCCCGGCCCATGCATTAGTAGCAAGTACCTCATATGTCCGATTTTTAGCAAAGTCATGCTAAAATTCACGGAAAATTTCAGCATGGCCTTTGCTGAAAATAGGACATATGGAGTACCCGAATTTGCCGGAACGGAAGTTAATTGACATTCCGGCAAACTCAAGGGCCTCTCGGGGTACCTGCAAAATCATCACGACACAATGGTCGGAGACAAAACCCAGCCACAGACCATATAGTCCTCTGCTTTCATATGGACAAAAATCAGAGGGTGCAAATAACTCTAAATGGATCAGAAGGTGCAGATGCACTTGTAAAAAAAAGTATGCATTTGCAGCAGCTTTGTTCTGATTATGACACCATTCTGTTAAGAAGGAAAAATAACATTATCATCCCAATTCATGGTTGACCAGTTCAGAACTAATGCACATTGACCACATAATATTATTTTGCAACCACTCAGTTTGTCCTTGACTAGGACACTTGAAGCACAAAACAACTAATGCAGAGCTAGGTCTACTTTGGTTCTGATGCATAGGTCTACTCTGGTGCATATGTGGGGTTTTTTACTTAGAAAATACAAAACTTCTATTATTGTTTTTATTTTTAACCAGAGCCTAACCACCTCTACAGTTTACAAAATAATTCAGATAATCACTAATCAAGAAGATTGGTGATACATACGATGGAATTGTCAGTTTAGTGTTCCACTATGATGCATTGGTTCACCTGTGATTTCCTAATGGCACTGACCATACCTTTGGTCATTTTCGTTGTAAATATTCTAGAGTTTGACTGCAATGATGCTTAAACAGCAAGCTATTATCTTACTGATCTTGTACATATCTCCAAGTCTCTTGGGATCTTGTCCAATATTTTCTAAATGAGGCGAAAGCTAAGGAAAACTAGTTCAGGCTTCTTGCTCCAGCTGGCAGACAAGTTAATGTAGAACTCTATTTTTTTCTTAGCTGGCACAGGTTTGTCTAGTGTGAACCTCAACTAATAAAATTGTTGTGTGTTAGGACAATACACTAGAAAGCCTCACTGTCTGGCTTTCAAACTATTAACCTGTTGTACTGTAAGTATAAAAGATAACAAACTAACATATGGAGATTGTGAGAGAACCTAGAAAAATGCACTCCTCTTATAGTGATGCACAAACTAGAAACTGTATACCAAAGACACAAATAGAAACCCAGCTCCGGGAACTAGAGTAGCATATTCAGTAAATCAACTTGTAGTGGGAAGTACAGCAAGTTAAATCAAGTAGTCAAAGACAATAGGATTAGTGTACTGAACCACGGAGCAGAGGTGGAGCGGAGACCGGAGTTGAGGTGGCCGGAGTTGAGGAAGAGGACGGCGACCTGAGGAAGAGGAGGAGGTGGATCCGGTGTTGTGCGGCTCCTCGGTGATGGCGGATCCGGTGCAGTCCCCCTCCTGGATCGGCTGCGACACGAACAAGGACATTGTTACTGCTCTGCTCTGCTCTGCTCTATGTAGCAAATCGACAGTAGCCAAGAACAGACCTTCCCAGCGGCGTGGTCCTGATGCGCAGCGCCGACGAGATGGCGGACCCGGCCTTGCTCCACAGCCACGGCAGGAAAGCACCGTCCTCCTTCACCCGCGGGGCAGCAAATTTGATTCCATCGACATTCAGCAAAGGGGCGGGGGGGACGGGGGGATTTCTTCCTCTCTTTCTTTGCTTGCGGTGAACCCTATCTAGCCCAGATAGCTCACCTTGGGGATGGCTGCAAGGAGAGCCGGAGCGGGTGTGGAGCGGGCGAGGGGGTCGTTGGAGCGGGCTGGGGCCGGCAGCGATGGTGGCGGCTAGGAACCCTAGCTGTCGCGCTCGGGAGGGAGGTTGACGCAGGCGGGGCCGCGGGGGGAGGGGGACGGCGAGGGCGCGGGCGCGGGTGGAGGGGGGATGGTGAGGGAGGTGGTCGGGTGCGGCGGTGGAAGCGAGCACGGCCGGGAACGGTGAGCACGGGGGAAGTGGTGGGCGGTGGTGGTCAGGCGCGGGTGAGACGAGGCAGGGGAGGGATTAGAGAGAAATGGAGATTGGGGATTTTAGTGTGGGGGGAGGCTTAGCAATGGCGCACCACCCAGGGGTGCGCCATAAGTACATCCATAGCAATGGCGCACCACCGAGGGGTGCGCCATAAGTAATTTAATCTAGCTCGACTTGTCAGGTTATATACAACCTAACCCTAACTACAATAGACCCCGCCCACTAGCCCGACTGGTCAATACGCAGCACACACACACCAGGAGGTCCTGGGTTCGATTCCCAAGCTCCCCAATATTTTTTTATGCATTTTAAATCCTGTTTGATATTTATTTGTGTTTAAATATGTTCAAACTTGTTTAAATCATAACAGTAATATTTTTTTATAAAAACAATAATAACCCCCCAGGGGTGCGGGGGGTCGGGTGGTCGTCGGCGGCGGTGGAGCGGGGGAGGGTTGCGGTGGGTCGTCGGCGGCGGTGGAGCTAGCTAGCGGGGGAGGGTGCGGGTGGGATCGAAATCGAGATGGAGGGGGAATCAAGATCGAGATGGAGGGCGATCGAGATCAAGTGTCCTCATGAATTCAAAAAGTGCCCATGAAATTTAAAAATATTCATGATATCAAAAAGTGCCCATGAAACACAATCGAGAAATGAAGGCTACAATTTAAATACAATCGATCTTAGCTAGCTATCTGTTCACAATCTTCTTGCCCTTCTTTTTCGCAAATGGAGTTCTTCTGTGGAACAGACGTCCTTTAGGTAGGGTGGTCCTGCTTCTTCTTGTGGTGTATGCTGCTACTTCATCATCGTCGTCATGTTCGATCTTCGGGTCGCCGTACTTGTCGAAGTCTTGCTCATTGCCTACTCCATCCATTCCGATGATCTTCCTTTTGCCTCTCCTCATGACAACACGACTGGGCTTTGACGGATCGGTAATGAAGAAGCATTGGTCCACTTGTGAAGCCAGTACCCATGGCTCATTTTTCGCGATGACGTTTGTGCCCGCGGTCTTGGATTTGGCTTCGGGTATAACCATGGTGGTGAAATACCGGTCTTCTTTTAGGACGCTCTTAGCCCATCTGACACGGAACATCGGGACCTTCTCTCCAGCGTAGCTCAGCTCCCAGATCTTCTCGATCCTTCCGTAGTATCTGTCCTTGTCGTTACCGGTGTAGGATTCCATCATTACCCCGGAGTTCTGATAACCATCGCTCTTCATGTCCTTGTCCTCAGTGTAGAATGTGTAGCCGTTGATATCGTACGCCTCATAGGTCATCAGGTTGTGCTCGGCGCCCTGTGACAAGGCGAATATGAGTTGTTCTTCCGCGGAAGAATCCTCATGTAAAGGGTACAACAGAAGCTTCTGCTTGAACCAACGTGTGAAACATGAGTTGTGCTCTTTGAGTATATCTCCGTCCTTCCTCTGTTGGCCTCGGTCATTGTACGTCTTCTCAATAAAGGTTTTGTGCTCTACCACCCAAGGATCGACCACGTCTATGTGTTGTAGCGCGACTAGGTTTGCTCTTTCAAAGTCGACGAGTCGACCCTCGAAGTCGACATGCATTTCGCGGCGACCCTCACGTGACCCCATCCAGCGAGCCTGCCGAGGTGCCTGTTGACGGGCAGACCAACGGGGTTCTCGATGCCTAGATAATTCGTGCAGTAGGAGATGCACTCTTCGGTCAAAAAGCCCCTGGCTATACTTCCCTCTGGACGTGACATGTTGCGAACGTATCCTTTGATGACACCATTCATCCTTTCAAACGGCATCATGCGGTGCAGGAATGTCGGCCCGAGTTGGATGATATCCTCCACGATATGGACCAGCAGATGCACCATAACATCGAAGAATGCGGGCGGGAAGTACATCTCAAGCTCGCATAGTATCACCACGATCTCTTCCTGTAGCCTTCTGAGTTGCCTCACGCCAATCGACTTCCGAGAGATGACGTCGAAAAAGTTGCATAGGCCAAATAGCGTTTCACGGACGTGCGCGTCCATGATCCCACGGATTGCAACTGGAAGTATCTGCGTCATCAGCACATGACAGTCGTGAGACTTCATCCCGCTGAACTTCTGCTTCGCTGGGTCTAGGTATCTGCTTATCTTCCCCGCGTAACCGTAAGGAAGTTTTACTCCTAGGAGGAAGGTGAAAAACTGCTCGATCTCCTCCTGACTTAGAGTGAAGCACACGGGAGGGTAGTCATTTCCGGTCTTCTTGGCCTTTTTGCCTTTGCGACGACTTTCTGTGTCCTGCTTCGCCTCATCATCATCATCATCATCATCATCATCATTAGCGTGAAGCTCCTGCCTGATGCCCATTGATTTCAAGTCTGCCCTTGCTTTCGGCCCATCTTTGGTCCTCTCTGGCATGTTGAGCAGGGTACCAAGCAGACTCTCGCACACGTTCTTCGTGATATGCATGACATCAAGGCTGTGAGGCACACGGTGGATCTTCCAGTACGGCAAGTCCCAGAAAACAGACCTCGTTTTCCATACCTTCAGCAGCGGCTCTAGCGCCTTTCGCTTCTTTCCCGGCTCTGGCACCTTTTGCTTCTTTCCCGGCAGTGGACAGTCTTTCCAATTTTTCAACAGCTCGTCTATTTCCTCGCCGCTCCTCGTACACGGGCGTTTTCGGGGTTCGGTTTCACCATCGAATAGATCCTTGCGTTTCTTCCATGGGTCATCATTGCGAAGCCACCTTCGATGTCCCATGAACACGGTTTTCGAAGACCCGGGATCTCTATCTAGCTGGCGATACGTTGTGTCATCCATGCACCTTATGCATCCAGAAAATCCGTGGACTACCTGCCCCGCGAGATATCCGTAACCGAGATAGTCGTGCACCGTCGTGAGCAGTGCGGCTCTCCTAGGGAAATATTCTTTCTCTGCGGCGTCCCATGTATTGGCTGGCGTTTTCCACAGCGTGTCTAGCTCCTCCTTCAGCAGCCCCAGATACAGATTGATGTCGTTCCCTGGTTGTTTCGGCCCTTCAATTAGCATACTCATGTGAATGTACTTCCTCTTCATGCACAACCAGGGGGAAGGTTGTACATCCACACAAACACAGGCCAGGTGCTATGTGTGCTTCTCTGGCTGCCAAACGGATTGACTCCATCGGTGCTCGCGCCCAGCACCATGTTCCTTGGATCCTTCCCAAATTCTGGGTATTCGAAGTTCAATGCTTGCCACTGGCTCGCATCCTTAGGGTGACTCAGCATCTTGTCTTTTTTATTTATCTCCGGATCATTTTCGTCACCTTCCCGCTTCTTCTCCTCCCTATCCGCGTGCCAACGCAGGAGCTTTGCTACCTTAGGGTCCGTGAAATACCGCTGCAGACGGAGTGATTGGAAAGTACCACACCGATTTTCGAGGAGCTTTCTTCCTCTTCTTGTATCGAGTGACGCCGCACACCGGACATATGGTAGACTCCGTGTGCTCGTCCCGATAAATGATACAATTTTTTTTGACAGAAAGACTGTAAGGGAACCCCCTACAGTATAGTTGGTGCAACAACCCCAAATTGCAAGTACCATGCCTTGAACCTGGGTGGGTGGGAAGGCATCAGCCCCTTCCAACCACTAAGCTATGCCTTAGTCTGCGATAAATGATACAATTGTTCATGCACACATTGTATTTCACGTGCGGTAAATCCAGAGGACACACGATTTTCTTCGCCTCCTCGAAACTGGTCGGGCACTTGTTCCCCTTGGGAAGACGTTCGTGCCAGAATGACTTGTTCTCGTCGAAGCATGCGTCGGTCATTTTGTGTTTTACCTTCATCTCCAGAGCCATGAGCGCTACTTGCAGGCGGGTATCCTCGGGCCTGCATCCTTCATACAATGGAGTAACCGCGTCTATCTCCAGTTGATCCAGCTTGGCTTTCTCTCAGGCGGCAGCTCTTGCGTTATCCGTCTGCTTGAGAAGCAGCTCTTGAATATGAGGGTCCTGCACCCAGCCTCCATCATCGTCTGCTCCGGCATCTTCATCTTCATGATCATGCCCTTCGTCTTGATCTTCCTCATCATCATGTACGACATCTTCTACATGATGACTGTGTACAGCATCACCGTCATGATCATGTCCTGGAGATTCTTCATCTTCTCACCTGCCCTCGCCACGGTGGTACTTGTCTTGTTGCCCTTCCTCATTTCTTGCCCGGCCCCGGCCATGGATGACTTCATAGTCATCTTCATCACCTTGCCACCGATAGCCATCCATGAAACCACGCAAGAGCAGGTGGTCCCGCACCTGCCCGGAATCCGGGTCCGCAATAAGGCTCTTCAGCTTGTATCTTCGACACGGACATCTTATCTCCGTCTCGTTCTTTTGAAGCATCTCAGCCTTCGCGGAGCTCAAAAACCTACTCACGATGCCTTCACTCATCGTGCGGACCATGGTCGCCTGAGGGGTAGAGCAAAACAATATTTTAGAACCAAGAAAAAATTTGGCATGACCTTCCCTAAAAATAGGACCAAAAAGAATGCATAGTGCCAAAATTCTCGCTGAAACGGAAATGAATCAAAACATTCCGGCAAAATATTGGCAACTATCGCATTTCAAATACCGGTACCTTCAAACACAAACATATATGCAACACCACAAACACATGCAACACCACAAACATACATAGATCTAGCTAGGCCACAAAAAGTGCATGTGCACGTTGTTGGAGCGAGCTAGGGAGAAAAAAAGTAGATCTACATCATGAAGATAGCTTTCCCCTTACTTACCTATCAAAAAAGGTAATTTCACCACTTAATTTTGATGAATCTATGGTGGAAATGAGGTGAGGAGGAGGAGGCAGCCGAAAGCTTGGAGAAGGAGGTGGAGGGAATGAAGTGGGGAAAGTGAGTGGGTAGGTGTGGGGCTGTCCAAAATATCTTGTTGGGGTCCTAGGTTACTAATGGCGCACCACAAGGAAATGCGCCATTAGTAACCCTGGTTACTAATGGCGCACCCGCAGGTGGTGCGCCATTAGAAGTTTTGCAAAAAAGTAAAAAATATAAATATATATACTAATGGCGCACCGTGTAACAGTGCGCCATTACTAGTTTAAACTAGTAATGGCGCACTGTGAAACGGTGCGCCATTAGTAGTTTTGAAAAAAAAGAATAAGAAAAAAATTACAGTAATGGCGCACTCTCTGCCTGGTGTGCCATTACTAGTTAGAACTAGTAATGGCGCATTGTCGACCTGATGCGCCATTAGTATGTATGCAAAAATGGAAAAAATAATAATACTAGTGGCGCACCCTGTTTCTGGTGCGCCATTAGTGTCTTCCACACTAATGGCGCATCACCAACGGGTGCGCCATTAGTATATAGTAGTGGCGCACTACTTCCCTGGTGCGCCATTAGTATCAATCCTATCTATAGCTTCACTAGAGCGCGGTGACGAGACGACCCGCTGGCACCCTCAAAACGGGCGCGGCGGCGTGGCGGCTAGTCATAGCCGTCGCTGCTGGAGCTATCGCTGGAGGAGGAGCCGCCGTAGCTGGACGAGTCGTGGCCAGCGTCGAGGACAAAGCCACCTTCCTCCTCGCCACGACCATCGCCAAGGCCAAGCACCTCGTCGCCGTTGTTGTACTCGGGGCAGCACCCGACGTGGCGACCATCTTCCCCAAACACCCTCACATAGAGGGTCGCTTCGCCATCGTACTTGAAGTGGAGGGCACACTGCCTGCCCAGGCCGCGCGCGCAGGCAAACGTCTGCCAGCCGCGGGCCAGGGCTGCGTTGCCCACGGCGGAGACTTCCACCGCGACCCACGAAGCCCTACTGCAGCAACTGTCCGCCTGCAGCCAGAGACCGCCTGGACCCGTGGCTGGCAGTTCACCAACAAACAAGCGCGGGAGCTGAACCAGGTGCTAGCCGGATTCTACGACCACACGATGAACTCCGGCATCACCTCCGCCAAATGCAAGCACGACCGAGGAGGCCGCGCAACCATGGCGCCCCTCACTTCATCAACGAGACTGCCATGACCAGGGCGACTCCTGCCGTGCGGGAAGGCGCCGCCGCCGCCGCGAGGGGCCACGGTAGGGGTCGCGGCGTGCTTGCGCGGGCGACCGCGCCCCCTCTTTGGTGGCAGGAGCCGGGCCCCTCCTGGTAGGCCTTCCCCTTCTCTGCGGCTGAGAACTTCTTCACCGGCCCCTCCTGGTGGGCCTTCCCCTTCTCTGCGGCTAAGATCCTCTTCGTCGGCGCCATGAGTATTGCTGCTAGCAAAGAAGCAAGGAAGAAGAAGCAAGAGGAGCGAAGGAAGAGATGGGCGACGGGGGCTCCGCTCCACCTTCCCATTTATAGGAAAGAGGAGGCCAACCGCCGGCCTCCATGATCTAAGGTAATAATGACCTTTTTCTACATGCAGCAGGGACCCATCGAGTCGAGCAGTTGCCGAGGCGGCGTGGGGAAGTGGACACGCCCACGTCCAATCAACCGCCACGCGTCAACCGGGCTGCAGGCTGTTGGGGTCGTGGCGCTCCGCACTTGTCCCTTGGCTTCGCCTTGAAGCCAAGCCCGAGTGTGCCTTGGGCCCGGGGGCTACTGTCGGTGTCCTGGGAACGGGGGTCCCCAGACTTGCCTGCCTACGGCCCACAGTGTGGCTCCACCGGTGGCCCTGTACGACCTATCTTCATCAACAAACACTCAAGACCCTTGCGAGCGGCCAAGCCTCACGTGGCAGACGACGCAAGACCTCCTCGGGGGCGGCCTCACTAGGCTGGCTCGCGAGGGAAGGAGCGATAAGGCAAGGGGCACCTCGCGAGGTTCCTGTGACGCAAGCCATGATGACCAAGGCCAGGCGGGCGCCAGCAGGCGCAGTGTCCTCGTTTCCTCTTTGGTGCTAAAGAGGCAAGCGCAGGCGCGGAGTCCCGAGGCATCAAGCAAAGGTTTCCATATCGATGCAACAAGACCAAGACCAGCAGTACGGCAGGATGGAGGTCACCGTGCAGCCCAGGACGGTGTCACCACAGAGCCGTTGGCAGGCGAAGACCATCTTTTGTCAGGATAGCTTGTACTAGTTGTCCCCCTTCAAACTGGCCGTTGTGGGATCCCTTCCCGCCTGATATTTGGGAAGAGGACCCGGGCCTCTATAAATAGGACTAGCCACCACCTTAGAAGGGAGGATTCGGAATGGCATCAGCTGACCAAGCACAAGAGAACCTCTCCTCAGGAGGCTGTTCTTCCCTTGTAACTGTTCATCCTCAGCCCAAGAGACAATCCACCACACCACACTTGAGTAGGGTATTATACCACATCGATGGCCTAAACTAGTATAAATCTTGTGTCCCATGTTCTGCAGGTTCGACGCGCTAAGACTTGAGATTGCGGTGAGGGCATGAGCTAGATGGGGGAGATCTTCGTGCGCACCCCAGTGTTCGAACCCAATGGTTTTGCCGGAGCCCGAAATCCGACAGGAGCCTTTAGGCAAGTCCACATACTCTAGCGACCTTAAGTTTCCCTTAGTTATAAATAACTCTCACATCTGTCATGAATCTCACAAACCGATCCATGTCTACGAGCATAGCAAAGTAGTGCAATCATGGCGCAGTAATACCCGGGGTTTGAATATAAGACAATAGGTTCCTACCTCATCAACTACTTCCCAATACCCACATGTTATCAAAGTCCTACTTTGGAAATGTTTGAGTGTTTGAAACCAATGCATAAAAACTGGGTAAATAAAGGGTATGATCGAAGTGTTACTTGCCTTGCTGATGATTGGAAAACCTAGAGATTCATAGTAGCAAGCCTCGCACTCCGGAAACTCTATCGTGAACAAACAATAGCATACATAAGCACTCAAGCATAATATGCAAAAGGTAAAACCAAAAGAAAATATCTAAACAGGAAGTTCAAGTGAAGAGCTTCAATTTGCAAAAAGTATCAATCGAAATGGAGTTACGAAACACAAACTATGATCAAAAGAAGTTTGAATTCAAATCTGCTTGAAACCAAATTTTAAATTTTCAAAATCATGCTCAAGTTGTTTATCTGGACAGAGGGGAACAAAACGAAGATTTTGGCGTTGGTTTCACTGGATTTGGATAAGCGAGCGAAAAGTAGCGAGGGTTTAAAGATCAGGGACTAATCTATAAGAAAACTCTTCGTGGATAGATCCCTGGCCGAAAATAAAATTAAAAAGAAAAATCTAACGAACGAATGTTCGCTAACAGAAACTAAAGAACGAATTCGTTCATTAACCGTACGAATCGGGTGAACTCTTGCTATTTAACATAACCTAAAAAAATAAACCGATCTATTACACGAAACCGAAAAAAAGCTAGGGCGGGCTTTTTGCGGTTTTACCGGTTCGGGCGGCTCAGCGAAAAAAAACGGCGACGGCGGATCGGCGAGGGGGGATGGCGGCTCCGGCGACGGCTAGCGGCGCGGGGTGGCGTGGAGCGGCGGCGAGCGGCAGGCGTCGTCGGCGGTGAGCGGCGCGGCAGCCGGCGGCGGCGGCTGCTGCTGCTGCTTGGGACGGCGGCGGTGGCGGCTCGATGGGAAGGAGAGGGCCGGGCCTCAGCCCTATATAAAGAGGCCGGGGGTGCTTGGGGAAGGGGGCAAGGCGGCGGGGAGGCGGAGTCCATGCCGGACTCGAGCGGTGGTGGCGACGAGCGGGACTCCGTCCCGGGGACGGGGACGAGGCGGCGGCGAGCTGGGCCGCGGCCTAGCGCTAGCTGGGCCGGCCTAGTTTCGGCGAAGAGATTTTCTTTAAAATAATTTCACTGCATTGAAAAAATCCAAAATAAAAATAAATAAAATTCCAAAAATATTTGTCACGGTCCTCTCCTAATATTTAGGACAACGTGAACATTTTTTGGGCTAAAATGCATTTTTTCCCTAATTTAACTGAATAAAATCTCGAATAAAAAATATATTTTTATTCAAAATTAAATTTCCATTCATTCCTCTGTTTTGAAGAAGTCATATTATCTTCTCTCGTTATTTTATTTATTTCTGAAATAATTGGAAAAATAATTTCGAATAAAAATCACTTTGATCCAATTTACCAATTTTTTAATTCAAAAATGGAATTTTATGAAAACCTCCAACTCTCTCAAATGGTCCTTGAGTTGCTTAAGGCCTCTAGGATCAAAATGTACAAATAAACTATCGGTGTACAAAAGTAGGGGCTCTCCTTTTGACCCCTTTACTTGTGCACGGGCAGTCAGAGCCACGCGCCACGGCCACACTTAGCAGGGCAGAGGAGGGAAGCCGAAGAGAAGCCGAAACACAAGACAACCAAGGCAACCCCAAGACCAGAAGCGCGGGAGGGCAAGAGGGCGAGGTGGACTCCCTCAGCAAGATCCTTGCCGAGGTGGGCCCCCGCAGCCCCGGCAAGGGCCATGCCGGGGCAACTTGTCCAACACCAGCAGAGCGAGCCACCCTTGAGCCCACAGGCTCTAACGCAATCAACTACATTGGAGCCAAGGCTCGGTAGGTGCCTTTGTGGTGGCATGCAAATCTTCGTCAAGATGAACATATGAGTTCAGATGAGGACCAGAAGACGGTGACCCTCGGCAGGATCCTAGCCGAGAAAATCCACAAGACCCCCGGGAAGACTCTTGCCAGGGATGACAGCAACGCCACGGCAAGACCCTTGCTGGGCCCCCGGAAAAACCCTTGCCGAGGGCATCAGCAGGGCCACTGCCAGGCCTGCGCCAGCCAAGACTCCACCGCCGTCCCCATGCAGCTACCTGCTGAACCAGTTGAGCAGGCGCCTGTGTGGCGACGTGCGGCCTCTACACCAACCCAACAAGCTCCTGCGTGGTGTCATGCAAGTCTTCCTGAAGGCTCCACCATCGCGCCAGCCCAGCAGCCAACCAACATGGCGCCACGATGCCTCGTCAGCTCGGACGCGTGTCAAGGCCAGGCGAGGCGGCGACAGCTGGGACGTGCTTCCCTGGCGTCCCCAATAAAGCAAGGGGGGCACGTCGGCAGCGTATTAAATGCGTTTGTCCGACGATCCCAGAGGATAGGCTCATCGATTGTAGACCTTTCCACCTCATGTGTGCCACTGTGGCGACCCCTTTTGCCTATAAAAGGAGGCCCAAGGCGGCCAGGAGAGGGATTCGGCTCTTTTGGGCAAGTTGCACCCTGTAGCTAGCTCAAGAACACAAGAACACACGCAAATACATCCACCAAAGCAGGACTAGGGTATTACTCATCTTCGTGGCCTGAACCTGGGTAAACAATCAGTGTGCTCCCTGTCAGACCAGCCCTTCTCACAACCCCGCGCCCGCCTACCGTAGAAGGGATCCAAGTGACCCCATAGGTGTCGCTCCCACCGACATCTCAGGCGCGCCCGGTAGGGGGCGCGGCTGTGAAAATATGGTCTGATCGAGGCAACGGCTTCGTCATGGCCGTCGTTCCAAGGAAGAAGACGACCGAGCTTGGCGGCGCCATCTGTGGATGCGGTGGATGCCCATGCAACGACAGAAAAGCTAAGTCGTATGAAACTTTAAGCAATCACTTTTTATATATATGGTTACTATCCTCGAAGGTCCTGCCCTGTGTATGGAAAACCTGCACGCAAAGGGGCCCTTCCGCAATTGGCAACGCCCTTGTTCTGTTTCGAGTCTGCTCAACAGCTCAAGCTGCCACATCGAGAGTGGCGGGGTAGCCTTCCGCAATTGGCAACGCTCTCAATTCTGACTCGAGTCAAGCTCGAAAGTTCGAGCGGCCGCGTCGAGAGTGGTGAGGTGGTTCGCTCGGTAGTAAGCACACCCGGCAGGCCGTTGGGGGTCCGTCCCCAAGGTGCCGCCCTGGGTTACGCGCCGGCAAGCCTACCCGATTAACGTAGGGTGGACATACAGGGGAAGATCAGACAGGAAAATAACATGCATTGTATCAAAAGTACTGCAGAGTTATATTACATCAATTGTTGTTGCGGTTCTAACTAAAGATATAAATTGTCTTGGCCATGAACCCGCAGCGGCAACGAGAAACGGGGTGCCTAATCCCGGCGCTGGCCCTCCACCCTCTCGATTCAGCCGATGAGGCTGATGATGGGCTTGATACGCTGCTTGAGCGTTGCGAGGTATGCATCCTCCGGCAAGCTCTCCAGCGCGGCGTCGAAGTCGAGGTTGGGGTTCCAATGTACCACCTTGGTGAGAACCTTGGTCATGGCACCCCGGCAAAGCCTCCGGGACTCATCGGCCATGGAGGCCGTCCGGTTGGAGTGGAGCTGCTCCAGGGCCCCAAGGACGCCCTCGAAGAAGATGGTTAGCTTGGTGTTCGGACTCGTGTTGCGCTCCGGGGTATAACTCACATTTGGCATCCCCATGGTAGCCAGCTGCGTGGTGATCCTGCCGGCGACGCCTTCGAGGCGCCCGATCAAGCGGTTCTCGCCTTCCACAAAATCCTTGTGATTGGCGGCTTCATTCTTCCGCAGCTACTTCTCGGTCTCCAGGTCCTTGGCCAGGGCCTCCTCCCAGGCCTTACCCTCTGACAGCATCCCCTCGAGACCCTCCAGCTTCATCTTGAGGTCTTTGATGGAGTTGTTGGCTTCGGAGAGCTGCCCGACCATGTCGAGGACTACTCCCTGTGCCTCAACCAAGGCACCGTTGAGCGTGTCCTTCTCCTTGGACAGCTTCAAGACCTGATCCTTGAGCCCGTCCCGCTCCACCTCCACCTCCTTCACCTTGTCGGCGTGAACCAGAGCCTGGGCTTCGAGTGCCTCCTTGTGCCTCTGCTCCAGCTCCTGGGTCTGCTACACAACAAGCTTTTCCACCTCCTCATCCTTGCCGCACAGTGTTGCGGCCAGCTTCTCCTCACGCGCGGCAAGATCCTCCTCCTGGGAGTTTAGCACGGCCTGATGCTGGGCTCGATCGGCCTCGGCTGCAGCGGCCAGGTTCTTCGCCGTCTCCTGGGCCTTCTCGATGTCGGCCCGCTCCATGGTGAGCTCCACCTCGCGCCTGGCCAGCTCGCCCTGGGTAGCCTTCAGCTCCTCACAGGCTTGGCGGTACCAAGTCTGTGCCTCGGCGACGCGTCCCTTGAGGTCCGCCTCCGCCTTATCCACCATTGCCATCCTGGACTTGGCCTTGTCCAGGTGGGCGCGGTGGAGCGCCTGGAGCTTCCGAAAGCTAGCACCCATGGCCTGGAGAAGCCACTCCTCCTGAGAACTGTCACCGCCGGTGCTTGGCTCGTCGACGACCTCGAGCCTGGCGGCGGCGAGTGCCTCCTCGTCGAACACCTCTCCCTCAATGGGCGCCCCGGAGCTCGACCCCCCTGGAAGGTGGACGAAAAGGTCGTTGCTCACCCTCAGATACCTGCCGGAGCTAGAGGCAGCGGAGGAGGAAGGCTGGTCATCAGCCACCTCCTCCTCGGCAACAGGCTTGCCGGCCTCCCTGGCAGGTCCCTTGCTAGCCTCCTCGGCAGTAGCCTTGCTGGGCTCCCCGGCAGGCCCCTTGGCGGCGTCCTCGGCAGCACCCTTGGAGGCCTCCTCGACGGCGATCTTTCCGGCCTCCGCCTCAGCGGCCTTGGCGACGTCCTCAATGACGGTGTCTATATCCTCCTGGTCCGCCGACGGAGGATCTGGATGTCGAGAAAGGGATGACGCGAAGCCGAGACCAAGATTCAGAAAGAACAGAAAAAGAAAAGGGATGGAAGGCGAATGGCTTACCCATGCCAGGCTGGGAAGATGAGGCCCCCTCCCTGCCAACATCCGGCGCTGGGGTGTGTCCACCGGTGCCCAAGCTTGCCTCTGCCTCCTCCTTCGTGTGCATGGGCTCGGTGCTTGGCGCCCTTGCCGGGGACGCCCCTTGGGGAGGGGTGGTTGGCGAAGGAGGCGTGTTGGGGGTAGCCCTCAGTGGCTCCTTCTTCTGCTGTCCTCCTCCTGCAATCACGGCAAGGTCAGCACCAAGGATCATGCCCTTGGCACACCTCGACGAGGGGCGAGTGGCGAACTTACACTGGGGCTGCTCCGAGGGCTGCTATCCGGGCTACTCACCACCACCAGTGGTGCCTTAGAGGTGCCCGCCGGGGGCTGGCTGCCCGCCGAAGACCTGGCCCTCTTCACCCTCTGGGCTAGCGTCTCCGCATCCCTGCTGAGACGAAAACATGTCAAGATAAGAAGCACAGTTAGAGGAGCCGGAGATGATGAAAGGAAACGACACTTACTCGTCCTCCACCTCCACTTCTGCTGCCTTCCTCTTCCTCCTCGGGCTGAGAGATCCAAGGTCAAAGAAGACCTCCGTGTCATCGCCTATGGGAGGAGGGGAAGCAGGTGGAGGAGGGGAAGTAGGCGGAGTTGGGGAACGCTTGGACGAAGAAGAGGCAGATGCTTTCTTCTTCGCCACCATAGCCTTCACCAACTTCTTTGCCACTGCGGCCCCCGTTTGGCGCGCGGATGTCTCCTGGGCATGCCAGGGTTGCGCGGCCCTACCGGGCCAAATCGGCTTGCCGGAGCTGTCCCACCACAGGACTCGCCCTTTCCCCGCGACTGGGGGCTCGATAGCTTCAGCTTCCTCCTCGGACGACTCGTCGTCGTCGTCCTCAACAAGAGGGGCCCCAGTGCGGTCGCTGCTGGCCTCCCTAGTGGACTCCGCCCACTGGGCGAGTTGCTTCTCCTCTGCGGCCACCGCGGCCTTGTTCTCCATGCCGCCAGCGCTGCTGGCCTCCTTGGTGAGCTTCGCCTCCGCCGCCCTGACGGCGATGTAGTCTAGCTTTGCCTAGGTGGTGTCCTGTACGAGTCGCGGCTCGTCGCGGACGTACTTCTCCTCCAGACTGTCGAAGAACTCCTACACCTGCTCCTCCGGCAGCTCAGCCTAATTTGGGACGGGGTCGTGCATGTTGCAATCCGGCATCATGGCGATGATGTCGTTCCGGCGCGAGTTATTGCTCAGTGGGACCACCCCCACCAGCAACCCAAACAAGGGCCCCTTGGCGACCTTGCCAGCCTTCGCGGCCTTGCTGGACCTCTCGGCCTTGCCGTCGCTGCCAACGTCAAGATGGAAGAGCCACTGGCAGAAGTGAGAGTGCGCCAGCACCGTGAAGTTGTGGTCGAGGTCGGGGCGAAGCCTTATGATATCGGCCGCATTCATGAAGAGCCAGGCCGGCCTCCCCTTGTTATGCAGCGGAGCGATTCGGTGGCGGATGAAATCCGCCCTGATCATCTCAAGGGTGAGCCCGGCCTCGGTGAGGCGAAGAATCCGGGTGATGGCGATCTTGAGCTTGTCGTCCTGGGTGTCGATGTCGCCCTAGTCGGGCCTGCGAACCGGCGGCGCCTGGCGAACCTGGGAGAACTCCTGTGGGTCGTCCTCCTCGATCCAGCACCACCGGCCCCGCCATTCTTCCCACCTCTCCTTCTGGTTGCCCCCTGGATACGTCCCTTTGGACCTCGGGATCCAGGCGACGCAACCAGAGATGGCGCCTCCCCCTAGATGCGAGGGTAAAATTAATGGCGGAAGAGCGCCATGTTGGGGACGACTCAGGCGAAGCCCTCACAGAGGTGGGCAAAAAGAGCCATGCATGACACAGCATTTGGAGTAAAATCCTGAAGGTGGAAGCCAAATGTGTGCATGACATCATTGAAGAAATCGGAGAAAGGGGGCAGAGGCCGCAAGAGAAGTAGTCGACAAAAAGGGTACCAATTCGGGGCGGCCTCGGCGCAGTTGGCGGGGACGACGCGCGTGGCTGGATGCCCCGCCATCCCCCCCCCCCCCCCCCCCGTCTTGAACCCCCCTAGGGGCTTGAAGCTGTCCCGGAGCTCGAACATGTCGACCGTCGAGGGTAAGTAGGCGAGCTGCGTCTGTCGCGCCGCCAACTCACTCTCCAGTGGCTCCGTCGCTCCGTCGTCCTTGGCCATCCCTTTGCCCTTGTTGGTTTTGGGGGCCATGGCGGCTGCGAGAGGCGAGGGGTGGAGGACAACGAAGACGCAGTGGCGGCAAGAAGGGGCAGAAGCTTGAGAAGGAAGGAGAAAGGGACGGCGGTTCCGAGATTGGAAAAGGCGCAGGGGGTAAAGTGAGCAGCGCGCCCGCGGTTATTCCTCTTTTTATGGGGAAGGCGCGGGCTGCCTCCTCTCCCATTAACCATGATGTGACGCATGCGTGCGAAAACCGCCCCACGCATGACCCCCATGTCACGCCTGACCCTCCACGTCACACGTTCAACGCAGGTCGTGGGGGAGCGCAGCGAACGAGAAGCTACTGCAGTAAAATCCGCCCCACCTGCCCGTGCACCGTTCTGGGCCTAGACCAACAACGCGTCGCGCTTATGTGTGGCCCAGGCCCAGGGGCTCCTATCGGTGTACAAAAGTAGGGGCTCTCCTTTTGACCACTTTACTTGTGCAACGGGAGTCAGAGCCACGCGACGCAGCCACACTTAGCAGGGCAGAGGAGGGAAGTCGGAGAGAAGACGAAGCACAAAACAACCAAGGCAACCCCAAGACCAAAAGCGCAGGAGGGCAAGATGGCGAGATGGACTCCCGCGACAAGATCCTTGCCGAGGCGGCCCCGCGCAGCCCCGGCAAGGGCCTTGCCAGGGCAACTTCTCCAACACCAGCAGAGCGAGCCACCCTTGAGCCCACAGGCTCCAACCCAATCAACTACATTGGAGCCAAGGCTTGGGAGGTGCCTCCGTGGTGGCATGCAAATCTTCATCAAGATCATGAACATATGAGTTCAGATGAGGACTAGAAGACGGCGACCCTCCGTAGGATCCTAGCCGAGAAAATCCACAAGACCCCCGGCAAGACTCTTGCCGGGGATGATAGCAACGCCACGGCAAGACCCTTGCCGGCCCCCGGCAAAACCCTTGTCGAGGGCATCAGCAGGGCCACTGCCAGGCCTGCGCCAGCCAAGACTCCACTGCCGTCCCCATGCAGCTACCAGCTGAACCAGTTGAGCAGGCGCCTGCATGGCGACGTGTGGCCTCTACACCAACCCAGCAAGCTCCTGCGTGGTGGCATGCAAGTCTTCCTGAAGGCTCCACCACCGCGCCAGCCCAGCAGCCAGCCAACGTGGCACCACGATGCCCTGTCAGCTCGGACACGAGTCAGGGCCAGGCGAGGCGGCGACAGCTGGGACGTGCTTCCCTGGCGTCCCCGATAAAGAAAGGGGGGAACGTCGGCAACACATTAAATGTGTTTTTCCGACGGTCCCAGATGATAGGCTCATCGACTGTAGACCTTTCCACCTCCTGTGTGCCACTATGGCGACCCCTTTTTGCCTATAAAAGGAGGCCTGAGGCGACCAGGAGAGGGATTCGGCTCTTTTGGGCAAGTTGCTCATTGTAGCTAGCTCAAGAACACAACAACACACTCAAATACATCCACCAAAGTAGGACTAGGGTATTACGCATCTTCACGGCCCGATCCTGGGTAAACGATCCGTGTACTCCCTGTCAGAACCGCTCTTCTCACAACCCCGCGCCTGGCTACCGTAGAAGGGATCCCAGTGACCCCATAGGTGTCGTTCCCACCGACATAAACCAAATTAAAAATGCTCAAAATATGAATGCATATGATGACCTAATGATTAACATCCAAATTGAAAATTGGCATGTTACACATAAACAACCATCATATAGTCTTCTGTGATTGCTAACACTCACCGCGTACACATGAGCAAAACTTTTCAACCGGACACATAGAAAGATAGGGGCTTATGGTTTCACCCCCCAACGTACTCACCTCAAGGGTGATGTCAACAATAATAACTCATACCACCCATATTCAACTGGACATATGTGCCTAGATCTTTCCTCACCACATGATGCTTGCCAAAGGAGAAAAATAAAAGGAATAGAGAGAAAAACTTTGACTCTTGCATAAAAGTAAAAGATAGGCCCTTCGCAGAGGGAAGAAGAGGTTTCCATGCGCTTATTTGTTTGTATGCTCAATCCCTTAGTGCAAAAGAACGTCACATTACATTGCCCCTTGCGATACGACCTTTATTATGCAGTATGTCGCTTTTATTCTTCACCATCACAAGTTCATGCAACGCTCAATTTTCTCTTACACTAAATGATCTCACACTTTTAAAAGCAATTTTTTTCGCTTTTTGCTACGATGACAACTTACTTGAGGGATCTTTCTCAATCCCTAGGTAGGTATGGTGGACTCGTGAAAATGAGATTTGGGTTTAAGGGTTTTGGACGCACAAGTAGTATCTCTACTTAGTGTAGAGTTTTTGGCTAGCAAAGATAGGGGGCAATCACCACATGTTAATGGATCCATGACAATATGACTTCTATGTGAATAGGAACAAGCATAAATCATTACGTTGTCTTCCTTGTCCAACGTCAACAATTTTGGCATATAATATTTTGATGAGGGCTCACAATCACAAAAGATTTCTAGGATAGTGTATTTATATGTGAATCTTCTCTTCCCTTATTAATTCTTTCATGAGTTGCATCATTGACTAATGCTATGTTTGTCAATCTCTAATAAAATTTTCTACTTATACTTTTCCTTATCTGGTGCCATCACCTACCATAGGATTAGTATATAATTTTATTGATTTATTTCCTTTCTTTTATTTATTTCATTTCTCTTTTTCCTTTCTTATTTATTTTCTTTATTTGCAACATGAGAGTAAAGAAAGCAAAAACTCACACTAAACTTTATTATATAACTTGCACATGATTACAAGGATGGATCACTAAGCAAACTCTCAAACAAGAAAGGATTGAACTAAACTTTTATTCATCTAAAGCAAAATATTGAACTAAAATAAGTAAAAGCAAACAGATAGTAGGATGATACGATACCGGGGCACCTCCCCCAAGCTTGGCGGAAGCCAAGGGGAGTACCCATACCCGATAGTCAGTTTTCCTTTGGTGGTGAAGAAGATGGCGGTAGTGATGACAATTGTGCCTTCAGCTTTTTCATATTGTAGTTGAGGAGAGAAATTTCCTCCTTTAAATCATCGACCTCCAACTCGAGCTTCAAGATCTTGTCACATAAATATCCTTTTCTTTTCTGCCGGAAACGAGAAGGAATAGATCGGTTATTAGACCAGTTAGCTCTCTTAGGGAGACTGGACTTCTTGAACTCTATGTGTATATCCCTGGGTTGAGGTAGATGAACATCCTCCTCCTCCGAGCTAGAGTCATCGACCATAAAGAGATAGGTCCCCATAGGTCTTTGGGTCAGCAATGAGATGTGAGACATAGCTCTCATCGTCAGAATCTTGCGAAGACATATTTTCAGATCTACGCAGAAAACATTAAGAAAAGAGAACAAAGGATTTCTTCGCGATACGGTGATCAACAGGTTCGGGAAGTATATATAGATTTTTTTATCCTGGGGGACAAGCAAACTGTAGAAAAACGGTGTACGGAAGTTTTCCCAGGTAGGCACAACCCACCTGGGCGCGCCAGGCTTGCCTGGCGCGCCCTGGTGTCTTGTGCCCACCAAGGGACACTTCCTGGAAGTTTCTTTATTTCCAAAAAATTTAAATATTCCAAAGCTGATAAAAAATATTTTTGCGGATTTTTCGGAGTCTATTTACTTACCGTATCACGTACCTCCTTATTTTCATGATTCTGGAGTGTTCCGGAAGGACGCTTTTATGTGTTCTTCCCATGTCAAAGTTTGGATAATATTACTTTCAACATTAATAGGCATACCTGAGATATAATGTTTTATTCGTTGCCCATTGACAACCTTCGGGTTAGTACCTTCAGAATTATTTATTTTGATGGCTCTAGACCGATAAACCTCCTCGATGACATATGGGCTTTCCCATTTTGAGAGGAGCTCTCCTGGAAAGAATCTGAAACGAGAGTTGTACAAAAGAACATACTCTCCGACTTTAAACTCACGCTTTTGGAATCTTTTGTCATGCCATCTTTTAACTTTTTCTTTAAATAATTTTGCATTTTCGTAAGCTTGGGTTCTCCATTCATCTAGAGAGCTAATATCAAATAACCTCTTTTCACCAGCAAGTTTGAAGTCATAATTAAGTTCTTTGATTGCCCAAAATGCTTTATGTTCTAACTCAAGAGGAAAATGACAAGCTTTTCCATAAACCATTTTATAAGGAGACATACCCATAGGATTTTTATAAGTTGTTCTATAAGCCCAACGTACATCATCTAATTTCTTAGACCAATTCTTCCTGGACCTATTGATAGTCTTTTGCAAATTTAATTTTGTTTCTCTATTGCTAAGTTCAACTTGACCACTAGACTGAGGATGATAGGGTGCTGCAATTCTATGGTTAACATCATACTTGGCAAGCATTTTACGGAAAGTACCATGAATAAAGTGTGAAAACCATTAGTCATTAAATATCTAGGGACTCCAAACCGTGGGAAAATAACTTCCTTAAGCATTTTTTTGACTGGAAACTGTGAGGCAACAACCCCATAGTATTTTATTAAAGATCAACCACCAAAATACAAGAGGTTCTGGGAAAAATAAACTAGAGTAGGAAAAAACTACTTACCTATTTACCTATGTACATATTTACAGGTAATTATACATAAATACATAGAGCCAGCTAGGGCAAAGAATTAATCCAGTGCAACATCAAAGGTTTGAGACTAGGATTTAATCTATGGGACAACAGAGTAAGATCATGGATGAAGTTTCTCCTCCAAGCTGCAAAAGTTGGCCTTTCTTGTCTGAAGATTCTGCCATTTCTGAGCAGCCATACATTCCATGCTGCTAGGTGAACTACCTCCTTGAAGAAAGGTTGCACAACACTCCTTCTTGCAGCAATTAAACACTAAGTTGGGGATAAACCAGCTAACCACTGAATGTGCAAGTAGTTCCAAACTTCCTTAAGCATTGTACTAGAGGTGTTGTGATCAGCACTACTGGTTGGAATAGCTTTTACCCATTTAGTAACATAATCAACAGCAACCAAAATATGAGTATACACATTAGAGGAAGGAAAAGGTCCCATGTAATCAAATCCCCAAACATCAAATGGTTCAATAGCAAGTGAATAACTCATAGGCATTTCATGATGCTTATCGATATTACCTATTCTTTGACATTCATCACAAGATAAGACGAACTTACGAGCATCCTTGAAGACAGTAGGCCAATAAAATCCAGATTGCAATACCTTATGAGCAGTTCTATCTCTAGCATGATGCCCTCCATAAGCCTTGGAGTGACATTTCTGTAGGATTTGTCCCTGTTCATGCTCAGGTACACAATGTCGAATAATACCATCTACTCCTTCTTTATAAAGATGTGGGTCATCCCAAAAGTAATGTCTTAAATCATAGAAGAATTTTTTTATTTTGTTGGTATGTAAAGCTAGGTGGTAAATATTTAGCAACATTGTAATTAGCATAATCAGCATACCAAGGAGTACTATGAGAAACATTTATTGTAGCTAACTGCTCATTAGGAAAACTATCATCAATAGGTAGTGGGCCATCAAGCACATTTTCAAGCCTAGACAAATTATCAGCAACTAGGTTCTCAGCTCCTTTTCTATCAATGATATGTAAATCAAATTCTTGTAACAAGAGAACCCATCGAATAAGTCTATGTTTAGCATCTTTCTTTTCCATAAGATATTTAATAGCAGCATGGTCTGTGTGAACAGTTACTTTGGAGTCAACAATATAAGGTCTAAATTTATCACAAGCAAACACAACCGCTAAGAATTCTTTTTTAGTACTAGCATAATTTCTTTGAGCACTGTCTAGAGTTTTACTAGCATAATGAATAACATTAAGTTTCTTGTCAGCTCTTTGTCCTAGAACAGCACCAACAGCATAATCACTAGCATCACACATAATTTCAAAAGGCAAGTTCCAATCAGGTAGTTGAACAATAGGTGCAGAAATTAAAGCTTTGTTAAGTATTTCAAAGGCTTCTAAACAATCATCATCAAAAACAAAAGGAATATCCTTCTTCAAGAGACTAGTGAGAGGCCTAGAAATTTTTGTAAACTCTTTGATAAATCTCCTATAGAAACCAGCATGACATAAGAAACTATGAATACCTTTTATATCTTTAGGACATGGCATTTTCTCAATTGCATCAATCTTAGCTTTGTCCACTTCAATACCTCTTTCAGAAATTTTATGACCCAAGACAATGTCTTCATTAACCATAAAGTGGCACTTCTCCCAATTCAAGACAAGATTTGTTTGTTCACATCTCTACCAAACTCGATCAAGATTGCCTAAACACTCATCAAAAGACTTCCATAAACAGAAAAGTCATCCATGAAAACCTCAACAATCTTTTCACGAAAATCAAAGAATATAGCAGTCATACATGTTTGAAAGGTACGTGGTGCATTGCATAAACCAAAAGGCATACATCTATAAGCATAGGTTCCAAAGGAACAAGTAAAAGTGATCTTTTCTTGATTAGCTTGAGGAACAGGTATTTGTGAAAAGCCAGAATATCCATCAAGGAAGCAAAAGTGTGTGTGTGTGTGTGTGTGTGTGCTTAGACAATCTTTCAAGCATTTGATCAATAAAAGGCAAAGGGTAATGATCTTTTCTAGTTGCTTGGCTTAATTTTGTAAAATCAATTACCATTCTATACCATGTAACAATACTTTGTGGAATAAGTTCATTTTTATCATTAGGAACAATAGTTATACCTCCTTTCTTAGGAACACAATGAACATGACTTACCCATATACTATCAGCTATGGGATAAATTATACCTGCTTCCAGAAGTTTTAATATTTCCGTTCTTACCACTTCTTTCATCTTCGGATTTAACCGACGTTGGTGATCAACAATGGGTTTAGCATCAGGTTCCATATTAATTTTGTGCTGACATAGAGTGGGACTAATACGCTTTAAATCATCAAGAGTATATCCAATAGCAGCTCGGTGCTTCCTTAGAACTTTCAATAATCTTTCTTCTTCATGTTCTGAAAGGTTGGCACTAATAATAACATGAAATATCTTATTTTCATCAAGATAAGCATATTTCAAAGTGTCTGGCAATTGTTTTAATTCAAACACAGGATCACCTTTAGGTGGAGGAGGACCTCCTAGAGTTTCAATAGGCAAATTGTGTTTAAGCATAGGATGTTGTTCAAAGAAATATTTATCTATTTCATTTCTTTCATGCATATGTAAATAACTCTCATGGTCTAGCAAATATTTTTCTAAAGGATCAGTAGGTGGTACAACAATAGAATCAAGACCAATTAATTCATCTTTACTAGGCAATTCTTTTTCATGAAGCTTTCTACTAAACTTGAAAAAATTAAACTCATGAGACTCATCACCAAAACTAACACCGACAGTTTGTTTCTCACAATCTATCTTAGCATTAACGGTGTTCAAGAAAGGTCTACCAAAAATAATGGGACGAAAGTCATCTTGTGGGGAACCAAGAACAAGAAAATCAGTACGGTATTTTATTTTCCCACATAAGACTTCAATGTCTCTAACAATCCCAATTGGTGATATAGTGTCTCTATTAGCAAGTTTAATAGCAACATCTATTTCTTCTATCTCTGCGGGTGCTATGTCTTTCATAATTTCTTGATATAAGGTGTAAGAAACAACACTCACACTAGCACCTATGTCACATAAACCATGATAACAATGATCTCCTATTTTAAATGAGATGACGGGCATGCCAACAACAGGTCTATGTTTATCTTTCTTATCAGGTTTGGCAATTCTAGCAGCTTCTTCACAGAAGTAAATAACATGCCCATCCATATCTTCTTCCAAGAGATCTTTAACCATAGCAATACTAGGTTCAACTTTAATTTGTTCATCAGGTTTAGGTGTTCTAATATAGCTTTTGTTAAGCACAGTTGAAACTTTTGCATGTGCTGAAATTGTAAGTAGAAGAGTAGCTTGATAGCCAGATAATTTGTAACGAGCAAGTAACGATAGTAGTAACAAAAGTGCAGCAAGGTATCCCAATCCTTTTGAGTCAAAGGACAGGCCAAAACGGTCTCTTATGATAAGCAAAGCGTTCTTGAGGGTACACGGGAATTTCATCTAGTCACTTTCACCATGTTGGTTCGATTTGTGTTCACTACTTTGATAATTTGATATGTGGGTGGACCGGTGCTTAGGTGCTATTCTTACTTGAACAAACCTCCTACTTATGATTAACCCTCCCGCAAGCATCTGCAACTACGAGAAAAGTATTAAGAATAAATTCTAACCATAGCATTAAACTTTTGGATCCAATCGGTCCCTTAAGGAATAGCGCATAGACTAGGGTTTAAGCTTCTGTCACTCTCGCAACCCATCATCTAATTGCTACTCCACAATGCATTCCCTTAGGCCCAAATACGGTGAAGTGTCATGTAGTCAACGTTTGTCGGATCACGGGTTCCGGCAAACCCTCAAGGTTCAAACACTGGGGTGCGCGTGAAGGTTTTCTCCCTACCGATCCACGTCCTAGCTCTCTAAGATCTCATGAACAAACTCGACGAACTCACAACACAGAAAGACACAAGATTTATACTGGTTCGGGCCACTGTTGTTGTGTAATACCCTACTCCAGTGTGGTGGTGGTGGATTGCCTCTTGGCCTGATGATGAACAGTACAAGGAGAAGAACAGCCTCCTGAGGTTGAGGTGTTCTTGTGCTTTCTTTTTGTTGTTCTCTACTGTGGTGGTTAGCTCTACTTATATAGGCCCTGGTCCTCTCCCCAAATATTGAGCGGTAAGGGAGCCAACAACGGTCAATTTGTAATGGGACAGCTGCTACAGCTTATCCTGACAAAAGCAGTCTTCGCCTGCAAAAGGCTCTGGTGATGACGCCGTCTTGGGCTCCATGGTGACCTCTGTCTTGCTGTCCTGCAGGTCTTGGTCTCGTTGCACCGATATGGAAACCTTTTCTTGATGCCTCGGTACTCCACGCCTGCGCTTGCCCCTTAGCACCAAAGAGGAAGCAAGGACACTCCGCGCGCTGGCGCCCGCCTGGCACCCGCCTGGTCTCGATTGTCATGGCTCACGTCACGAGGACCTCGCGAGGTTTCCCTGCCTTGATCTCTCCACCCCTTGTGAGCCTGCCTGGCGAGGCCACTCCTGAGGAGATCTTGCGTCATCTGCCTCACGAGGTTTGTCCCCTCGCGAGGGTCTTGAATTCCTTGTCGATGAAGATGGGCCGTACAGACCTGCCAGCCTAGCCACGCCATGGGCCGCAGGCAGGCAAGTCTGGGGACCCCCGTTCCCATAACGCCAATAGTAGCCCCCGGGCCCAAGGCACGCTTGGGCTTGGCTTCGAGGCAAAGCCAAAGGTCAAGCGCAGAGCGCCGTGGCCCCCAAAAGCCTGCAGCCTCGGTTGACGCGTGGTAGTTGATTGGACGTGGGCGTCTCTGCTTCCCCACACTGCCTCGGCAACTGCCCGTCTTGACAAAAAGGCTGGCGTGGACAGTGCTTTCCTTCATTGCTTCTTCCTCGCCTTGCTCCAGATCCCCTTTCTCGCTCCTTGCTGCCGAAACCTCCAGATCCGCTTCAACCTCACTCCACATCGGCGTCCAATGGCGCCGCGCAAGGTCAAGTCCTCCTCGGCGCTGGCTTGGTTCGAGCCAGCCCTCGATGCGCCCAACGTCATGAAGAACCTAGTCGCCACACGCTTGCTGACGGTGGGGGAGAGCAACGAGAGGGGGAAGACGGAGCTCCGGCTTGCCTCCGACGAGCCGGAGCCTGAGGGAGGCACCTTCTTCCCTTTCATCACGAGCAACATCGCCGCCGGGTTGGTTCCCCCCTTTTTTGAATTCTTTTTTGAGGTCCTCGACCACTTCGGGCTGCAGGCGCTGCATCTCCATCCCAATTCCATTCTTCTCTTGTCTATCTTCGCCTACTATTGCGAGGCGTTCCTGGGCGTGATGCCATCCGTGGCACTGTTGCGCCACTTCTTCTTCCTCCGCCTCACCGGCAGCCATATCTCTGGGTGCGCCAACTTCATCATGGCCGGCCAGGCCAACTCGATCTCAAACACCGGGAAGAGGGTTGACAACATCAGGGCCAAATGGGTCATGATGAGTGCCAAATGCGTCCATCCACGCTTGGAACTGCCGACGGAGGCGCCCAGTCGGACAAGGGGTGGTCTTGTGTAGAGCTCTCCGACGAGCGGGCATCATCGGTGTTGGAGCATATGAAGATCGATTTGAAGCCGGGCAATGCGAAGGCGGCTAAGGTGACGGGGGTCATGCTCCTGAGGGAATTCTTGACAATGCGTGTTGCTCCACTCCAGGCGCACACACGCCCTTTGTGGAAGCTTGGAGATGAAGAAGACAAGGTTCGTCTGAGCCCAGTGGTCCTGCCTGATGACGAGTTGACTATAGTTCTGCACCTCTTGGTTGGGGATAACCAAGAGTACCCGCCGAGCGCCTTTCTTCATTTGTTCTATCGCAAGGACTGGGAGAAATTCATTGCCACCAGGCCGACCTTTGACGCGCGCGGGCTGGTGCCGCCGGCGCTTGCTGGGGCCTCTGCAACGCCGAAGCCGGTGGAGGTGTCTTCTGACGAGTCCTGCGGGGAGGAGGACTCGGAGGAGACCCCCAAGGAGATGGGGGAGAACTCCCCCTTGAGCAAGTCTGCCATCCTCCGTGCTCTACCAGACGACGCCGAAGTCAACGCCCGCCAGGAGGTGAGGGAGCTGCCCTCATCCCGACAAGGGGTAGATCGTTGTTGGTCTCTCGAGATTCTACCACCGACTTGGTACCGCCTGGGGCCGGCTCCGGCCCTTCTGCTGCGCTGTCTTCTGCTCCCGGAACCCGTGTGCCCACTCCTCAGGCCTCGACGCTTTTGGGTTTCAGGCTCACCAAGCGGAAGGTGGACTATGTCGAAGTGGATTAATAAGTGCTTCGAGCTTCGTCTTGTTCCTACTTGTACTTGCTATTTTCTGACGTTCGCCCTTGGTTAATCTGGTCGGCGTGTTCAGTGAAGAAGAGGAAGGAGGATGCCGCGGCCGTGCCCCCCTCTGCGGAGAAGAGAGGAGACAACACCCGCACCTCCCCAGCCCGGTCGCCCTCTCGAGGCTAAGAGGAGCATCGGCAGGATGAACCAGCCCCCGTGGCCCCGCTGGCTCCGGAAGTGCCGGCACCCGGCTCTGTTGATGAGGTCCCAAGGGCTCCGGAGCCCTCGATCTTCCAGGCTCTGGTAACGACGTCACCTCCTCCTCCTGCCGCGCCTCCGGCCCCAAGTTCATCTGCCTCCTCCACAGTCTTGGAGCGTGTCTTCTCGGGGATGGCTAAGCTACGGGAAGACCTCCTAGGCGCAGACCCGCACCTAGTGGCCGGGCGCCTGGAGCTGGCCTCGGGCTGGCTTCACTCTGACTCGGTAGTTTGAGCGTCGCTGAGCCAGGCCGCAACAGCCTCTGAGAAGGAGAAGCAGGCCGCCGCCAGAGCTGCGGCCGTCGCGAGGCGGCACTGAAGGACGCCGGGGCCGCCCGCGACCGCTGCCGAGAGCTAGAGGGCGAGCTGAAGAGGCTACGCGATGAGCACGCAAAAGAAGCATGTGACCGCGAAGCAAGGGAGGAGGAGATGAAGGCTCGGGAGGACGCTATCAAGGGCCGCGACGCCGAGCTGGGGGAGCTGACGAAGGCGCAGGCTGCGGAGCGCAGTCGACTGGAGGGGCTGGAGCAGAAGGTGAAGGCGAGGGAGGCCGAGCTCGACACCAAGGCGAAGGTCCTGGCCGAAGACCGCGTGGCCTTCTTGCTTCTTGATAAGAGGTCCAGCGTGGCGCTGAAGTCACTATACGAGAAGGGCCTGGAGAAGCCGTTGACCACCGACGAGGATGGCCCTGCTCAGCTGCTTCCCCACTTGGTGAAGACGCTTGAGGAAGTCGTGGAGGGCATCGGTCCCATGGCTGAGGCAAAGGCTCGTGACCTTTCTTCGGCTACGCTGACGCGTGTCTTCAGCCATCTGTACCTTCGTGACCCCAACTCTCGTCTCAACAAGCTGCTGGAGCCTGTAGCTGATGAACATTGTGCGGCCGCCGCCGCAGCCATGAAAGGTCAGGTGGAGGCCCGGCTGAGGAAGTTCCGCGGCTTCGTCCTTGCTCCCTCGACCGGCGATGCCACCGATCCTACAGCTGGCGGTGTCCAGGGGTGACCTGCGGCTGTTTTCCTGTTTCATTCCTGCGATATGCATCAGGCCTTGTGGAGGCGTTAAACTTTCATTTGATATTGTGAGAGCAATATGTCTTGTAATATTTGCTTCGAGATTTTGCGATTTTCTTCCTATTTGCTTTGTGTTCTGCGTCGGCAGAGCCCGGCACCACGCATACCTCAACCGCTGTTGGGCCGACCGGAGACCAGGACAGACCAAGGAGTGAGGGGCTACATGACCAGTTAGGCTCCTGAGTCACGATGCTCAGGAATCCCCCTTGACGCGCAAATAGCTTACAGGGAGAGTACGCGAGGATAGGTTGATGTTCTACGTCGGCAGAGCCCGGCCCCATGCATACCTCAACCGCCCTTGGGCCAACCGGAGACCAGGACGGGCCAAGGAGTGAGGGGCTATGTGACCAGTTAGGCTCCTGAGTCGCGATGCTCAGGAGTCCCCCTTGACGCGCAAACAATCTCTATACCTTTGCCCTCGCCGAGGCCCGACTCGGGAGGGGCATGCGACGACCAGGTTCGGGAGACCTGGCTGGGTGGCGTACGCTTGGGCGTGACCCGGGCGCAGCCCCCGTGCCCAGCCCCCTCGGGCAGCTTTCCCGAGGGGAGGCATTGCGGTGAGGCCGGACGTTGAGCTCTGGGGCTCCCTGAAGTTGGTACGACCGTGAAGCAGCCCTCGGTTGTTTATCACCAGCGCGGAGCATAGTGCTTCCGCTTCTGCACGGGCATAGCCGCTCCTCGGTAGTGTCGACGGCCAGCGCGGAGCATGGTGCTTCCACTTGTGCATGGGAGGGGGGCTCCCTCTGTGGAGGAGCGCCCGGGGCGTGTACAGCCCCGCCCTGACACGTGGCTTGCACGGCTGGGCTAGACGAGGTGTATCTGGGCACTCGTGAGCCAGCGCGGGACTCACAAGGCCCTACCTCAAGGCGGGTTGCGCCTGGTCTTGGTTCTTGTTCGCTGTGCTGGTCCTGTGAGGTGGTCAGACAACCTGTGCCGAACGAATCTCCTGAGGTTATCGCGTGAGAAAGCCAAGCACCAACGGCCCCAGGAGGTGACGTAAACTGGGCCGGCCCGCCAGACAGAGCTCAGTCGTTGGATTTATCGACGCTGCAGGGACGGGCCCATGCACAGACATCGTGCTTAACTTACTCATGCGAAGGGTCCTGAAGAAAGACGGCTGGCGCGTGGTCCCCATGATGGGTGGTGATCGAGCAAGTAGTAATCATGGGTAGATTAAACATGAGAGTAGCAGGCTTAAGTAAGTGCATGGGAGATACGTGCCACTGGGTCAGGCCCGAGCAGCATGGGGATGATGCAGCCCGAGGGGCGCTCCCAACAAGGTAAGCTAAAGACATAAAAAGGGATACATGTCACAGGGACGGACCCACGCGGCCTGGGAATGATGCAGCCCGAGGGGCGCTCCCAGCTAAATGAACTTGGAAAGATGTCACCTGGTTATGTTGACGAAGGAGAGTTGGGGCAACTAAAGGTGCACGACGAAAGGGTTGCTCCTCACGAGCCACTGGAGCCCTGGGCCTCGGGAGGCTCTGGGGGCTCAGGTGGTTCCTTGAGGACCATCTCCATCTCCATCAGGACAGCGTAGTGCCTAGCCTCCTGAGCCGCTAAGATGCGCCGCAAGTTGCGCTAGTAGGCGGACGATACACTCGGTAGGCCAAAGGGCATGCGAACGTAGCTGTGCGGTGGGCCCTCGCAGCATCCCACATGCGAAGGCCAGAAAAGCTCCTAGATGGGAAGCTGTGTCTCGTGAGTGGCGGTCACATCCACATGGACCTTGCGTCTTGCAATTCCTGGGTGGTCTTGGTGATGAACTCCTGAACGGTGGGCAATCCTTGCCCTGCGCCCTCCTGAGGGAAACATGCCGTGAAGCACGCCTCCAAGTGGTGCCCAAGCGCCTCCCTCGTGATGTGGGCAAGGTCTCAGGCCTTCCAGAAGAAAGCCCCCGAGCCCTGCCCGAGAATAGCATTGGGCGCACCTTCCTATGCGATGGAGGGAGGCGCCCCTGGAGCGGGAGCTGATCCTGACGAGGCTCCGGCTGTGACGCCACCCTCCTGAGGTCCTGTACGTCGCAAATGCTTCTTCTTCTTGGGGATGGCCTCAGGAGGGCCCTCGCCCTTGTTGTCGGGGCCGTCGATTCCTGCAGCTTGGAAGGCACGCTCGAGGGAGCACACCGCATCTTTTTCTTCACATAGGACCATGATGATCCCGCTGCTTCCCGGCATCTTGAGGACATTGTAGCCGTGATGGGTCATCGCCATGAACTTGGCCAGGGCTGGATACCCGAGGATGGCATTGTACAGCAGACAGATGTGCACGACGTCGAAGTCGATGAGCTTGGTGTGGTAGTTCTTGCATTCCCGGAAGGTGACAGGGAGGCGGACCTACCCTATCAGTGTGGTGGAACCGTCGGTTACTCCTGAGGAAGGCTTGGTGGCCTGAAGCTGGTCATATGGCACTTGGACACCATCGAACGTGTCGATGGACAGGATGTTAACCCCTGCGCCGCCGTCGATGAGGGTCTTGGTAACATGCACGTTGCTGATGACTGGGGAGCAAAGCATCGAGAGGGCACCAGCGGGAGCTGCGCACTTGAGATGGTCTGCCGAGTTGAACATGATGGGGCACTGGGACCATCTGAGCAGGCATGTGCCTTCGAGCTTAGGGAGGACTGCATTCACTTCACGAGCGAACTTCTTGAAGATACGCTGTGAGGCTGGGGCCTGGGCTCCGCCCAAGATGCAGGCGATAGCACGCGGCTCTTGGAAGCCTCCAGCCCCCTCGTCTTGATGGTGTTCGTCATTCCTTCTAGGCGGTGGCGGCAGCGGCGGAAGCCCAGCGTTGCCTTGAGGACGTTCCTCACGAGGCTGATCCCTCTAGGCGCCCTCGCGAGGTTGATCCTGCCAGCGGTCCTCACGAGGCTGGTCACGCCACTCCTGGCGCAAGGCCACGGTCGTTGAGGGAGTCCTGGACTAAGGGGTCCTCAGGCGTCCGGCCTGTTATCCATGGGCCGGACTGATGGGCTATGAAGACATGAAGGCCGAAGACTGCACCGTGTCCAGATTGGACTCTACTTGGCGTGGAAGGCAAGATTGGCGATCGAAGATTCCTTCTTATGTAACCGACTCCATGTAAACCCTAGATCCCCTTGGTGTCTATATAAACCAAAGGGGGTAGTCCGTAAAGGACACCGCATATACTCATTATCATACCCACATAGGCTAGACTTCTAGGGTTTAGCCATTGCGATCTCGTGGTAGATCCACTCTTGTAACACTCATATTCATCAATATCAATCAAGCAGGACGTAGGGTTTTACCTCCATAGAGAGGGCCCGAACCTAGGTAAACATTGTGTCCCCCGTCTCCTGTTACCATCGATCCTAGATGCACAGTTCGGGACCCCCTACCCGAGATCCGCCGGTTCTGACACCGACATTGGTGCTTTCATTGAGAGTTCCACTATGTCGTCGACAAAAGGTTTGATGGCCCCCTCAATCGTCAATAATGACGCTGTCCGAGGAGGAACTTTCCTCCCCAAATAGATCCTCATATTCGGCGGCTTCACACTGCGGGCCAACTCGCTTGGCCATGTGGAGCACATCGACAGCCACGCCCCTGGCCATCAGGTCAGATTCGGAAACTTGAACCACTCCACGGATATCCATGGAGACTTGATATTCGAGGGACTGGAGCCCACGGTGATCGCTCCCCCTCATCCCGATGAACATGACTTAAATCTGTCATTGGATCACACCCAGGAGATGGTTCCTGCGGCTGCAACGACCTTAGAGCCGAAGCAAACCAAGCCATCTGAGGCCTCAGAGTCCGCGACGTTGGAGCCGCACGTGGACTCGACGCCCTGTGATATTCGCTTTAACGGAGCTTCGGACTCGTCTCCGGTTATAAGTTCCGGACTGTGTACACCCGCGGACACCGAGCTAGATCGGTTATCGATCCTTGAGTTCAGCGACGCTGGCGTGTTCCAACACTCGCCTTTGGGTGACGTTCTAAAATCTTTAAAGAATTTGTCCTTGGAAAAGGACTCATAGCCAAACTATGTCTGGTTCGAGCTCGAGACGGATGATGAGGAATTTCGCTTCCCACCCGCCACCCACTTCATAGCCACCATCGATGACTTAACCGACGTGCTTGACTATGGCTCCGAAGACATCGACGGTACGGACAATGATGGCGACAAGTAGCAAGGCCAAGAACACGCCATTCACTGGACGATGGATGGCCACCTCTTCATACGACGTGTACATGGTTGATACACCTAAAGGATCTGGCGACGACAAAGAAGAGTCGGATACGAACAAAACCTCCGAGACACAGTCCAAGCGCTGGCGGCCCAAACACCGCTCTAAGCACCACCGCTCAAAGAACGGCAACACTGGCACCGGACAAAATAGTACTCCGGGCGATGACGAAAACAATGAAGGCCCCGTCGGGGCTACATCCGAACAGGACCACGACATCAGGCAAAACAACCCTGACGAACAGGCCATGGAAGATGGCTCGGACGATGATAGTTACAATCCACCCTCCGAGGAGGAGACAAGCCTTGGCAACGGAGATTTCATCGTGCCTGAGGATCCTCTTGAGCAGAAACGCTTTAAGCTTCAGCTCATAGCCACTGAAAGAAGCCTGAAAAATAAACAACAGCAGCTTCAAGCTAAACAAGACTTGCTCGTCGACAGATGGACTGATGTCCTGACAGCTGAGGAATACGGCCTCAAGCACCCAGCCAACAGGTACCCAAAACGCAGACTTCTACCTCGGTTTGGTGAGGTGGCAACATATCCCATACCTCCTTCGCACAATGCGGATCGAGCACCCCGCGGTCGGGATAAAACGGTAACTCAGACCGAACAGCAGCCCGCCCAACCACCTCGCAAAAACAGGGACAGACCAGCTCGAGACCATACATACAATCTTCGGCAGAAATTGGACAATAGAGCAGGACACACTAGATCTATACGGATCGCGTGGACGCTCCCATACTCGGGACGACAGCTACCTACTCAGACATGACAAACTTAATCACATCCGGGCCAATAATCACATACGGACGTCATCGGAGATATGCCGTGACACGGCCCGTTATAGAGGCGCCGCACACCCTCTCTGCTTCACAGATGAGGTGCTGCATCAAAAATTCCCCGAAGGGTTCAAGCCTGTCAATATTGAATCATACGACGGAACAACTGACCCCACAGTATGGATAGAAGATTTTATTCTTCACATACACATGGCCCGAGGAGATGACCTCCATGCCATCAAATACCTCCCATTAAAACTCAAAGGACCAGCTCGACACTGGCTAAATAGTCTGCCTAAGAACTCCATCGGTAGCTGGGAGGACATGGAAGAGGCCTTCCTCGACAACTTACAAGGTACATACGTCCGGCCACCCGATGCCGAGGACTTAAGCCACATAGTTCAACAATCTGGAGAATCAGCCAGAAAATTCTGGACTAGGTTCCTAACCAAAAAAACCAGATCATCGACTGTCCGGAGTTGAAGCCCTAGAGGCCTTTAAGCATAGCATCTGGGATGAATGGCTTACCCGCCACCTCTGCCAAGAAAAGCCGAGATCCATGGCAGCCCTCACGGTACTTATGACCCGCTTTTGCGCGTGAGAGGATAGTTAGTTGGCTCGCAGGACAAACACAGCCAACGAAACAGGCCCCTCCGAGGCCAAAAACAACACCGGCAAGCTCCGACGCAATGGACACAAATGCCGAAGCAATGGCGATAACGCCGATGACACTACAGTTCACGCCGGATTCAGTGGCTCCAAGTCCGGCCAGCAACATAAGCCCTATAAAAAGAGCAGCGGAGGACCATCCAGCTTGGACCGCATACTCGATCGTCCTTGCCAGATACATGGCACCCCAGACAAACCGGCCAACCATACCAACAGAGATTGTCGGGTATTTAAACAAGCCAGAAAGGTCAACAGCAGAAACAAGGAAGGAGAATCACGGAGCGAGGACGATGACGCGGAGCCCTGGCAGCCGAACACTGGGGAGCAAAAGAAATTTCCCCATCAAGCCAAAACGGTGAACATGATATACGCTACACACATCCCCAAAATGATAGAGGCGAAGGTGTCCTGATGTTTCGATGAGATAGATATCGTTTTCTGTGGGAGTCAACTTTGACGATCCGACTACGAACGTGCGAAGACGTTGCACCTTAGCAATCGCTAAACCAACTACCGAGGGTTATTGACCACGCCGGAGCACGATCGACCTGACCACGAGGGTCTATTTCCTGCGAGCAAACGAAGAACAAGCAAGAAACTAAGATTACAATCTGGATATTACGAATAAAAGATGAAAGCTTTATTGATCAAGGTGTGGTTCTGTGACATCTTGGTCTGGTCGTTGGACACAAACGAAGTACGCGAAGTTGCAGCTATGGCAAACTTTTAATCTAAACAAAACCCAAAGTCTAAACGACGCCCTAAGGGCTGTATATATGGAGGAATAGGGGGGAATTTCGTGGCCCCTGGAGGAGGGGTCTGAAACCAACCCTAACTCTTGTTTCCCCACACATACAGATTCTAAAAACAGCCTATACTTAAGTATTTTGAAAATACATGGGCCTGGCCCAATAATAAGGCGACGCAGCACCTAGAATAGCCTCTGGACGAAATTTATGAAGTGGCACCTTGTATATTTCGTCCAAGGCTTCATGCACTCCTTATGGTGGCTTCAAAGTCCTAAAATCATCACTTGTAACTCCGTTCTTGATACCCTTGCGCATGCCATCATCTCCATGCTTGAACTTTCTCCAAGGTTCATCTTTCTTGTCCAAACTAGGCCCTTCATTTGTAAGCAAAACAAATGTATCCAATTTAGGAAGCATCATGTTCTCATGAACATTATAATAGTTACCAAGAAACGAAAGTACCTGATAATTCAATTAGCGTTCGCGAGCTCTAGTAATTGGTCCAGTATGTATAGCAGCAGGGGCTGTGGGTGTAACAATGGTATTGATGTCCTCATCATCTTCCCCTTCTTGAAATGAAGTCGTCCTCGATGAAAGCTCATCCTCCTCACCCAAATAAGGCTTCGAATCTGCAATGTTAAAAGTGGGACTAACCCCAAAATCTGCAGGCAGCTCAAGTTTATATGCATTATCATTTATTTTCTCTAACACCTTAAAAGGACCAGCAGCACGTGGGATTAGCTTTGATTTGCGCAAATTAGGAAATTTATCCTTATGCAAATGTAACCAAACAAGATCTCCAGGTGCAAACACAACATGTTTTCTACCCTTATCTCAAGCAAATTTATATTTAGCATTCATACGCTCAATGTTTTCCTTAGTTAACTCATGCATTTTTAAAATCAATTCAGAGATGCAAAGTTGAATAAACGCTCAACGACGGTACTGTGCTGGTCCTAGGCTAGACCGTGCTAGAGACGCGAGCCTAGAACACTAACAAAATCACGGCGCTGCACGTAAACAAGGGAAAAGCACACTCTAGAACTTTTTTCGCTCTGTTTTTTTTGGCGCTCCTCTTTTTTTCACGCTCCTCTTTTTTGCGAAAAATCACTATCATGGCGAGTGTCTCAAAACTATTCCCTCGTCAAACTGACAGGATGGGCACGGAATTTTTATTTGACTATTTTTTCAGAAATCAGGGCAGCGACGATGAAAAAGTGCGACAAAAAATTACTATGATGGCACATGGCTCAAAAGTCTCAGAAAAGCCTAAAAATAGGATAGGGAAAAAATTTGCCTGTGAAAAATTTGGCCTAAAAACTGCCTGGTGGTCTCCAGACTCTTTTTTTTGGAACCTACTCACGCAAGGAAACACGAATCGCAAATTAGACGGACCTCGAAAACAAACCTAATATGAAACGAACTCGGAGTGGTGGTGGATATATGGTGGTAGGATATGGCAGCGGTGGTGGTATATGGATTAGGATTGGTCGTGGTATATGGATACAGATTGGTGGTGGTATATGGATACGGATTGGTGATGGTATATGGAGATGGATCGATGGCGGATAAGTAGTGGTGGTAGATGGCAGGGGCAATGATGATGGTGCGGCGGCGGCGTGACAACTTATGACCAGAGCTCGAAACTCTAATAGACTAGACTCTAAGACCAGCAACTAGACACGAGATGCAACCGCAAATTCAACAAAGCAAAATAATGAAAAGACTATGCAAAGGCTCAGATTGGTTCGGATATGATGAACTAACCCTAATTTTTTGTTTGGCTTTTTTCTTGGACTGTAGGTATGAAGAACAAACTCGGTCTAAACTACAAAAAACTATAAAATCTCACTGAGCAACCTGGAAATCTGATACCACTTGATAGAGGCGAAGGTGTCCCGATGTTTCGAGGAGATAGATATCGTTTTCTGTGGGAGTCGACTTTGACGATCCGACTATGAACGTGCGAAGATGTTGCGCCTTAGCAATTGCTAAACCAACTTCTGAGGGTTATTGACCATGCCGGAGCACGATCAACCTGACCATGAGGGCCTATTTCCTGCGAGCAAACGAAGAACAAGCAAGAAACTGAGATTGCAATATGGATATTGCGAATAAAAGATGAAAGCTTTATTGATCAAGGTGGGGTTATGTGACGTCTTGGTCTGGTCGTTGGACACAAACGAAGTACGTGAAGTTGCAGCTATGGCGAACTTTTAATCTAAACAAAACCCAAAGTCTAAACGACGCCCTAAGGGCTGTATATATGGAGGAAGAGGGGGGAATTTCGTGGCCCCTGGAGGAGGGGTCCGAAACCAACCCTAACTCTTGTTTCCCCACACATACAGACTCTAAAAACAGCCTATACTTGAGTATTTCGAAAATACATGGGCCTGGCCCAATAATAAGGTGATGCAGCACCTAGAATAGCCTTTGGACGAAATTTATGAAGTGGCATCTTGTATATTTCGTCCATGGCTTCATGCACTCCTTATGGTGGCTTCAAAGTCCTGAAATCATCACTTGTAACTCCGTTCTTGATCCCCTTGTGCATGCCATCATCTCCATGCTTGAACTTGCTCCAAGGTTCATCTTTCTTGTCCAAACTAGGCCCTTCATTTGTAAGCAAAACAAATGTATCCAATTTAGGCAGCAGCATATTCTCATGAACATTAGAATCGTTACCAAGAAACGAAAGTACCTGATAATTCAGTTGGCGTGCGCGAGCTCTAGTAATTGTTCCAGTATGTATAGCAGCAGGGGTTGTGGGTGTAACAATGGTACTGATGTCCTCATCACAAAAGAGAGTGCAAGAGCACACTTCGGGACGTCTATGTGTTAGAGCCAGTCGCCCCGAAATTCAATCAGTGGTTGTCATTCCCGATCACCTTCGACCGCCGAGATTATCCAACCAGCATCCGCCACGGCGGTTCAGCCGCACTGGTCCTCGACCCAATCGTCGACGGATTTCACCTGACGCGAGTCCTAATGGACGATGGTAGCAGCCTCAACCTGCTCTATCAGGATACAGTACGTAAAATGAGCATCGACCCCTCACGGGTCTAGCCCACGAAGACTACTAAGGGAGTCCTGGATTAGGGGGTGTCCGGATAGCCGGACTATACCTTCGGCTGGACTCCTGGACTATGAAGATACAAGATTGAAGACTTCGTCCCGTGTCCGGAAGGGACTTTCCTTGGCGTGGAAGCCAAGCTTGGCGATACAGATATGCAGATCTCCTACCATTGTAACCGACTCTGTGTAACCCTAGCCCTCTCCGGTGTCTATATAAACCGGAGGGTTTTAGTCCGTAGGGACAGACAATCATACCATAGGCTAGCTTCTAGGGTTTAGCCTCTTTGATCTCGTGGTAGATCTACTCATGTACTACCCATATCATCAATATTAATAAAGCAGGACGTAGGGTTTTACCTCCATCGAGAGGGCCCGAACCTGGGTAAAAACATCGTGTCCCTCGTCTCCTGTTACCATCCTCCTAGACGCACAGTTCGGGACCCCTACCCGAGATCCGCCGGTTTTGACACCGACATTGGTGCTTTCATTGAGAGTTCCTCTGTGCTGTCGCCATCAGGAAGGATGCCTCATCCCGTCCTTAAAGACGGCACCGTTGCTAAGGGAGCTTTGGCTGTCGTCCAAATTCTCCGGCTAGGTGGTTTCCTTATGACCGCATGTTCGGCTGCTGCGCCGATGATGACATCTCGGGTCATCGAAAGCAATCTTCATGTCAGCTCGAAATTCGCCGAGCAGCTAGATCCAATGGAGCTCTCTTCCATAAACGAGCTCTTGGATCGCATCGCCGCCCTGGGAGCCGCTACGGATTACGACCAGATTGGGCCTAAACCCGATCTGAGAGAGATTAACTCTCCCCAGGTCACCCATCACATTGCCATGGAAGAGGGACAGTGCGGCGACCCTTCATCTATCTTAAGGACTAGCTATGTCCGGATTCCTGATCCCTCCAAGCTGGATACCCGCGGAGGGGAGGACATCACTCAAGACCTGAACTTAAAGTCAGGCGACGGGCTAGATTCATTGGATAGCATCCAAGAATCCAAACTTCCGAGTTCAGAAACTCCTTGGCCCCTGGGTCTCAGATTGGGTGAGGTTTCGGATTTGATTCCACCCACCCACCCGTACATAAGCGATCTATCCCAAATTAGGCAAGAGCCCGAAGAAACAGTACATCATTACTGGGCCAGATTCCTCCTGGTTATGAACAGGATACTGGACTGCCGCGAGGAAGATGCAATTTCATTCTTCTGCAATAATTGCACGGACAAGGGAATCCTCAACGCCATAAGTCACCGTGATATTACACGCTTCGCTGACTTGGCGTCCATAGTACGAAAGTACTGTGCGATGGAAAGCGCCTGGAAAACCAAAATAAAATTTTGGGACAATCCGGCCCTAAATACAAACCCAGTCCGAAATAAAAGGGTGCATCATCGCCAGACACCCGGGTTCAATACCAATAAGCAAAAGCCCTCTACAGGGCATGGAACCGTACTGGAAGGATGGCTTAATGGACCCTGCAAAATTCACAGTGCAGAGGGCGCCACACCAACTCACAGCCTTAGAGCATGTTGGATACTCCGGCAGGTGGCGAAAATTGGCGAAGATCTTCTAATTCCAGAAGCCACAGAAAGCCACCCCAGAGAAACCAGTACGGTATTAACAGTCTTCGAGACTTTCGCATCAAATAATATGCGAAAAATAACACTCCGCAGGCTTGCCGAAGTCTACCAAGTAGCAACAATAAACCCATGGAGTGACACGGCTATTACTTTTAACGCTAGTGATGAACCTAAATTCCGAACAGCCCGAGCACCAGCCGCATTTGTCCTCAGTCCAATAGTGGACGGCTTTCGTCTTACCAAGGTACTCATGGATGGCGGCAGCGGATTGAACCTCATTTATGAGGAAACCCTTCAAAAAATGGAAATAGAGTGGAACCGCATTGAGCGAAGAGGAATAATCCCCAGTCGGGAAGCGCGCTGTACAGGAAAAATCACACTAGATGTGGTGTTCGGCACGCCGGATAATTACAGGTCCGAAGAGGTCACGTTCCAAGTGGCCCCGTTCAGTAGCGGATATCACGCTCTGCTAGCGCGGGAAGCGTTTACAGTCTTCCAAGCAATACCCCATTACGGGTACATGAAGCTCAAGATGCCCGGGCCTAACGGAATCATCACTCTCGCTAGTGATCCGGACATAGCACTCTGCGCCGAAAACAAGACAGCCGCACTGGCCCTCGAGGCGCTATCCGAAGCCCTAGCGGCTGAGGAACTGACTGCGCTGCGCTCCACGGTGAATAGGGACGATGTGATACTCGATAAAAGATCCAAGTTCACCTCCTTTAAACCGGCGGATGAAATAGTCAAATTCCAGGTCCATCCAACGGCCCTGATGTAGATGCCGCACTGCGAGAGTTCCTATGAGAGAACTGGGACATTTTCGCCTGGCACCCTTAAGACACGTCAGGAATCCCACGCAGGCTGGCCGAACACAGCTTAAATATCCTAAAAGGATTCAAGCCAGTCAAACAGGCTCTTCGGTGTTTTTTCGAACCTAAGAGACAGGCCATGGGAGAGGAACTAGCCAAACTATTGGAGGTCGGATTCATCAAAGATATAAAACACCCGGAATGTCTAGCAAACCTGGTGATGGTACCAAAGAAGGACAAATCCCGGCGCCTGTGCGTTGATTTCAAAGACCTTAACAAGGCTTGCCCAAAGGATCCCTTCCCTCTCCCCCGCATCGATCAAATTATCGACGCTACCGCAGGACACGATTCGTTGTGTTTCCTCGACGCATACTCCGGCTACCATCAAATAAAGATGGCAGAGTCAGACCAAGCCGCAACGGCATTCATCACACCATACGACCCATTCTGCTTCAACACAATGCCCTTCAGGCTCAAAAACGCCGGCGCAACATATCAGCGCATGATTCAGACATGTCTGGCAAACCAGATCGGCAAAATAGTGGAGGCATACGTAGATGATGTGGTCGTTAAAACAAGACATGTCGAATCTCTAGTAGACGACTTGAGGCTAACATTCAATAACCTCCGAACATACGACATCAAGCTCAACCCGGAAAAATGCATTTTTGGCGTTCCAGCCAGAAAGCTCTTGGGCTTCATTGTATCCGGTAGAGGAATTGAAGCAAATCCAGCCAAGATCCGAGCTCTGTCACAATTGGATATCCTGAAGGACCTCAAACAAATACAAAAATTAACCGGATGCGTGGCGGCTCTAAGCCGCTTTATCTCCCGCTTAGGAGAAAAGGCCCTATCCCTTTACCGCCTCCTTCGGCGCACCGAACTCTTCGAGTGGACGGATGCAGCCACGGCCGGACTCGACGAAATAAAAGCCATATTGGCAACAAACCCAGTCCTGGCCATGCCAAACATTGGCGAACAAATGCTATTATACATTGCAGCAACCCATCATGTCGTAAGCGTAGTGCTCGTCGTCGAACGAGAAACGGACGGACACAAATTCCCCCTTCAAAAGCCAGTCTACTATGTGTCCACTGTCCTTACTCCATGCAAGTCACAATACCCGCATTATCAAAAGATTGCGTACGCGGTATTTATGGCATCCCGGAAGCTGTGACACTACTTTCGAGAGTGTTCAATAACAGTAGCCTCGGAAGTGCCACTTAACGATATTATAAACAACCGCGACGCGACGGGCCGGATTGCAAAATGGGCCATTGAGCTCCTCCCGTTCGACATAACTTACATGCCACGGCGAGCTATCAAGTCGCAAGTTTTGGCCGACTTCGTCGCAGAATGGACGGAGGCCGAACTCCCTAAAGAGTACGGCACATATTCAAACTGGGTCATGCACTTCGACGGCTCCAAAATGTTGGCCGGTCTAGGGGCTGGCGTCGTTTTGACGTCCCCCACAGGAGACACAGTTCAATACATACTCCAGATAATGTACACAGACTCCAACAATGCAGCCGAATATGAGGTCCTTTTACATGGTCTCCGGATGGCAGTATACATGGGCATTCAAAGCCTAGAGGTGCGCGGGGACTCGAACCTCGCAATATCCCAAATAAATGGAGACTTTGATGCCGAGGATCCAAAAATGGCAGCTTATCGCAACACCGTCCTAAAAATGTCAGCTCGGTTCGAAGGGCTCGAATTTCACCATATAGCCCGGGAAAATAATCAGGCAGAAGATGTCCCGGCACGCATCGCTGCAAAACGCAATGTAGTCCCCCCCAACATCTTCTTGGAAAGGCTGTTCAATCCATCCGTAGTATGGGAAGGGGAACCCGGCAATAACAGCCCGGACCCAACCGCACTGCCCGACACCGAACACTCTGACATAATTGGAGGCTCTGCCAATGAAATAACACCTTCAGCCCACGTAATAATGGCCGTCATCGCCCCGTGGACAGAACCATTCCTCGCCTACCTTACTAAGCAGGAACTCCCTGAGGACGAAAATGAGGCACGCTGCATAGTGCAGCGATCTAAAGCCTATAAAGTCTATGAGGGAGAGCTTTATAAGAAAAGCACTACCGGAGTCCTTCAAAGGTGCATCTCCGAAGAGGAAGAGCGGAACCTCCTGGCTGAAATTCATGCCGGACTCGGCAGTCATCACGCTGCAGCTCGGTCCCTTGTAAGCAAGGCCTTCTGTGCAGGCTTTTATTGGCCGACGGCCCGGGCAGACGCCCAGGACTTAGTCCAACGATGCGTCGGTTGCCAGCTTTTTGCAAACCAAAGCCATATGCCACCCACCGCCCTCCAAACTATCCCCATCACTTGGCCCTTTGCAGTCTAGGGGCTTGACATGGTTGGACCCCTTAAAGGCGGAACCCACAAGAAAAAATACTTACTGGTCATGGTGGATAAGTTCACCAAATGGATAGAAGCCAAGCCTATTAAGACTGCCGAATCCGGACCGGTGATAGACTTTATATCCGGGGTTGTACACCATTACAGCGTCCCCCACAGCATCATCACTGATAACGGCACGAACTTTACGGCCGACGAGGTAAAACTCTGGTGCAAAAACATGGGCATCAAGCTCGATTATGCTTCCGTCTATCACCCACAAACTAACGGCCAGGTCGAACGTGCAAATGGTCTTATCATGAGCGGCATCAAACCCAGATGAGTGCGGTCCCTTAAGGAATCTAATACGCACTAGGTAGAGGAGCTCGACTCCGTACTCTGGGGGCTGCAGACCACGCCGAATCGCACCACCGGATACACACCATTCTTTATGGTGTACGGCGCAGAGGAAGTTTTGCCCTGCGACATAATTCATGACTCACCTCGAGTGCGCATGTATGAAGAAAGAGAAGCCGAGCCCGATCGGCAGGACAGTTTGGACGCCTTGGAGGAAGAGCATGATGTGGCAAAAGCCCGTTCCGTATTCTATCAACAGCAGGCTCGAAGATACCAAAGCAGAGAAGTACGGGACAAAAATTACAACGTTGGCGAATTAGTTCTACGCCTGCCGGACAAGAAAAAGGACAAACTCAAGCCCAAGTGGGAAGGTCCCTTCATAATTGACCAAGTCCTGACTAGTGGAGCGTACCGACTTGAGCCGAACCCATGGAACGCAGCACGTCTCCGAAGATTCTATGCCTAGCGCCGGACTCTGTGTTCGTCTCTTTCCTCTGTCCATTTTTATATACTTTCTGTCTTACATTTCTCTCCTTCTTCTCTCTCTCTTTCTTTCTCTCTCTCTCTCTCTCTCTTATAGCCTTTAAAGGCTCATAAAGTGATGCGCTATCTGCGCTCATTAAACCTGGGGGCTTCTTTAAACAGAAGCTTATTTATACGGGCTTCATGCCCAACACATGTGTCACACTTCCGCATGTACCTTTTATTCACCATTATATGCATCGATATGACTTAAGTTTTGGCCAAGCTGGGTTGCCTGGCTCCTGTGCTTACCCCTACATTCCCGATTGTTCGGCTAGGTGGTAAAGGGAGCACCTCTGCGATTGTTACTGCCGGGTCAGCCGGATGTGTACCTCAGACTGGGTGAAGCCGAAAGCTAGCGTTCTTAAGGGAATATTCGGTCGGTGAACTAAAGATGATCTTTTTTCACTTATTTATCTATACGCCCCCAGATGTTTTTCCCGCGTCTCTTTTCGCAGAATGGACATGCACTTTAGGGCATGCCTCCCAGGGAAAGGAACCCCTAACGGAACTATTCTCCCTGGAAGATGTTTCTTACTAACCATGTAATATAACATAACTAGTTGGGCACTTGTCTGTTCAAGCACTAATGACCCCTACGCCTGGTCTCCATGCATACCCCGGTTCTTATATAACTGCGAGGGTATTCGGACACACTCCGGACCGTCAGGTCCCGAGGTTGAAGCCAAAAGGTCGGCCATGACAAACGATCTACAATCCGGCTAGAAGGCATTACACATGTCAATTAAAATTACATAGTCAATATGACTGATTGTATTCCTCTTCAATACCATCTAACAGGCTGTCTAGCTTACAGTCCTATTGAGAATACTTTGCGGCCAATTCTACTTGGCCGTATACTAAGCTCATAGGGATCTCCTTCCCATCAGGCCCCACGGGTCCAACCTCGGCCATGTGGTTTGGGTAAGCCTTCATGTACCGCGTCTTCACCATGGCCCAGGCCTCCCTGGCGCCTTTACGGCAGGCCGACATCTTCCACAATCGGAAGGGCCGCCGCGCTCCCTTCAGCTTCTCTACAAGCTCTCCAAGGCCTTCGGGCATGGAGACGGATGGCCACAAGGCCTGGGCAACGCCTTGCATCACCTGCCGAACTCGCTCGTGCAGTTGTGAGAGCTCGGGAAGAAGGTCACCCGTAGAACCAGGCATTTCCTCTGCAGGACGACCTGTTAGCATACCTACAGACATTACTCTGTTAGTCGACTTCCTCGCCGAACTCTTTTTTCAAAGTTCGTTTAAGCACTTACTAAATATGTCGCGTCGAAGCCGCTGATTCTCCTTAACGGAGTCCAATAGCTGGGCATGAATGTCCTTCAGTTCAACGCCCATCTTGGTGTTGGCATCTTGGAGATTGTTCTTCTCCCGCCTCACCTTTGTCAGCACACTCTCACCATCCTTCATCTGGCGTAGGAGTTGCTGCTTTTCCAGATTTAATTTGGCGCCATCTGCAATTTCATTTGTCAGATTTGCACCCACGCCGCACTTCGCAAAATACTTATCTTTCGAAGCGTATATTATCAGAGGGGGTCTCCTTGGGCTCCCCTGCCGCGGCTATTGCAGCCTCAAGTTGGGCTTTGCACTCTTACAGCTCCCGGGACAGTAGGGTATTCTTTTCTGTAAGAACCTGCATAACAAATGATCCTTAAATCAGTTATTCTAACTGCTTCAAGTCTCGGGGGCTACTGGTATATATATAATTACCAAAATTTTCTTACCCGTATGTCTTTTACATACTGCTCCATGGCTTTGGCTAGACCATTTTGAGCGGCACGGAGGTACGCATCTCCCGAATTGAAGGCATCCAATGCCTCTTGGGAGAAACAAGCATCACGAAGAACTATCCGGCGACGCGTGTGGTTCATGGCGCTCTCCACCTCGGAATTGGTGGCAGACAGCATGTCCGCATCCTCTGTCGGAGCAGCGTCCGGTGCGCACCTTGTGTTCGCCTCCGCTTCCGGACCAGGCTTTGGAGCCTGGCTGGTGGAGACGCGATTGGCAACCTCTCCGGATATAGTCCGGCGAGGTCTCTTCGTCCTGAAGAGAGCACGAGCGTTAATATGCCTCGAAGGAGTAACACCTGGGAATTAGATGGCGCGCTATACCTTTGCGTCGGCGTCTCAGTCCGGACCGCACTTCTTTTCAGCCCGCGGGGCCTTGCCGCCCCTTGTTGGCTAGTCGCCGCAGGCTCGGCCTCCCGTCTCAAGGACCTCCCCTGGAAAACACGGTTGGCATACGGCAATCGAAAACACGCGAGGATAGATCCCTTTTCAAAGTGTTGGGACTTCGGTCTCAGTTACCTGTGAGGCTGGGAGTAGCCCTGGGTAATCGGCCATAATGTCCACCAAGGTGTTGTCCTTGCTCAATTGATGAAACACGCCATCAATCAGCTCCACAGATAAGTCCGGATCCTCTTGAGAGGCCGGGTCGAGGGACCGTCCCGGATCCTCGGGTTGTGGAGGAGGGTTGTTTATTTCTTTAACAGCTTGGCGCAGTTCCTGCGTTGAAGTCGTTAGACTGAATATTTAACGATGGGAATATAAAATGGATGGGCAAGTAAAAGTGTCCACTTACCCAACTTGGGGGATTATACATAGAAAATCCACCCTGTGGGTTGACACGAAGAAATTCCCCCTCTTCTCCCTTGTACAAAGTGAACAAGGTCTTTATTAGAGCGGCAGCCGAATCCGGCCCCTTATGACCGTGGCGGGTAGCGTCGTCCTCCCCGTTGAAGTCCCACATGGGGTGGCCTCTATACTGGAGCGGCTACACCCCTTGCATGATGCATGCGGCCATGACCCCGATCATGGTCAGTCCGGAATGGGCTAACAATCTTATCCGGCCCATCAGGTAAAGAACGTCCTTGTCGCTTTCCCTCTGAGGGCTCCGTGGACGCCAGCTTAGGCGCTTCTTTAGGGGAGCACTGTCAAACTCAGGGAGGCCGATCCGGACAGGATCCGGCAGCGGGACGTCCTCTATATAAAACCATTCCGAAGGCCAGTCTTCGGACGCCTTCTTTGGGGTTCCGGATAGATATCCGGTCCCGGCGATGCGCCACACTTTGGCTCCGCCCACTTGATATATTGACCCCTTCTGAGAACGGGGCACAAGGCAGAATAGCCTTTTCCACAGCGCGAAATGAGCCTCGCGGCCCAAAAACAGCTCGCAAAGGGCTACGAAGCCCGCGATATGCAATATGGAGGCAAGCGTGAGGTTGTGCAGCTAGAGGCCATAGAACTCCAGGAGCCCCCGGAGAAACGGATGAATTGGAAATCCGAGCCCTCTTATTAAGTAAGGGACAAGGCATACCCGCTCTCCTTTGGAGGGATTGGGGGCGCTCTCCGCTTGCTCTCCGCCATTATAGGTGGCAAGTCCGGCTCGAACCGGGACCATATAGGCCGGGGGGAGAAATCCCTTGGTCTCGAGCGTCACTAGCTCGTTGTGCGGGATGGAGCACCTCTTCCAATCTCCAGGCTGAGGGCTGGAAGGGCGAGAGGGGGAGCTGCGGCGGCCGGCCATCATAGAATGGACCTCTGTCGGATACGCTCTGATGAAAACTCGCGGAGGGGAGAAGGTGTGGTTTGGATCTAAATCCTCGTCCCCTTAAATAGGCGGCTCATTCACGCAGCTAGGGGTGTAAATATAAAAACACCCTGACTTTTCGTATTCGTTTGACACATGGAAGATGGCCATTATTGGGCGTAGAAGCCAAAGAGCGCTACATTTACAAGAAACCGGACACTATTCAACAGGTACAAGGAATTTGGAGGAGAACCCGCCTTGCAATGTCGAAGACAATTTGCGCGCCAGACTCGTCGTCATTGAAGCCTGGTTTGGGGGCTACTGAGGGAGTCCTGGATTAGGGGGTGTCCGGATAGCCGGACTATACCTTCGGCCGGACTCCTGGACTATGAAGATACAAAATTGAAGACTTCGTCCCATGTCCGGAAGGGACTTTCCTTGGCGTGGAAGGAAAGCTTGGCGATACGGATATGTAGATCTCCTACCATTGTAACCGACTCTGTGTAACCCTAGCCCTCTCCGGTGTCTATATAAACCGGAGGGTTTTAGTCCGTAGGGACAGACAATCATACCATAGGCTAGCTTCTAGGGTTTAGCCTCTTTGATCTCGTGGTAGATCTACTCTTGTACTACCCATATCATCAATATTAATCAAGCAGGACGTAGGGTTTTACCTCCATCGAGAGGGCCCAAACCTGGGTAAAAACATCGTGTCCCTCGTCTCTTGTTACCATCCGCCTAGACGCACAGTTCCGGACCCCCTACCCGAGATCCGCCGGTTTTGACACCGACAACTACCTTTAAAGGAGTCATACCAGGCGTAGAGGCCCGCTGTACGGGCTCAATAACGCTGGAAGTAGTATTCGGTTCCCCGGATAACTTCTGAAGAGAAGAACTACTCTTTGATATCGCCCCATTTCGCAGCGGCTATCACGCTCTGCTCGGACGAACCGCATTCGCTAGATTCAATGTGGTGCCACATTCCGCTTATATCAAGCTCAAGATGCCCGGCCCACGTGGCATCATTACAGTAAATGGAAACACAGAACGCTCCCTCCGTACAGAGGAGCACACTACCGCCCTAGGAGCAGAAGTTACAGAGCGGCCTTCTCAAGCAGCATTATAATCCGGCTGCCGAGCCCCTGGACATCATCAAGAGGGTCCGGACCACACTACTACAGGACAGCTCGGCTCGGCCGAATTAGCAATTTGACCTCCATCCCAGCCCTGACGAGGCAAAGGCACCAATACCGCGCGTACATAAACTACACACTCAAAACCCCAGGTGAATTGACGGAGGCATAACTCGTTCGTGATCCACTATACCGCTCGACCGACCCTGGGATTCGCATGATTTCACTTTTCCTTTTCACGAGTTTTCTTCTCTTTTGAATGTCTATGCGGACAACCTGCTTGCAGAACACACCAAGGAGCCAAGGAGCTTTGTCTTACAAGGGAATCCCCAGGTGGTCTCTACTAAACTTGCCATACTTGCTCTTCATACCCGCATGTAGCTCGCCCTTGGTTGCGGCATGTTAAATAGCCCTATTTTTGCTTATCATATTACTTGTACAAAGTACGCCCCGACGTACTAGTTACATCACAATGGCGAATACACGGTAGCGTCGGCTCATTATTTCATTTTTTCCGTTTACTCGCCTCAGTATTAATCAATTACCGCACACATACCCCATGGTATGTATTACTACGCCTGGGGCTTCATTATGCTCAACACTACGGCAATAAAATTTCGAACACTTCCATAGTATAGTTCGGCACCCCAAACTTATAGCATTATATGCATCGGCTCCGAATCATGTCTATGGTCAATAGTTGGGTTGCCCGGCTCCTGTGCTTACTACCTTACGTTCCGCTATATCGGCTAGGGTAGTAAAGGGAGAACTACTGCGATTGTGTCCCGGTTCTTTTGGACGAGCACCTTAGTAGAGAAAGCCGAAAACTGACTGCCATGATGCGGCGAGAGCCGGTCAGCTATTCGAGAGGTTCCAAATCGCTAAAGATTTCTTTTTCCGCTTCTTGCAAAGAATCGGTTCCCCCGATTAGGCGTGCATAGCGCCCCTAGTTCGGTCTTCCGAATACCAGGGGCTTCGCCAACTTTCTTAATTGTCAAACTCCTATGGCTAAGTGAGGGCGGTAAAGGCCACATAGTCCGATTGCCTTGTTCATTGCGCTAAACACCTCCTTTAAGGACCAGAATGTGGAGTAAAGAGTGTTTAGATTCATCCCGAACACCCCCGTACTATCTACGTGGGGGCAGAAGCCGACGACTGGTCAACCCTCGGAGTTAATAAACGGCCGCACAGGAGGTTAAATTTAAATCATAAGCATTATACTACACAAACACCATTGTTCCATATTACAGGGCAAGGTAATACACATGTTCTCATGAGAATACGATATCCTTCGAACATTGCTCCGCCACAAGGCGGGACTCCTCCAGGACACCTTCAAAATAGTGCTTAGGCCAACGATGCTCCTTGCCCTCCGGTGGTCCCTCGGTGATTAGCTTCTTGGCATCCAGCTTTGCCCAGTGCGTTTTGACGCGGGCAAAGGCCATACGCGCACCTTCAATACAGACCGACCGCTTCACGGCTTCGAGCCGCGGACAGGAACTCACAAGCTGCTGCACAAGGCCGAAGTAGCTGCTAGGTATAGGATCGGTAGGCCACAGCCGGACTATTAGGTCCTTCATGGCTAGATCTGCCAACCTATGCAGCTCGACCAACTGCTTTAGCTGGTCGCTGAAGGGCACCGGATGTTCGGATCCCAGATATTGGGACCAAATCATTATAATGCTCGGCAGCACCGGATGTTCGCTGTAGACATCCCTTCTTCGGCTTTATAATGCTCGGCAGCATTTGACACACCGTGCGGCAGATCTATAAACGCCCCTGGAAAATCCAAATTTAGGATAAGTACAAGGAACGTTTCTTCTACACACTTGCTATGCATGGGGAAGGATTTACCCGCCGTAATATTCTTGGCTGCCTGAATTTCCTAGAGGGCACTCTGGGCTTCGGCTCGTGCATCCTGCGTGCTCTGGTAGGCCTTCACCAATTCGGACTCTTGCACCTTACAATCGCGCTCCAAGGACTCAAACCTCTCTATCGCGCCCTGGAGCTGTTGCCGTGCCTCGCCAACCCGGGCTTCGTGCTCCTCGCGTGAGGCGCGTTCTTTGGCCACTTTGTTCTGGGCCTCGGCTAGCGCCTTCTTAAGGGCCGCCACCTCGGTCGTGGCCACTAACAAAGTTTATGACACTTTAAGTTCGGCTGGACAACTCATTTTTTCGAAATGTACCTACAGGTTACTGCATACCTTGGCTATCTTCCAGCTGTTTCTTCACGAGGCCGAGCTCCTCCTCGACCCGCTCCAGTTTCCGCTTCAGTCCGGAAACTTCTGCAGCGTGAGCAGTGGCAGCATGGAGCGACACCTGCTTATTCACATAGACAACTCATGTTAGACTCATGCGATATTCATTCTTGATCCTCTGTTTGGTTTTTCCTCTCGAACACCGAACAGAGCATAAGGGGCTACTGTCTATACGGTGATGTTTTTCCTACAATTACATTACTTACCTCAAAGCCCATTAGAAGGCTCGTGCAGGCTTCGGTCAGTCCGCTTTTGACAAACTGAACCTTCTCTATTACCGTGTCCTTGTCCATAAGGACACGATGCTCATCCAATAGAGGCGCCTCGTAGCGCCTCCAGCAGATTATCCGGTGCCTCTGGTTGGACAGAGATCACCGGAGGAACAGTTACATTCCCTCCTTGGGGGGAATATCGTTCGCTGGACCCCCGGAGCCACGTAGACCTCCGGAATGGTATCTAGCTAAGGCCCGAAGGGAACTCGGGCCCGTCACTAGTCCCCGTGGGGACTTTTTTTCCCATATGTCCGATGGTCGAGGAATCATCCTGGGACGTCACCTCGATGGTCTCCGGAATCTCCCCCCGGCCCGGGAAGGTCTTTTTGGACACCACCTCGTCATCTCCCTTGGGTGAGATGGAATGGGCAGGTGGCGGAGACATGCTAGCCACCTCCTTCGAGTCCAGCGAATCCTCTGTCGAGGATCGCGGGGAGCCATCACGTGCCGGACTGCAATGACAAGGTTTAAGATGTATCAATATTACAGACCAAGCAGGCCAGATGTTTTTGATTCTGGTACTCACAAGGCGGCCCGAGGATTGGTTCGGCGAGGTCGCTCCGGACTGCTGTCGACATCCCACGCAGAGTTATCCGCGAGGGAGCCTTTTCCCATTGTGGGCGCCTCCGCCTCCAAACTCGTGGAGGCCCCCCTTTTCTCCCTTCCCCTCGCAGGAGGGGAGTCCCCTCCCTCCTCGTCGTCATCATCGGCGGCCGAGGGGCCTGTCTCATCGTTAGACGAGATGACCAAGGTGCTCCTTTGGCGAAGCTCACTCCTAGTCCCCTTGGTCGTGGTTTTGACCTTCTTCTCCGGTACATCGTAAGGCGCCGGAATAGCATCTTCGTGAGGAGTGAGGTTTCTCCACCTTCAGGCAGCGGAGCCGGACTATTATTCCGTCCCGCTAGGTCAACCCAGGCCTGAAAAAGGAATTGATAAGAGGGCTTAGTATCTTTCCTCGAAGTATGTCCTTAAAGACTATACCTTGATAGCCTACCGAATTGGCCTGACGCTTAAAGTTGAGCCCGCGATCCTTGGTCAAGAGTGGCGGTGTCTCGCTGCCCTTGAAGAGCACCTTCCAGATATCCTCGTGCGTCGTGCCGAAAAGCCTTAACAGCATGTGGTGCTTGGCCGAATCGAACTCCCACAAATAAAAGGTCCGGCGCTGACCCGGAAGGATCCGGCGTACAAGCATGACCTGGATCACATCAACGAGATTGATCTTCCGGATTATCATATTCTGGAAGAACGTTTGGAGCCCCGTGATCTCTTCCAAAGTTCCCCAGGTCAGGCCTTTCTCTTGCCAGGAGGTAACCGCATCGGGACTCTGACTCGGAATTTGGGAGTCGCCGCCTAGTTGGCGTCGCGCGGCTCGGTGATGTAGAACCACCCCGATTGCCATCCCTTCACCGTCTCTACAAAGGATCCTTTGAGCCAGGTGGTATTGGGCATCTTGCCCACCATGGCACCTCCGCACTCGGCCGGCTGGCCGCGCACCACCTTTGGCTTTACATTAAAAGTCTTCAGCCATAGGCCAAAGTGAGGTGGGATGCGGAGAAAGGCTTCGCACACAACTATGAATGCGGAGATGTTAAGGATAAAATTGGGGGCGAGATCGTGGAAGTCCAACCCATGATAAAACATCAATCCACGGACGAATGGATGAAGAGGGAATCCCAACCCACGGACGAAGTGTGTGAGAAACACAGCCCTCTCATGGGGCTCGGGGGTAGGGACGATTTGCCCTTTTGCAGGGAGTCGGTGAGCAATCTCCTTGGCTAAATAGCCGGCCTCTTGGTGCTCCATGATGTCCTTTTTCTCAACAGAGGAGGCCATCCACTTGCCTCCAGCTCCGGATCCGTACATGATTGGAGTGCCTTCTCGAAAGAGGAAAAGTTAAAAGCTTGGGCGCTAGAGCTCGAGGATGGAAGGACTGAAGATGAAGAAGGATGTGGGTAAAGGGAGAATGTTCTTATCCCCTTATAAAGGCCGCGAATATCAAGCGCCTCCCCGCTCGTCCTGAAAATTTGCCTATTCCCAAGGGCTGTGTAAACAACACGATTGAGTTACCCATGCCCGCATTGATGAGAATCCCGCGATAAGGGGACACGATCTTTGCTTTGACAAGACGTGCCAATGGCAACCGCGTATCGAAACGTGGAGCGGCAGAAGAAAAATGGTTTGAAATTATAACCAGACAAATATAATGTCGTGTTGGAAAAAAGCTGTCAACAGATTAGATTCGTGCAAATATTATATTCTCTCTGCAGTTGTGTATGGTGTGTGTAACAGGTCAGGATACTACTATTGCATCCAAAGACTACCTTGGAGTTCGGAGAAGGGGGAACCCGCCTTGCAATTCCGAAGACAATCTGCACGCCGGACTCCTCGTCATTGAAAGCCAGGTTCAGGGGCTACTGAGGGAGTCCTGGACTAAGGGGTCCTCAGGTATCCGGCCTGTTATACATGGGCCAGACTAATGGGCTGTGAAGACATGAAGGCCGAAGACTGCACCATGTCCATATTGGACTCTACTTGGCGTGGAAGGCAAGATTGGTGACCGAAGATTCCTTGTTATGTAACCGACTCCATGTAAACCCTAGATCCCCTCGGTGTCTATATAAACCAAAGGGGGCAGTCCGGAAAGGACACCACATATACTCATTATCATACCCACATAGGCTAGACTTATAAGGTTTAGCCATTACGATCTCGTGGTAGATCCACTCTTGTAACACTCATACTCGTCAATATCAATCAAGCAGGATGTAGGGTTTTACCTCCATAGAGAGGGCCCGAAACTGGGTAAACATTGTGTCCCCCGTCTCCTGTTACCATCGATCCTAGACGCACAATTCGGGACCCCCTACCCGACATCCGCTGGTTTTGACACCGACAGTCGTCCCAGTGTCCGCCACCATGTCCTCCTCCTCAGTCATAGCCCCGGTCGCTGCGCTCGGGGCGTCGACTGAAGCGTCCTTCGTGAATGGCTCTAAGCTCTTGACAGTCGCTGGTGTTGTGGGTATTCAGGTTGTGGAAGGCGCAGAACAGACGGCTGCTCTTGGATGACTCTGGTTGGTCTCTGCCACGCTTGGTGTCTGGTTCCGCTGCGAGCACGGTTGCTCCCTTGCCCTTCACGTCCTTGGCCTTGGTCTTCTTCTCTGGGTCCGCAGCAGGGAGATCGAGAAGGGAGAGGCACCTCTCCTCAGCTCTATCACACTTGGTCGCGATGTTGAACAGCTCCAGGGTCGTGCACAACTCTTCATGGATGGCAAGCTCCTCCTTCATCTTGACGTCGCGGACGCCATCAGTGAATGCTGAGATGATGGCCTCGTCGGCCACCTTGGGGATCTTGATGAGTGCATTGTTGAAGCATTGAATTTACTTCTGCAGGGTTTCTCCTGGTTGTTGCTTGATGCGGCGCAGGTCGCCCGCGACTGGGGGGGCGGTCGTGAGTGCCCTGGAAGTTGGCGATGAAGCGGTTGCGCATTTCGTCCCAGGAGGAAATTGAGCCTGGAGGCAGGTTCAGGAGCCAGGAGCCGGTGCCATACTTGAGAGCCATGGGAAACCAGTTCGCCATGACTTTCTCGTCGCCATTGGCCGCTTCGATGCTCAGCTTGTAGAGCTGCAGGAACTCCGCGGGGTCGGGGGTGTCGTCATAGTGAGGAGGCAGATCCGGCTTGAACTTGCCCGGCTAGGCGACGCTACGCAACTCGGGGGTGAAAGAGCGGCAGCCGGCTGTGGTCACCGGGGCCCACCTTGGGGGTGGAGCTTGGTCTTGATGGGGTCCACGCCCTGCTGCTACAGGTGGCACGCGGTTTTTCCGCAGCAGTCGGTCCTGGCGCGGTGGTGCGAGGAGCAGCGGAGCATTTTCTTGCGGTCGAGGAACCTCTTGACAGCTTCTTTCTTCACGCGTGGGCGTGGGACACGGCAGGTCGCATCGCGGAGCCACGCGTCTTGGCGCCAGGGTGCCGTCTTGGGGCTGAGGTGGTGGAGGCGCTCCATGAGCTACGTCGCCCATAGCTGGCGGAAGGCGAGGCGGAGAGAGGGACGGTGTAGGGGAGCCCCCTGCGGTGCGGATAAGCTTGGCGATGCGGTCGAGCCAGTCCTCGTAGAGGTCATCGACCGGGCGGTAGCGCAGGAGCTCATGCACCATGAGGAGCACGGCCCGTGCGTCCATGGGAGGGCGACGTGCATGGGAAGAAGAACCGGCCGGGGTCAGCGATGGATTGGCGGTGCGGCCGTCCCGCTACACCGAGGGGTGCAGCGAGGATGCTTGCTGCTCGTTCCCCACCGGGCCAGTGGCGGCGTTGGCGGCAGGCGACGGGGAACGACGAGGTGGCCCACCGACGGGAGCCGTCTGAGCGACGTGGGCGGCGAGGGCAGCCCGGCGCTCAGCACGAGAGCGGCGCGCGTCCGCCATGGAGACGACGGAGCAACGGGACGCGGAGCGGCGGAAGGAAGCTTCGGTGCACCCCTATCTGGCGCGCCAAATCTCGGATCATGAGTTCCGGCAAAACCCTCAAGGTTCGAACACTGGGGTGCGTGCAAAGGTTTTCTCCCTACCGATCCACGCCCTAGCTCTCTAAGATCTCGCGGACGAACTCAACGAACTCACAACACAGAAAGACACAAGATTTATACTGGTTCGGGCCACCGTTGTGGTGTAATACCCTACTCCAGTGTGGTGGTGGTGGATTGCCTCTTGGGCTGATGATGAATAGTACAAGGGGAAGAACAGCCTCCTGAGGTTGAGGTGTTCTTGTGCTTTATTTTTGTTGTGCTCTACTGTGGTGGCTAGCTCTACTTATATAGGCCCTGGTCCTCTCCCCAAATATTGAGCGGGAAGGGAGCCAACAACGGTTAGTTTGAAGGGGACAGCTAGTATAGCTTATCCTGGCAAAGGTGGTCTTCACCTGCAAAAGGCTCTGGTGATGACGCCGTCTTGGGCTCCATGGTGACCTCCGTCTTGCTGTCATGCTGGTCTTGGTCTCGTTGCACCGATATGGAAACCTTTGCTTGATGCCTCGGTACTCCGCGCCTGCGCTTGCCCCCTTAGCACCAAAGAGGAAGCAAGGACACTATGCGCGCTGGCGCCCGCCTGGTCTCGATCTTCATGGCTCACGTCACGAGGACCTCGCGAGGTTTGCCCTGCCTTGATCTCTCCGCCCCTCGTGAGCCTGCCTGGTGAGGCCGCTCCTAAGGAGATCTTGAGTCATCCGCCTCACAAGGTTTGGCCCCTCGCGAGGGTCTTGAATGCCTTGTCGATGAAGATGGGTCATACAGACCTGCCAGCCCAGCCACACCGTGGGCCGCAGGCAGGCAAGTCTGGGGACCTTTCCCAGAACGCCGACAATGTTCACATGACACCACTAAGGGAATCACAACATACATACTATCAAAATATCAAACACATATCAAATTCACATGATTACTTGCAACATGATTTCTCCCATGACCTCAAGAACAAAGGTAACTACTCACAAATGATAAACATGCTAATGATCAGAGGGGTATTAAATAGCATATTGGATCTGAACACATAATCTTCCACCAAATAAACCATATAGTAATCATCTACAAGATGTAATCAACACTACTAGTCACCCACAAGTACCAATCTATAGTTTTGGTACCAAGATTGAACACAAGAGATGAACTAGAGTTTGAGAGGAGGTGGTGTTGTTGAAGATGTTGATGGAGATTGCCCTCCCCAAGATGGGAGAGTTGTTGGTGACGATGATTTCCCCCTCCGGGAGGGAAGTTCCCCCGGCGAAATCGCTCCGCCGGAGGGCAAAAGTGCTCCTGCCCAAGTTCCACCTCGAGGCGGCGGCGCTTCATCTCGAAAGTCCTCCACTCATGTTTTCTAGGACAAAATGACTTATATAACAAAACATGGGCACCGAAGGTGGGCCAAGGAGGGCACAACCCACCAGGGCGCGCCTGGGCTCCCTGGCGCGCCTAGGTGGGTTGTGCCCACCTGTTGGGCCCCCTCTGGTACTTATTTGCTCCAGTAATTCTTAAATAATAAATAAAGAATCTCCGTGAAGTTTGAGCTTGTTTAGAGTTGTGCAGAGTAGGTGGCCTGACATAGCTTTTCCAGGTCTAGATTTCCAGCTGCCAGAATTCCCCCTCTTGGTGTGTATCTTGCAAATTATGAGAGAAAAGGCAACAGAATTACTCCAAAAAGCATTATTATGGATAAAAACATTGTAAATAACAGTAAGAAAACATGATGCAAAATGGACGTATCACCTCCCGGCAGTCAGCGCACGTGGTAGCTTCCTTACCGGGAGCTTCGGCCTTAACCTTCTTGCTGGTACTAGGCGTGCCCAATCCTTTGAAGGTCATCACTGCCTTATCCTTGCACCTCTTGTTGCGCTTCTTGTTCTTCTTCTTCTGACTGGTGGTCTCATCGTCATCCTCTGAGTCAATGTCGGTGCAATCGTCCTCTCCAGGGAGTTTCCTTCCCTCCTCCACCCGGGCGCATTTGTCCACCAAGGTGTAAAGCTCCTTCACAGTCTTGGGAAACTGAACATTCATCTTCGAACTTATCCTGCAGTTGCGCACATTGGATTGGAAGGCAGCTATCACAGCCGTCGGGTGGATATCTGGGATATTTCTGTGGACTCTGCTAAATCTCTGCAAATACTTTCATAGAGTCTCTCCTTCTTTCTGTTGGAGAAGCTGCACGTCGCTGGGCCATCCTGGTTCTTGATGGCCGCCCGTGAAGGCACCAATGAACTCATGGAAGAGATCGGCCCATGTCAAAATGGAGTTCTCCGGAAGGTGCATCAGCCAAGACCTCACATTGGACTTGAGTGCCAAAGGGAAGTAGTTGGTGAACACCTTCTCATCTCTTCGCCTGGCAGCCTAAACAGTGATGGTGTAGATGCTCAAGAATGGGCCAGCTCGCTGTGAGCCCCTAGCCTCGGCGAAGCCAATCAGACTCTGAATGGTGGCTCTCCGCCCATCCATCTAATCAGCTACTGGGCCCGCGCCATGGCCTCTATAGCGATGCTTGGCATTGGTGATGATGACGTAGACTGCATCGTCGCCCGGCTTCTGACGGTGTCAGCAGCAACTGTGTCGCGCCCTCGTTGTTGCGAACTAGCCGCTTCGATGGCAGGGTGACGTGGTGAAGGTGCTTGAGGGGGTGGCTCCGTTGGGCATAGTGGCTGGGTCAGCCCGCTCCGGGGGAGGCGCGCACCCTGCAGTCGCGCCCGTGGTGGGGGCGGCCGGAGGGTGGCGATTCGCCCCAGACCGGGTGCCACCACTTCGGTTGTGCCCTTCGGCGAGGAGAAGGGGTGCAGACAGAATAACCCCTTCGTTCATACCTCATGGAGGATGACCGCTGGGATGTTGTTGATGCCGCTCTTCTCTGGTGCCTCCCGCTCCTGCTTCGGCCGCGGGGGAGGTGGTGACAATGCCGCCTGCACCGACCATGTCCCCTGCAGCACCCACATCCTCGTGCGCCTCTATATTCCCCGCAGCGTCGGCGGCCTCGGGCGGCAGGGCCTTCGAGGCAGACGGGTGACCTGCGGCACCGGGCTTCTTTTTGGGCGCCATAGTCGATGGAGCCATCGATGATGAAGATGGCAATAAGGATGACGCGCTGCTCACGCTTTCGGGTTCGCGCAAGTGATCCCCCTACCTGGCGCGCCAAATATGTCGTGGGAAACCCTGGCCACCTATGGGACCAAGAGTCCCTTTCTGGTTCGCTGGGGGGATGGAACATTGCACAAAGAGCGGAGAAGCATGGAACGACACGACAGAGATCACACGGGAAGTTTTTACCCAAGTTCGGGCCACCGTGAGGCATAAAACCCAACTCCTGCTTTGGTGGATTAATGGTGGAAAGGATGGTGGTGAGCGCAGCACGTTTTCCCGGCAGGGTTGCCTCGGGGCAAGAACGGCTACGCGCGTATGAGTGTTGGAGGGTCTGAATCAGCCAACCCTTTCGTCGGTTGCCTTGGGCCTCCTTTTATAGATCAAGGGGTCACCACAGTGGCAAATCAGTCATTACACACTGATTAGATAGTAAACAGTGCTATCAAACCTAACTCTGCAGGCTGACAGAGCGCATTAAATGCACCACTCAACATCACATCACAGCTCGCCCGGCAAGCCCTACCAGGCTGTTTTGCCAGCTTCGCGCCTGCTTGCTTGACACATCTCAGGATGGGTGTCGCTTGGAGGTATTTTCTATAGGAAGTGGCTGCCATGTGGCGAATAGCAGCCACCTAATCACTTTGGAGCTTGACACCGCACTAATCGACGACGTGCGTCATGATGAGGTGGTGCGGTGGAGTGGCTTTGCCTCCGTAAGCCCCGGCAGGCCTGCCAGGACAACCCGAAGGCTTGCTTCCGGGGGCGACACCATCCTTGCCAGGCTCGCATGCCCAGCAAGGTAGGTTTTTTTCCATAGCGATATCTTGCTTCTCTGGCTATTCTTGGTCCTTTTGTGATGCACGTTGGTCCTTCGAAGAACTGATCCCTTGTGCTTAAATCTAATCTTGGTGTTGTGATCTTATTCTTGTGCCTGTGCACAGTCTAGGCAACGGACCAAGGGTTTGTTGTACCGACACTATCATCAATAGGTAGTGGGTCATCAAGAATATTTTCTAACCTAGACAAGTTATCAGCTATGGGGTTCTCAGCTCCTTTCCTATTAGTGATATGTAAGTCAAATTCTTGTAGCAAGAGAAGCCACGTAACGAGTCTAGGTTTAGCATCTTTCTTTTCCATAAGATATTTTATAGCAGCATGATCAGTGTGAACAATTACTATGGAATCAATGATGTAAGATCTGAATTTATCAAACGCAAATACAACTGCTAAAAATTCTTTCTTAGTGGTAGCATAATTTCTTTGGGTACTATCTAGAGTTTTACTAAAATAATGGATAACATTTAATTTTTTATCAACTCTTTGTCCTACAACAACGCCAACAGCATAATCACTAGCATCACACATGATTTCAAAAGGCAAGTTCCAATCAGGTGGTTGTACAAAAGGTGTAGAAGTTAAGTCTTTCTTAAGTGTTTCAAAGGCTTCTACACAATCATCATAAAAATGGAATATCCTTTTGTAAAAGATTAGTAAGAGGCCTAGAAATTTTAGATAAGTCTTTAATAAACCTCCTATAAAAACTAGCATGACCTAGGAAACTATGAATACCTTTGATATCTTTAGGACATGGCATTTTCTCAATTGCATCAACTTTATCTTTATCCACCTCAATACCTCATTCAAAAATTTTATGCCCCAAGACAATGCCTTCATTAAACGTAAAGTGGCACTTCTCCCAACTCAAGATAAGATTAGTTTGTTCACATCTATGCAAAACTCGATCAAGGTTGCTTAAGCAATCATCAAAAGAAGTTTTGTAAACCAAAAAATCATCCATGAAAACCTCAACAATCTTTTCACAAAAATCAGAGAATATAGCAGTCGTACATCTTTGAAAGGTAGCAGGTGCATTTAATAAACCAAAAGGCATACGTCTATAAGCATAAGTTCCAAAAGGACAAGTGAAGGTGGTTTTCTCTTGATCAGGTTGTGAAATAGGTATTTGAGAGAAACCAGAATATCCATCAAGAAAACAAAAGTGTGTGTGCTTTGATAGTCTTTCTAACATTTGATCAATGAAAGGAAGAGGGTAATGATCTTTTCTAGTAGCTTTGTTGAATTTTCTAAAATCAATTACCATTCTATAGCCAGTAACAATTCTTTGTTGGATGAGTTCATTTCTATCATTAGGAACAACATTTATTCCTCCTTTCTTAGGGACACAATGAACAGGACTTACCCATCTACTATAAGCTATGGGATAGATTATAGCTGCTTCTAGAAGCTTTAGTATTTCAATTCTACCACTTCATTCATCTTAGAATTTAATCATTGTTGGTGATCAACAACGGGTTTAGCATGAGGTTACATATTAATCTTGTGCTGACAGAGAGTGGGACTAATACCCTTAAGGTCATCTAGAGTATATCCAATAGCAGCTCGGTGCTTCTTCAGAAATTTTAATAATCTTTCTTCTTCATGTTCTGAAAGGTTAGCACTAATAGTAACATGATATATTTTTTCTCATCAAGATAAGCATAATTCAAAGTGTCAGGCAATTGCTTTAATTCAAACACAGGATCACCTTTAGGTGGAGGAGGACCTCCTACAGTTTTAGTAGGCAATTTGTGTTTAAGGAGTGGTTGTTGTTCGAAGGAAATTTTATCTATTTCATTTCTTACATGCAAGTGCATATCATTTTCATGGTCTAGCAAATATTGTTCTAGTGGATCAGTAGGAGGTACTCAATAGAAGCAAGACCAATTAATTCATACTTACTAGGTAATTCTTTATCATGAGGTTGTCTATGAAACTTAGAGAAATTAAACTCATGAGACACATCTCCAAAGCTAACACTGACAATTTCTTTCTCACAGTCTATTTTAGCATTGACAGTGTTCAAGAAAGGTCTACCAAAAATTATGGGACAAAATAATCTTGTGGGAAACCAAGAACTAGAAAATCAGTAGGCTATTTTAGTTTCCCACACAAGACTTCAACATCTCTAACAATCCCAAGCGGTGTGATGGTGTCTCTGTTTGCAAGTTTAATAGTGACATATATGTCTTCTATTTCAGCGGGTGTTGTATCATTCATAATTTCTTGGTATAAGGTAAAAGGAATAGCACTCACACTAGCACCTAGGTCACATAAACCATGATAGCAATGATCTCCTATTTAACTAAGACAATATGCATGCCAACTACACGTCTATGTTATCTTTTTCATCGGGTTTGGCAATTCTAGCAGCTTCACCACAGAAATAAATAAGAGACATTTACATCTATGCCCCTAATTTGCGCCCACTCTCAGATTTACCCCTAATTTCAAAGCCTGCTCAAATTTGCCCCTCCGCCGTTAGGTGCACTTACAGAAATACCCTTCTGTGTCGTTACCGTCCGGTCAAAGCAGGTCAAAGGGCTTTGACCATCCTGAAAAAAATAGCAAAAAAATTCTAAAAAATCTGAAAATTTGTGGGATCAAAGATAGTCAGGTTTGCAAGGTGCGGGAAAAGTTCTGTGCTGTTTGTACATTCCAGGAGCTCGTGTCAGAGGAAAAACAATAAATATGTAAGCCTATGAACAGTAAATTCAAAAAATAGCAAGAAAATTAAAAAAATATGAATTTTTTTGGCATCAAAGAGGCGCGAGTCTGCAAGCTGCGTGCAAATTTTTGTTGTGTTTGGACATTGGAGGGGCTTGTGGAGAAAAAAACAAAATTTGGCTCGGGAAAAAACTTGGGAAAAATGACTATTTTCTTTTTTCTTGCTAGAGCTCCTCGCATGTCATTTGATCACAAAAACTTGCAAGCACCTTGTGCACCCAAGCCACTTTGATGCCAAAAAAATTCATATTTCTTTAAATTTTCTTGCTATTTTATTTCAAATTTATTGTTCACAAGCGTGCAGATTAACTGTTTTTCTCGCCATGAGCTCCTGGAATGTCCAAATAGCACGAAAATTTGCACACACCTTGGGCACATGAGTATCTTCGATCTCACAAAAAATTAGATTTTTTAGATTTTTTTTGCTATTTTCTTCAGGACGGTCAAAGCTGTTTGACCGGACGGTAACGACGTAGAAGGGCATTTCTATAAGGGCACCTAACGGCGGAGGGGAAAATTTGAGCAGGCTTTCGAATTAGGGGTATATCTGATTAGGTGGTTCGAGTTAGGGACAGAAATGCAAATGGCCCAATAAATAACATGCCCATCAATATTTTCTACCAAAAGATCTTTAACCCTAGCAACACTAGGTTCTACTTTAATTTCTTCGAGGGTTTAGGTGCTTTAATATTACTTTTATGAACCATGGTTGATACCTTAGCATGTTCCTTTATCCTAAGAGGGAAATGTGGTTTTCCAATATAAGCAGTAGGCACAACTGGATCAACATTGTAAATAATAGTTTCATCTTTAACTTTTACCGGTTCTTTAATTTCTTATTTAATAGGGAGTGATATTTAAACCACTTCTCCTTAGGGAGATCAACATGAGTAGAAAATGATTCACAAAAAGATGCTACTATCTCAGAGTCAAGTCCATATTTAGTGCTAAACTTGTGAAAATCATTGGTATTCATAAAGGATTTAACACAATCAAATTCAAGCTTAATGCCTGACTCTTTACCTTCCTCAAGTTCCCAATCTTCATAGTTGTATTTAATTCTTTCTAAAATATCCCACCTAAATTCAATAGTCTTCTTCATGAAAGAACCCGTACAAGAAGTATTGAGCATGGATTGATCATTACGAGAAAGCCGAGCATAAAAATTCTGGATAAAAATTTCTCTGGAGAGCTCATGACTGGGGCATGAATATAACATTGACTTAAGCGTCCCCCAAGCTAGAGCGATAGTTTCTCCTTCACGGTGCTTAAAATTATATATGTAATTTCGATCACGATGAACTAGATGCATAGGATATACTTTTGGTGAAATTCCAATTTCAATCGATTCCCGTTCCAAGATCCAATATCATCGCATAAAATATACCATGTCAATGATTTTCCATTCAAAGATAATCAGAAAACCTTCTTATTAACTTCATCCCCAGGTAAACCTACAAGCTTAAATAATCCACAAATTTCATCCACATGGATCAAGTGCATATCAGGATGTTTTGTTCCATCTCCTGCATATGGATTAGCTAGTAGTTATTCTATCATACCCGAAGGAATTTCATAACTAATATTTTTAGTAGGTGCAGTAGCTTGAGGGGAAAGTCTTTGTGTTTCCGATCAAGGTGAAGACAACCTAAACAAACCCCTCAAAGGATTGTTTTCCATGGTAGCAAGTGACAATAAATTTCAGCATGTAGTATCAATTTTTTCTTACTGATTTCCACTTACCAAGAGTGCTTCACTCCCCGGCAATGATGCTAGAAAAGTGTCTTGATGACCCACAAGTATAGGGGATCAATCATAGTCCTTTTGATAAGTAAGAGTTTCGAACCCAACGAGGAGCAAAAGGAAATGACAAGTGGTTTTCAGCAAGGTATTTTCTGCAAGCACTGAAATTGTCGGTAACAGGTAATTTGATAGCAAGATAATTCGTCACAAGTAACAAGTAACAATAGTAACAATAAGTGCAGAAAGGTATCCCAATACTTTTGGTGGCAAAGGACAAGCCGGTACGGTCTCAGATAATAAGCAAAGCATTCTTGAGGGCACAAGGGAATTTCATCGTCACTTTCATCATGTTGGTTTGATTCGCGTTCGCTACTTTGATAATTTGATATGTGGGTGGCCTAGTGATATGTCTCCGTCATACCTACTTTTCCAAACTCTTTTGCCCTTGTTTCGGACTCTAATTTGCATGATTTGAATGGAACTAACCCGGACTGACGCTGTTTTCAGCAGAATTGCTATGGTGTTATTTTTGTGCAGAAGTAAAATTTCTCGGATTGGCCTGAAAATTTACGCAGAATATTTGTGGAATATATAAAAAATACTGGCATAAGAATTAACCAAAGGGGTCCACTCAGAGGCCACAAGCCTGGGGGCGTCCCCCTGGGGCGCGCCAAGCAGGCTTGTGGGCCCCCTGGACCTCCTCCGACCTCAACTCCAACTCTATATAACCCTATTCGGGGAGAAAAAACAGAGAGAAGGATTCATCATAGTTTACGATACGGAGCCGACCGCCGCCTCATGTTCTTCATCGGGAGGGCTGATTTGGAGTCCGTTCGGGGCTCTGGGGAGGGGGTTCATCGTCATCATCATCACCAACCTTCCTCCATCACCAATTTCATGATGCTCACTGTTGTACATGAGTAATTCCATCGTAGGCTTTCTCGACGATGATGGGTTGGATGAGATTTATCATCTAATTGAGTTAGTTTTGTTAGAGTTTGATCCCTAGTATCCACTATGTTCTAAGATTGATGTTGCTATAACTTTGCTATGATTAATGCTTGTCAGTAGGGCCTGAGTGCCATGATTTCATATCTGAACCTATTATGTTTTCATGAATATATTTGTGTTCTTGATCCTAGCTATCTTGCAAGTTGTAGACACCTATTACGAGTTATGATCCGCATACCCCAAGGTGAAAATAATTGGGATTATTTCCGGTGATTACCATAGTTTAAGGAGTTCATGTATTCACTAAGTGCTAATGCTTTGGTCTGGTTCTCTATTAGAGAGGCACCAATGGGGATGATGAACCCCTCTATGATGGTGTCTAGATTGGATCTGGTGGTTCTGGAACTTGCAGTGGCTAGAATTGTGTTTCATCGACTTCCCTAGGGTTTTTGGATTTTCGGGGTATTTATAGAGCAAAGAGGCGGGGCGGCAGGCGTCCAAGGCGGGCACAACCCACCAGAGCGCGCCTGGGCCCACAGGCGCGCCCAGGTGGGTTGTGCTCCCCTCGAAGCCCCCCTCTGGTACTGCTTTGGCCCAACATGTATCTTCTAGTTCAGAAAAATTCTCCAAAAAGCTTCACTGCGTTTGGACTCCACTTGGTATTGATTTTCTGCGAAGTAAGAAACAAGCAAAAAATAGCAACTGGCACTGGGCACTATGTCAATAGGTTAGTCCCAAGAAATGATATAAAGTTGCTATAAAATGATTGTAAAACATCCAAGAATGATAATTTAACAGCATGGAACAAGCAAATATTGTAAATATGTTGGAGACGTATCATACTCCGTTCTTGTTAACTTAACACACTAGATGCATGCTGAATAGTGGTTGATGTGTGGAGTAATAGTAGTAGATGCAGGCAGGAGTCGCTCTACTTCTCATGGACGTGATGCCTATATTCATGATCATTGCCTTGGATATCATCATAATTATTCACTTTTCTATCAATTGCTCAACAGTAATTTCTTCACCCACCGTATGCGTTCTTTCAAGAGAGAAGCCTCTAGTAAAAACTATGGCCCTAGGTCTATTCTTATCATATTATTTTTAGATCGACAAAACCAAAAACCCAAAAATACCTTGCTGCAATTTATTTAATTTTACTTTATTTTGCACTTTAATTTATCTTTTATACCTATCTCTATCAGATCTCATCCTTGCAAGTAACCGTGAAGGGATTGGCAACCTCTTTATCACGTTGGGTGCAAGTATTTGTTTGTTTTGTGTAGGTGCTATCATTGGAGACTTGTGTGTTCCTCCTACTAGATTGATACCTTGGTTTTTAACTGAGGGAAATACTTATCTCTACTTTGCTGCATCACCCTTTACTCTTGAAGGGTAAAACCAACGCAGGATCAAGAAGTAGTAGGAAGAATTTCTAGCGCCTTTGCCGGGGAGGATCTACATCAAGCCTACCATGTACCCATCATAAAATCTCATCTCTTGCAGTTACATTATTCGCCATTTTCCTCTCATTTTCCTCTCCCCCACTTCTAAAGTGTTTTCGGAAAAACACAAAAATAGTTTCCTTTTTATTCGCCTTCTTTCCATTCATCTTTTCGTTTGCCTTTTGTCTGCACGTGTGCTAGATTACTTACGTTGCCATGTTGTCTCAAGAAAATACCAAGTTGTGTGATTTTTCCAACACTAATAATAATGATATTATTAGTACTCCGGTAGCTCCCACCACTAGTGTGGAATCTTATGAAATTAATGCCGCTATGTTGAATCTTGTTATGAAAGAACAATTTTCTGGTAGTCCTAATGAAGATGTTGCATAACATCTTAATACTTTTGTTCAATTGTGTGATACGCCAAAGAAAAAATGGTGGAAATTATATTGTTAAATTAGAGCTATTTCCATTCTCACTACGAGATCATGCTAAAACTTGGTTTTCATCCTTGCCTAAAAATAGTATTGATTCATGGAATAACTATAAGGATGCTTTTATTTCCAAGTATTTTACTCACGCTAAGATCATCTCCCTTAGGAACGATATAATGAATTTTAAGCAACTAGATCATGAACATGTTTCATAATTTTGGGAGATGTTGAAATTAATGATAAGAAATTACCCTACTCATGGTTTAAGTTTATGGATGATCATACCAAAAATTTATGCTGGATTGAATTTTGCATCTAGAAATCTTTTAGATTCCGTCGTGGGTGGTACTTTTATGGAAATCACATTAGGATAAATTACTAAACTCCTAGATAATATTATGGAAAATTACTCTCAATGGCATACGAAAGATCTTCTACTAGTAAAAACTGCATGCGATTGAAGAAATTAATACTTTGAGTGGAATGATGGATGAACTTATGAAATTGATTGCTAGAAAGAGTGCTCCTATTGATCCTAATGATATGCCTTTGTCTACTTTGATTGAGAATAGTAATGTATCTATGGATGTGAATTTTGTTGGTAGGAACAATTTTGGTAATAACGCATATAGAGGTAGTTTCCTAGTAATTCCTCTAATAATTGTGGTAATTCCTACAACAATTCTTATGGAAATTATAATAAGATGCCCTCTGATCTTGAGAATAATATTAAATATTTTCTTAACTCCCAAAATATTTTCAATGCTATGGTAGTAGAAAAATTGCTTAAGATTGACAATGTGGCTAGAAAGGTCGATAGAATTTCTCATGAGATTTATTCTTTTAAGATTAGATATATGCCACCCAAGCTTGATATTAATGAGTCTCTAAAAGTTATTCAAACTTCTACTAATGAAAGTAGGGAGAGAACCGGTAGGATGCGTGCTAAGATAGAATGGCTAGAAAAAGTATGTTCTTCTAGTTTTCACGATAATCAAGATGGAGATCTTAAAGTAATTGGTTTTACTCTTGCTAATATAAAACTTTGATAAAAAAGGGACTTGAGAGGAGTCAACTTTAGCTAGAAGGCATCCTGATAATTTCGAGAGTGAAGATCTTAAAGAAAATTTTGATAAAAGTGGGTTTGGCGAGGTCAAAACTTTAACTAGTGATGAGCCCACTCTTTTGGATTTCAAGGATTTTAATTATGATAATTGTTCTTTGCTTGAGTGTATTTCCTTGTTATAATCTGTGCTTAATTCACCCCATGCTTATAATCAAAATAAAGCTTTTACTAAACATATCATTGATGCTATGATGAAATCTTTTAAAGAAAAACTTGAGTTGGAAGTTTAAATCCCCAGAAATCTTTATGATGAATGGGAACCTACTATTAATATTAAGATTAAATATTATGAGTGCAATGCTTTGTGTGATTTGGGTGCTAGCATTTCCACTATTCCAAAAACTTTATGTGATGTGCTAGGTTTCCATAAACTTGATGATTGTTCCTTAAATTTGCACTTAGAGGATTCTACTGTTAATAAACCTATGGGAAGGATTAATGATGTTCTTACTATTGATAATAGGAATTATGTGCTCGTAGGTTTCATTGTGCTTGATATAGATTGCAATCCTACATGCCCTATTATTCTTGGTAGACCTTTCCTTAGAACCATTAGTGCAATTATTGATATGAAAGAAGGAAACATTAGATTTCAATTTCCATTAAGGAAGGGCATGGAATAGTTTCCAAGAAATAAAATTAAGTTGCCATATGAATCTATTATGAGGGCCACTTATGAATTGAATATCAAAGATGACACTACCTAGATATATGCAACATGCCTAGCTAGGGGCGTAAAACAATAGCGCTTCTTCGGGGGCGGCCCAATTTTATTTTTATGTTTTTGCTTCTGTTTTTCAATAAATATGCAATTATACTTATGTTATGATTGTGTTTTAGTGTTTTAATTAGTGTTTGTGCCAAGTAAAACCTTTGGGATGGTTTGGAAGATTGTTGATTTGGTTCTGTGAAAAAACAGAAACTTTTATGCCAAGTAGCAGAATTATCAAAAATCATTGGAGCGACGAAACATTCTGAATTTTTCCACTTTATTGATATACAAATTTCCCATCTTGTCCTAATTTTTCAGAACTTTTGGAGTTACAGAAGTTTGGCTAATGTCCAGATTACTACAGAATGTTTTGTTTTTGATAGATTCAGTTTTCATTGTGTTGTTTGCTTATTTTGATGAATCTATGGGTACTATGGGGGATATGAACCATAGAGAAGTTAGAATATAGTAGATATAACACAAATATAAAATTCAAATGAGTTTACAATAGTACCTAAAAGCGGTTATTTGCTTTGTTTCACTAACAGATCTCACAAGTTTTCTGTCGAGTTTTGTGTTGTGAAGTTTCCAAGTTTTGGATGAAGTTTCGATGAACTAAGGAATAAGGAGTGGAAAGAGCCTAACCTTGGATATGCCCAAGGCACCCCTAGGTAATATTCAAGGACAATCAAGTATCTAAGCTTGGGGATGCCCCGGATGGCATCCCCTCTTTTGTCTACAATCCATCGGTAAATTACTTGAGGCTATATTTTTATTCACCACATGATATGTGTTTTGCTTGGAGCGTCTTGTATTATATGAGTCTTTGATTTTTAGTTTTCCACAATCATCCTTGATGTACACACCTTTTGAGAAGGACACACATCAGTCATGAATTTATTATAATACTCTATGTGCTTCACATATATATTTTGAGCTAGGTAGTTGCTCTAGTGCTTCACTTATATATTTTTAGAGTATGGCGGTGGTTTTATTTTTAAGAAATTGATGAACTCTCATGCTTCACTTATATTATTTTGAGAGTCGTATAAATAGTATGCAAATTTTCTTAGGTTATGAATTTAGTCCTAATATGATGGGTGCTCAAGAGGGATATAATAAAAACTTTCATGAAGATCATTGAATATATGAGAAGTTTGATTCCTTGCATTTGTTTTGAGATATAAAGATGGTGATATTAGATTCATGCTAGTGATTAATTGTGCTTTAGTAAGAATATTTGTGTTAAAGTTTGTGATTCCCGAAGCATGCACATATGGTCTCTCATTATGCGATGAAGTTGGCACATGATTTATTTTTGATTGTCTTCCTTATGAGTGGTGGTTGGGGACGAGCGATGGTATTTTCCTACCAATCTATCCCCCTAGGAGCATCCATAGTAGTACTTTTCTTCGAGGGCTAATAAACTTCTGCAATAAGTATGTGAGTTCTTTATGGCTAATGTTGAGTCCATGGATTATACGCACTCTCACGCTTCCACCATTGCTAGCCTCTTCGGTACCATGCATTGCCCTTTCTCACCTTGAGAGTTGGTGCAAACTTTGCCGGTGCATCCAAACCCCGTGATATGATATGCTCTTTCACACATAAGCCACCTTATATCTTCCTCAAAACAGCCACCATACCTACCAATTATGGCATTTCCATAGCCATTCCGAGATATATTGCCATGCAACTTCCACGGTTCCATTTTATTATGACACATACCATCATTGTCATATTGCTTTGCCTGATCATATAGTTGGCATAGTATTTGTGGGTCGGCCATCGTTCATATTCTTTATACATGTCACGCTAGATCATTGCACATTCTGGTACACCGCCGGAGGCATTCATATAGAGTCATATTTTTGTTCTAGTACCGAGTTGTAATTCTTGAGTTGTAAGTAAATAAAAGTGTGATGATCACCATTATTAGTACATTGTCCCACATGAGGAAAGGATGATGGATACTATGATTCCCCCATAAGTCAGGATGAGACTCCGGACTTAAATATAAAAAAAGAGGCCAGAGAGCCCAAAATAAAAAAGAGGGCAGAGAGCCCAAAATAAAAGGGAGGCCAAAGAGCCCAAAATAAAAAAAATAAAATTTAAATTTTTAAAAAAATGAGAGAAAAAGATAGAAGGGATAATGTTACTATCCTTTTCCACACTTGTGCTACAAAGTAGCACCATGCTCTTCATGATAGAGAGTCTCCTATTTTGTCACTTTCATATATTACTAGTGGGAATTTTTCATTATAGAACTTGGCTTGTATATTCCAATGACGGGCTTCCTCAAATTCCCTAGGTATTCGTGAGCAAGAAAGTTGGATGCACACCCACTTAGTTTTCTTTTGAGCTTTCATACACTTATAGCTCTAATGCAACTCTTGCATTACAATCCCTACTCCTTGCATTGACATCAATTGATGGGCCTCTCCATAGCCCGTTGATTAGCCTCGTCAATGTGAGACTTTCTCCTTTTTTGTCTTCTCCACACAACCTCCACCATCATATTCTATTCCACCCATAGTGCGATATCCATGGCTCACACTCATGTATTGCGTGAGAGTTGAAAAACTGAAGCGCGTTAAAAAGTATGAACCAGTTGCTTGGGTTTTCATCGGGGTTGTGCATGACAAATACTTTGTGTTAAGAAGATGGAGCATGACAAGACTATATGATTTTGTAGGGATAACTTTCTTTAGCCATTATATTTTGAAAAGACATGATTGCTTTTTAGTATGCTTGAAGTATTGTAGTTTCTATGTCAATATTAAACTTTGGGAAAACTTTGTTTTTGCCACTCTAGCTTTTGCCAATTTTGCTTATGCCACTCTATAATTTGACATGTCACTTTTGCCACTCTTGGGTTTTGACAATACATCACAAACGCCATTCCATGGCAAAAACGATAATTTTTTATTTCACTTTTGCCACTCTCAGCTTTTGACAATGTATGACAATTGCCACTCTGAAAATGTTGCTTTTGCCATGGAATGGCAAAAGTGATATATTGTCAAAACTAAGAGTGGCAAAAGTGAAATGTCAAATTCTAGAGTGGCATAAGCAAAGTGGGCAAAAACTAGAGTGGCAAAAACAAAGTTTCCCCTTAAACTTTCGTTTTGAATCTTACGGGTCTGAATAGTCATGCCACATAAAGAAAGATTACATGATAAACATGTTAGGTAGCATTCCACATCAAAAAAATTATTTTTATCATTTACCTACTCGAGGACGAGCAGGAATTAAGCTTGGGGATGCTTGATACATCTCCAACGTATCTTTTTTTATTGTTCCATGCTATTATATTATCCATCTTGGATGTTTTACATGCCTTATTATGCTATTTTATATCATTTTTTGGGACTAACCTATTAACCTAGTGCCAAGTGCCAGTTGTTGTTTTTCCTTGTTTTTGTATTCTACAGAAAATCAATACCAAATGGAATGAATTTTTTTATGATTTTTCTTGGACCAGAAGACACCCAGGAACCTTCGAGAGGGGATCAGAGGGGCCACCAGTTGGCAACAAGCTCCGAAGGTGCGCCCCCAGGCTTGTGGGCCCCCTGATGCTCCTCCAACCCCAATCTTTGCTCTATAAATACCCAAATATTCCCCGTATACCAGGGGCACACCAAAAATACTTTTTCGCCGCCGCAAGTTTCTATCCTCGTGAGATCCCATCTAGAGACCTATTCCAGTACTCCGCCGAAGGGGGATTTGAGCATAAAGGGCCTCTACATCAACCTTGCTGCCCTTCCGATGATGTGTGAGTACTTTACCACATACCTACAGGTCCATAGCTAGTAGCTATATGGCTTGTTCTCTCTCTCTCTGGTCCTAAATACAATGTTCTCCTCGATGTTCTTGGAGATCTATTTTATGTAAACTTCTTTTGCGGTGTGTTTGTTGAGATCTGATGAATTGTAGGTTTATGATCAGATTATCAATGAATATTATTTGAGTCTACTCTGAACTCTTTTATGAATGATTAAGATAGCTTTGTATTTCTCTTCGATCTATTGATTTGGTTTGGCCAACTAGATTGATTTTTCTTGCAATGGGAGAGGTCCTTTGTATTGGGTTCAATATTATGGTGCTCAATCCGAGTGACAGAAAGGGACATGACACGTATTGTATTGTTGCCACTAAGGATAAAAATATGGGGTTTGTTCATATTGATTGGATCTATCCCTCTACATCATGTCATCTTGCTTAAGGCGTTACTCCATTTTTGTTAACTTAATACACTAGATGCATGCTGGATAGCGATCGATGTGTGAAGTAATAGTAGTAGATGCAGGCAGGAGTCGGCTACTTGTCATGAATGTGATGCCTATATTCATGATCATTGCCTTAGATATCGTCATAATTCTTCGCTTTTATATCAGTTTCTCAATAGCAATTTGTTCATTCATCGTATGTGTTCTTTCAAGAGAGAAGCCTCTAGTGGAAACTATGGCCCCCGGGTCTATTCTTATCATATTATTTTCAAATCGACAAAACCAAAAAACCAAAAGTACCTTGATGCAATTTATTTACCTTTACTTTATTTGCACTTTTATTTATCTTTTGTACATATCTCTATCAGATCTCATCCTTGCAAGTAACCGTGAAGGGGTTGACAACCCCTTTATCGCGTTGGGTGCAAGTATTTGTTTGTTTGTGTAGGTGCTATCATCGAAGACTTGTGTGTTCCTCCTGCTGGATTGATACCTTTGTTCTTAACTGAGGGTAATACCTATCTATACTTTGTTGCATCACCCTTTCGTCTTCAAGGGAAAAACCAACGCAAGCTCAAGAAGTAGCATGCCACCGAGTTTTTGATCGGTGCCACCGAGATAGGTCAAAAGTGTGTAATGGTTGGATTTTGTGTGGAGGCTATATATACCCCTCCACCCCCTCTTCCTCATTAAGGAGAGTCATTAGAACATTCCTACACTTCTATCATTCATTTTATGAGAGAGAACCACCTACTCATGTGTTGAGATCAAGAGATTCCATTCCTACCATTTGAACCTTGATTTCTAGCCTTCCCCAAGCTGCTTTCCACTCAAATCCTTCTTCCACCATAGCCAAATCTGTGAGAGAGAATTGAGTGTTGGGGAGACTATCATTTGAAGCACAAGAGCAAGGAGTTCATCATCAACACATCATCTATTACCTTTTGGAGAGTGGTGTCTCCTAGATTGGTTAGGTGTCATGTGGGAACCTCCGACAAGATGTGGAGTTGAACTAAGAAGTTTGTAAGGGCAAGGAGATCGCCTACTTCGTGAAGATCTACCCGAGTGAGGCAAGTCCTTCGTGGGAGATGTCCATGGTGGGATAGACAAGGTTGCTTCTTCGTGGACCCTTCATGAGTGGATCCCTCCGTGGAATCCTGCAACTGTTACCCTTCGTGGGTCGAAGTCTCCATCAACGTGTATGTACGATAGCACCATCTATCAGAACCATGCCTAAAATTCTCCGTGTCTCCATTACGTTTGCCTTCTCCAAACCGTCCCATTTACCTTCATATGCAATGTTTTACATTCCGCTGCTATACTCTTAGAGTTGCATGTGTTTGTTGATTGCTTGACTTGTCATAATTGCTAAAATCTGCCCACAACTAAAATTGGGAAAAGGAAAGATTTTTATTTTGTCAAGTAGTCTAATAACCACCACCACCACCCTCTAGACATACGTTCGAGCCTACACCATGTACACTGACTTCGCGTGTCTATGCACACAACTGCACTGGGCTGGCCTTGTGCCACTGCTAGAAGGCCCCCACATCGTTTAATTAGAGTGGCCTAATTAGTTTAGGCAACAAACTAAACCCCTAACCCCCATAGACTATTGGGCCCCCACTAGCTAGCTAACAAAATTAAACCCCTGTTAACTCGTGTGTCTATGACATGTGGACCCCCGCCACTAATTGGACTAATTAAACAATCTGCTAAACAAATGACCCTATGACACCTGGGCCCCACTGCCTAGATTCGACCAGTCAACACACTCAATGTTGACTGTTGACCATGCTAACTCAGCACCCCCTTGGCCCACTGTCTTACATTGTGGCTAGAGTAACACCAGGTGACAAAAGTATATTATGTTTTTAATTCGAATTTATAACAGTTCCAGAAATTCAATAAAACTTTGGAAATTCATAGAAAATAGATCCTAAATCCGATGAAAATAATTTATATATGAAAGTTGATCAGAAGAATAAGACGAATCCAATTATACCATCCACATACCTGTCCCATGCCTCTAACACTACAAACATGGAACATTCCCCTCCGGTTCGTTTGTCCAATAACTGCCTAAACCCGGGAAAATATTCATAGATATTTTGCCCGCTCCATCTGTAACGTGTAGCACTGCATTAGGTCACCCCAAGCACAGCATATTGCCATGTCATGCTTTATGATGCATTTGTTTGCTTTATATTTACTATTTCTTCCCCCTCTTCTCTCCTATAGACCCCAAGACCGACGCTGACGCCATTGAGTACGACTACACCAAAGATGGTCAGCCACTTGCAACATAGCTTCGAGGCAAGCAAAACCCCCTTGATCATTCCTCGCCCATTCTTTCTCTCCCATGCTTGCATTAGATTTTGTTGTTTTTCGATAGCTCCTATTCTGATGCATAGCTTGCTTTTGTAACCTGTTGTTGTTACTTTACATGTTGTCCTATATGCTTAGTATAGGTTGGTTAGTGGTCCATCAGTGGCCCCGCACCCTTGCCTATGTTGCCATGCTTTGCTTTTGGATGACTCGATCAATGTGATCGAGGTGTAGAGACTGACACATCACCAGCACCCCTGTATAGTTGTATGACTCTGCAGAGCTACTACCGAGTGCCGAGGGTGATACCTCGAATCTCACTCCTCATGATATCTCTGTAGTGTAGCTAATCAGTCATGGATTACTAAGGGTGATTGCTCATTCACCACTCCCGATGATGACTCTGCCATGCAACACCTCAAGTGTGAACCCTTCGAGGGTGATTCCTCCAAGGTCACCTTGATGGTTACATCGAGTAGGAATCCATCAAGGGTGATTCCTCAGATTCCCGTTGATGTTATGGACACATGGATACCTTGGCCTTCACCTCAGTCCTTTGTTGAAGTCGGGTCGACCCAAGGGGTACCCGCGAGGGTTATTGATGTCGGGTTGACCATGAGGGTACCCGTGAGGTAATGACACGACACGATCAGGCAGGCAGAGACCACCCCAGGAGAGGGATGGGCCTGGCCCTTGTCGTAAGACTGCGAGACGGGGCGATAGGATCACTGATCGTTTCTACAAGCTGCTTATACACTAACAGGTTTGGATGTGTGATCTGAGTAGGCCTCTTGCCTTTTCGCACTAACCACCATGTGGGAATAAGTATGGGCACTCGGCGTCGTACGATTCTCCCGAAAGCTTTGTTAAACGTCTAGTTCAGCATTGTGGCGTGGTTGGGCAAGCGGATCCTGGAAGAGTTCCGTTTGGTCTCCATCACCATCGCAACGACCCGGAGTGCTTAGAGGTGAGTGGTCGAACAACCCCTTCACGCTTAGGATGTAGACTGGCAGGGACCTCTCTACGAAGCCTAGGTAGGTCTACGACGTGTCGATCAGCCGAGGCCGGGCATAGCCCGGAAAAGTGTGTCCGGCTGGAGATAATCGAGTGTGTTGGGTAAGTTGGTGCACCCTTGCAGGGAAGTAATCTATTTGAATAGTCGTGTCCACTGTAACGGACGCTCAAAGTTGTATCCCAATCTACTACAACAAGAACTAGATACTTGTTACACTAAACTGATATGACGGCTCTGGGATTGCTTTCTCACAGGTAGTCGAGGAAGGATCTCTGGGCATGGCTAATGTATACTTGTTACCATATGTTATGTCATTCTACTCTCTTCTGTTGCTGCAAGACGCTGCAAGATGCTAGTCTTCGATAGGCTAGGCATTACCCCACTACTCTGGCATTCTGTGGTATAGTCCACAAATGCAACCCCTTCCCATTGATACCGATGCATATTTAGCTTAGATCTGATGTAAGTCTTGCGAGTACTTGGGATGAGTACTCACGGTAGCTTTGCTACCTTTTTCCCTTTTACCCTATTGTTGTGATCAGATGACAGAGCCCCGTAGCCAAATGATCCCGCTGATGACTACTACTACACTGATGGAGCCTACTATGTGGAGAGTGACAACCAGGAGTAGATAGGAGGCCCCAGGCAGGAGACCTGCGCATTTTCGATCTAGATTCGTTGTTTGTTTTCGCCTTCTTAAGGCACCTTTGTAAATGTGTGTACTCAAACCTAAATCTTGATGTAATTTCATGTCTTGCGACCCTGGCTTGTAGTCTATGTTGTTTCTGTATTTATCCTTTGTGTTGTAAAGTTGTGTTGTGATATTATACCATGAGTCATTAATCTTGATCGTGCATGCTGCGCATGGATGTTTAGTTCATGATTAATTAGTATCAGAGGTGACTACGTGTAGGAAACTCCCTTTCCAACTTCTTGGCCGAAGTTGAGTCTAGTCTTTGAAAAACTATTTTACTAACTATGGTGTGTGGCTTACGGGCCCACATCACCAATAGATGGGATTAGGATCTTTTATTCCTCTCCTTTACTCTAGGATTTTGATCTCTCTTCTATTCGGGTTAAAGATTTTACTAACTCTAACTCTAGGTTCTCGTAACTACTTCCTCCCGGAAAGCTCCTCATTCCAGATGATATCTTGATTCACGAGAAGATTTTGAAGATACTCTTCGATGTTCTCCCGAGACCCTTGTGGCCACCGCCTTTGCAATTCCTTACCACCGATATATCCTTATGGATAACTACATACACTTGCCATTCATACAATCGTTCCTCGTTGCTCTTGTTATTACCAGATACTCCGAAACATTTTTCTATATTCTGAGAACCCATCATGCATGCTGCCTTGCAGCTCCATTTCCGCATCAATACACCTACGAATAATTCCTCACACTTACCGGGGATTCGTCCATCCCTAGTTGATCATTTGTTTCACAAAAATCTTTGAAATGCTATTCAATCTTCTGAAAATCATCTACAACCTATTGATCTTGAAATTCTTGCATGCTTGCATTATGGTTACTTCCATGTGTCTAGTAGTCTTCCTTGACATCCCTTGTCATTGCCATTTTGAGCCTAAAGATTCAATGTGTATTAATGCACACAATCAATAGTTGACTCTTAGAATTATCTTTCCAGCTTAGATGCCATTCCAGATATGAGCTCGTTCTCGACCAATCAATTTGCCATCGATTATGCCTCTAAGTCTATTCAACTTGCTCATATTCAATCAGAGCATCTGATTTTGATCACTGATTTAGAAATTTAATTCCTTTGTATTTAAGCTTTGAAGTATTAAGATGATTCGGTAATATAATGCCTTTCCATTCTTTCTTCCTCTGATTGAGTACTGGTAGTCACATCAGCTCCATTGTGGACCGCCAGACCCATTGCTGGGATATTATCCGATAGTGTCCTTCACATTCAAAATCTTGTGAGTTCTTCCCCAGAAACATAATGCCTTTGTTAAATTGTATCCTCTGCTTTTGTCAACCATGCTCTACTATCGAGCTTGTGTTATTTACTCTTGAAGTTTGTGGTATATGTCACTAAGATGCCTTGATGGGTTGTATCTATGCTTTTGCCATGTATGTCAACCAGAAAGTTTTCAAGTGTCATACTCTTCTGATGTTTCGCCAGATAAATTTTCAACACTACAACTTCATCGAAGTGAGGAGTGAATGAAAGGTTATGCATTGATGAAGTGGGAGTCGACCTTAAAATTTGTGTTCATGCCCATGGAAACGATGTAGATCATCACGGAAGCTTCTTATAAATTTACTATCCATTTGTATAATTCTTTCGGTATCCTTAACTTGATTCTATGAAGTTATGGTTTTGACCATGCCGACCTCATATTGATAAATCCATTCCCGTGCCTAGTCTATTTTTGGACATGGTTAAAGTATCTATTGTTTCAAGTCAACGACCCAGTTCAGCTTCTATTATGTTCTACCTTTGAGTATTACACCCTGGTATCTCGAGGATATCATGTCATTGGACTACATCTTATGAATTTTTGATGAAGTAATACCTTTCCATGTCTTAGTCATCCCACGGGTTATGGGTTTTTCGTCAACCGAGAACACCTACAAGTGAATCCAATCCGCACTACCATTCAATACCCCCTAATAATTTTTGTTGATGGGAAGCTTAATACTCCATCATGTCATTCCTAGCCTAATCAACTACATCATTATCGTGCTAGTTTTAACTGTGCTACCTAGTCCTTCTTTCCAGTGCACATTTCTGACAATAACCTAACCCTGTGTCAAACTTTCACCGTCATATCGTTTTGCTTACACAACATTACAGAATCTGAGAATACATCTTATTTGTGGTTCCAATAACCTTTTGCTTCACCATTCCTTTTGCTTGATGATGTCGCTGATCGATTACATCTTCATGAAACCTCTCAAAAAATGTGTCGTTATCATCGTCAACATTTTGACTTCTTTCGAGAAATACCATCCTTGCCCCTTGATGATTTGTGTTATCATTGACAATATGCTTTATTTCTTACCAACACAGACTTGGTCATGTTCTGCTTATACATTGTTTTCCTTGCTATTCCAGAAATTGTTCCTTGTGCATTCTTGTGATCTTCAGACCCAACCCTTACTTGAAATACCATATCTTTGCTACCTCAAAGCATGATTGTGGTACTCAAAAATCAGCAAGAACATTGGAAGCATAATGCTAAATATGTCTTGATCAATTATCCAAACACTGTTGTATGGGTAACATCATGAATTCCCTCACCCCTTTATCTAAATGGTTGTCTACTTGTTGTCCTGTTATGTATATCATGCGCTGCTTGTTCTTGTGAAGTATATACTCCTAATACTTGTGTCTAAACACATTTCCTTTCCATTGGCCTGTTTAATCTGATAATCACATTTTCCTTTCCATTCGTTTGTTTAACCTTTCTTGTAATCTAACTTATCTGAGCAGTGATAATTCCCTGCTTATGTCAACACCCCCAAGTACAACCATGTCAAGTAAAGCCATGTTACTATTGTTGATGACATTCCGGTAACCCGGGTGGAAGAGAACTTTGCCTACTAGTCCGCCTCGCTTAATGAGCAGGAAAATGGTTCTCTTCGTCCCCTGCCCTTGGTACCGACGTTGTTGCCGACATAGCTGACAAGCTATCCTCGGACATACCTTGCTATTGTCACCATGCAAGATGTCACCACCCTTCCTACTTTTAATACACACTAACCACAGTTCCACAGGATCGAAACCTGACTCTCTTGTAGATCCTTGATTCCGAAGTACCCTTTGCACTTGGCTTCGTATGTAATTCATGAGCCACCGTCTAAGGGATGATCTATTCTAGTAGCAGACACAATACTTATTCCCTTGCTCTGAACCCCTTTCACACTTTGTTTCAGGTATCAAACGCTTGCCTATCCACTTGAAACTCCTTATTGTACCTTCTTACTTTGCTCTTGGTGTTCTATTAAGTTTCAATTCAAGAGATACTTTCTGCCACATTCCCTGATTTATCTACCAGATAATCAACCTTGTAAAGGTCTGTTCTTCTGAATTTACCCATTATCCTTTTCGTAAGTACGATAAAGATCCCAAAGAAAGGATGACGACTTCTTCATGATGACCTGGAGCAGAGAAATAAAGACATCAATGAAAAGGATCAACTACTTCAGGAGGAGCAACCAAGACAGAGAAGACTAGTTAGAATTTCGTAAGAAATTCCTTCCCCTTAACTCTACCTCTTAAATCTCGGGACGAGATTTCTTGTAGTGGAGGAGATTTGTAACACCCTAGAGTCGTGCTACAGTGACATCACACTAATGGTGCCATGTCATCAAGTTTGACTAAGCCAAATTGCCACCTATTTCAAATCAACTCCAAAAATCCAATTTAAAATGCAAGTTAGAAATCATTTCTTCAAATGGACAAACAATTTTTTACAATATTCTAAATAATCTCTTGGTAATTTACCAAGTGAAACCAACATCAATTGAATTTTTAAATTAACCGTAGAAACTTTCAAAGTGGACCAGCAACAAATTAGTTGACTATTTCAATTTCTAAAAAATGTGTAAGTAATTCTAATGGGCTGAAAGCTTTTGTGCACCCCTAGATTCTTGCCTTGTATTTATGTGTGAAGTTCCCATCTCAAAAAAATCATTTTCTATGCAAACTAAATAGAAAACAATAGCTAGAGGAATAAACAGAAAATGAAAATGAAAAGGACAGAGTTGCACTGCACTATTGGTCTTCAAGTCAACAGTGCCCGACCCAGCCCACCACGAGGTTTCCTCCTACCTCCTAGGCTGGATCAGACACCTGCCGGCCATCAAGTGACGCACCGACGTCCTACAAGGTCACCCCGACTCCCATCGAAACCCTAGCCCCAATTTATGCATTGCTTGCCCTCTTCCTCTCGGTTTTGCTCGCCCGAGGCCGCCCGCACACGTGTCGTCAAGCCCATGGCCGTCGTCACTCCCCATCCCTTCCATGGTGTCCAGGGGCCTAGTAGTGCTCGCCCACGCCACCCCTGCTCACGAGCACGAGCCGCGGGGGCCCATGTAGTTGGATCGGGCGTCATCCTCACGTCCGCCTGTCGTTGCCTCACTGTCGCCACTGCAGCACCGATGCCTCCCCGACCTGTACCTAGCTCGCCACCGGCCTCCTCACGGTGAGCCTCCTTCGCCCCCCTTTTTTTCCTTATACATCCGTGCCTCTGGCTATGCCTTCTCGTCGCTAGCCGCACTCACCATCGCTGGTCATGCTCGCCGCGAGCCCCTGCCTGCCCCGGCCGTGTATTCCTATGCCTGCTATGCCCCCTATGCGTGTCCGGGCCCCTACTCCTGCTCGCACTGTTGCCTAGCATTGTCCCTGCCCCGCGCCACTGTCGAGCACGCCTGCCCTACTGCTACTTCTGTCATCGCCACCGCCTACAGCCCCGCCCTGCCCGCACACACCCCCACCCAGCCTACGCACTCTCGCGGTCGCTCCCCGCCTCCAGCCGACCGAGCCCGCTTCTGGCCGCCGCTGGCTCCATCACTGTTAGCTTGGTCGTGGCCACGGCCACTGACTGAGCACACTCGTGCACATAGCCGCACTGGGGTGGCCTTGTGCCACTGCTAGCGGGCCCCCACATCGTTTAGTTAGAGTGGCCTAATTAGTTTCCTAAATACTTCCTAGTGCACACGCGCTATCTCGTCCAATCGAGCGGTCGCGGGTCGATCGCTCGATCCGAGCGAATCCTGCGGCCCACGGGTTCAGGTGTTATCTGGTCGGGTCAAGATCTGAAGCACACGTGCTCCCTGCTTCATCCCCTTTCTCTATCCACCTTCTTCCCCATATTCCTACCGCCTCCCGCTGAACCAAGTCCGCGCCCGATCCACCGGCATTCATCGAAGACCAGGCCACGACTGCGGCTCTCCTGAGCAGCTACCCGACGGCGTTCACCGCGCTGCTCTCCATAGCGCCTCCGAGGCTGCCTTCCAGTGCATCTGTCTACTCCCAGTCTAAGCCCCTCATGCTGCGCCTCGCTTCATCCCCAACGTTATGTGATCTTACGCATGATGGCGTCGTGGTCGTCATCCACCTCCTGCTCGTTGGCTAGGCATCGAAGCCGGCAAGCTATGGCAACTTCCTCGTGCATGGCTGCATCAACCTTGCATCGTGGTCGTTCTTGCCATCCTGTTGGCAGACCTCCGTCCTCTCGTGCTAATTTCTCTCATGGTGCGTTCCTGTATTTATACGTGTACTAGTTGGCTCATGTGATGTGGATTGATCTGAGTGCTAGCTTTGGTGTGTGCCATGTGCGTATAGATCTGAATCATGTGCATATGGGTCTGAATGCTGGTCACATAGTTCATAGAACTACAATTTGTTTGGTACCTCTTTTTCTTTTGAGTGGTATGTAATACTAACATTGACATATTCAACCGATGTTTGCACAATCCTCAGTTTTAGGGCAAGCCGGTAATGTTCAAACCCTCTCATTTTTTCATTGGTCGGAGTAGTAGATGAACTGAGATGATAGGCCATATAGGAGGAAAAGATGCACGTCGACTATTAGATAGTTGGTCGAGGCAACACATGCAGTTGCACGTCGTCTGATAGACAGTTCGTCGGGGCAACACATGCAATTGCACATTGTCTGATAGAAGTTGGCTAGAGCAAAAGACCAAGTTGAGGTGGTGAAAACCGCACATCCAAGATAATCAGTGAAAAAGTTGCACATCGAATGCTAGTCAGTTGGTCGGGGGCATTTCTGCCTAAATCTGGGCTAGTTTTTAGGCGTTGGCCCAGAGTTTGGGCCTGGTTGAGGTAAAAAAAAAGTCTCAAAGCCTGGAAGACGTGGAAGGCGCTGACACAATCGGGTTCTTGTTGAAGAGATGCAAACCGTATGCCGGTGAGCTCTTCACCGAAGAAAAAAGCCCTCGGACGGTGCCACGGCTATGCAACTCCACCGGCGTGTCGAGCCGGGTCAGCGGCGAGGCCATCGCAATAGGGTACTACGTCTCCATCACGGCCAAGGGTGGCACGTCGGCGCCAAAGCTCACCGAGGTGTGGCGGTCAGAGGATGACTTCTGTGGCGCACGAGGCCATAGAGTTGCACAATCTGGTCCGCATAATCGCATATGAATTGTCGTGGGAGGTTCTCACGCCCCACCGCGAACTTGCACACTTTTGTCGGTGCAGTTGCACATGCATGGCAACAGAGTTGCACAATCTGGTCCGCATAGTCGCATATGAATTATCGTGGGAGGTTCTCACGCCCGCCCGCGGAGTTGCACACTCTCGCCAACATAGTCGCACATGCATGGACACAGAGTTGCACAATCTCGTCTGCATAGTCGCACATGAATTGTCGTGGGAGGTGCTCACACATGGCCACGGAGTTGCACACTTTTGTCGGCACGGTCGCATATGCATGGCCACAGAGTTGCATGATCTCGTCTGCATAGTCGCACATGAATTGTCATAGGAGGTGATCACGCCCGGCCGCAGAGTTGTACACTCTCGTCGGTATAGTCGCACATGCATGGCCACAGAGTTGCACAATATCGTGCGCATAGTTGCACATAAATTGTCGTGGGAGGTGCTCACGCATGCCCGCGGGGTTGCACACTATCGTCGGCATAGTCGCACATGCATGGACACAGAGTTGCACAATCTCGTCCGCATAGTCGCACATGAATTATCGTGGGAGGTGCTCATGCATGGTTGCGGAGTTGCACACTCTCGTCGGCACAGTCGCATATGCATGGCCATAGAGTTGCACAATCTCGTCCGGATAGTCGCACATGACTTGTTGTGGGAGGTACTCATGCCCGGCCGCTAAGTTGCACACTCTCATCGGCATAGTCGCACATGCATGGCAATAGAGTTGCACAATCTCGTCTGGATAGTCGCACATGAATTGTCGTGGGAGATTCTCATGCCCGGCCGTGGAGTTGCACACTTTTGTCAGTATAGTCGCACATGCATGGCCACAAAATTGCACAATCTCGTTCGCATAGTCACACATAAATTGTCGTGGGAGGTGCTCACGCATGATCGTGGAGTTGCACACTCTCATCGGCGCATTCGCACATGTATGGGCACAGAGTTGCACAATCTCGTCCGCATAGTCACACATGAATTGTCGTTGGAGGTGCTCATGCATGGCCGTGGAGTTGCACACTCTCGTCGTCACAGTCGCACATACACGACCATGGAGTTGCACAATCTCGTCCTCATAGTCGCACATGATTTTTTGTGGGGGGTGCTCATGTCCGGCCACGGAGTTGTACACTTTCGTCGGCATAGTCGCACATGCATGGCCAGATAGTTGCACAATCTCGTCCGGATAGTCGCACATGAATTGCTGTGAGAGGTGCCCACATCCGACCATGGAGTTGCACACTCTTGTGTGCATAGTCTCACATGCGTGGTCGTGGAGTTGGGACATTCTTATAGGATAGTCCCTCAAACGCGGCTGTGGGGGCTGCACACACGTCGTGACTACCAGGCAGTTGGCCAGGGCACCGAGGCAGCAGACAAAATTGCACATTTCACTATTAGAGAGTAGTTGGGGTGGTGCCAATAGTGAAAACTGCATGGCCTAGGCAACAAATGAAGTTGCACATCTCACTTGAAGGAGGCAATTTGGGGGTGCAGGTATCATAGAGGAAAACTGCACGTCTACGGTGTACGAGAAAAGTTGCACATCCCTCTCGGGTAGTTGCACATCGACGGCTAGCCAGTTGCACAAAACGGGGACAAAATTGCACAAAAAAAATTCGTCCAAATATACTCATGTGAGATCTAGTGTCAGGACCCCGATTCCAAGTCACAACGATCTAGCCGGTAACACCTCATATCACTTTGCGGCCTCATGCACGGTATTCCCACGGGTGACGCCTTACCATGGCCCGGGACCGTATGCGCCTTTTGGCTCACGTATATGATAGTGTCGCTAGCATCCATATGACAGAGAAACCGGGCCGACATGGCTAGTCGTGAACCCAAAGCGGCACCAAACTATGGGGACAGGCATACATGAATCACATCGAGCATGTCGGTCAGCAGCGTGTGAATCTGGGCTGTAGCACTGGGCTAACAGGACTCCGGGAACCCAGGCTGTAGCAGTCTAGGCAGGACTTCGGATGTCACCGCGTGACATTTCCCGAAAGGACAGACACAGGAACGAAGTGAAACACATGCCGGCCAGTCAAGTGTCCTGAGCAGTAGTGCTGGGCTAGCAGGACTCCGGTGAACCGGGCTGTAGCGGACTACTATGGCTCATGGAAGCACTAGACTACATTTCCCCATAAGAGAGACTGCCAAGGATAAACAACTATATTGCCGGATCCCACACATACCAAGCATTTCAATCATACACACAATATGCTCGATGTGTGTAAATATAACATGGCATCACAACATAACTCTACGACTCAAGTATTTATTCATTAGGCTCCGAGGAGCGAGATATTACAAACATGGGTCTCATGACCCAACAATCATAGCATACAAATCAAAGCACATGCGGAAGCTTAACATGTCTGAGTACAAACATCTACAAATGAAAAAGGCTGAGAAGCCTGACTATCTACCAGATCCTGCCGAGGGCACAAGATCGTAGCTGAGGTAACAAGCTAAATGTCGAAGTCCACGTGGAACTACTAGCGAGACTGAAGTCTCTCTGCAAAACATAAATTAAGAAAACGTGAGTACAAATGGACCCAGCAAGACTTACATCAGAACTAACTACATATGCATCGGTATCAACAAAGGGGGTGGTGGAGTTTAACTACAGCAAGCCAGCTTTGACTCAGTGGCTAACCTGAACTATGACTACAAGAAACTCTTTTGGGGTGGCGCACACGAGTCCACATATTCACCATATCAATACACCACTATGGATCCGCTCCCGTCTCCCTACGAGAAGGCCATCCATAGCACTCATGCTTATCTTGCAAGTTTTAGAGTATCCACTTTCACTTGTCTATGAACTATGCAAGGGGTCCAAGTTTCCATATCCGAGGAATCCGGCTATTCGAATAGATAATGAAAACCCTGCAGGGGTGTACTTCTTCACACACGCTCCCACCACTTACTGTCATTTACACGACATGTACTCAGCAACCTTCAAGCGGAAGCCCAACGAGGGTGTCGGCCACGGCCTACCTAAACACACAAGCCTCTAGTCCAGGTTTATCGCCTATCCAGGTTCCATCCGCAGGGAGTCCGGCCGAGGTTTCCACATACGGCCCCGAATGATGTGAACAGGGTTCCAGGGACACCAAACGGGCGCCCGGTACACCGTTCCATGGTGTATCTACCGCATCATAGCCCACCCCTAGGGTCAGCGCTATGCACGGCCGCCAACACATAACCTACAAACACCAAAAACTAGTTGCAACTCCTGGACAGAGTACTAGGGTGATTAAGAAGCCGAGAGGGTCAATTAAGGATCCCAATGAGTGGTAGTAGCTGTTCATGGATCACAGACACAGAACTCAATTCCTAAGAACGGTTTCAATGAGACAACCCACCATGTACTCCTACATGGCCTCTCACCGCTACCTTTACCAAATCGTGTTCACACACTTAGCTCACACATAGTAGGACATGTTCATCACCATTCCAATTCATTCCCGATGAATCAGACCCGACACAACTCTATGCAATAGCAGGCATGACAAACAAGCATGAATGAGTAGGCACATTAGGGCTCAAACAACTCCTACTCATGCTAGTGGGTTTCATTTATTTATTGTGGCAATGACAGGTCATGCAGAGGAAAGGGGTTCAACTAAAGCAGCATGTAATAGTTGAATCGTTGTTGTCCTAATGTAGTAAAAGGGAGCAGGAGCGAGAGAGTGGGATTGTATCGGAATGAACAAGGGGGTTTTGCTTGCCTGGCACTTCTGAAGATAGTATAGTTCTTCATTGGTGTCATCGAATAATCGTCAGAACGTCGTCTACTGAGAGCGGACAGTCACCGGCAACAGAGAAAGAACACAATCAATGCAATGCGACAATATGATGCATGATCATGACATGGCAATATGATGTGAGTTGAGCTAATGCAGCTAGCAACAATTTAAATGAAGTTGGTTTGAACCCAAGGTTCAAATTCAAACTCCATGTAAGGCATTTCAAATGCCATTTATTGAAATTGTCTTATACAGCAACTTTAAGTTGTTCAAACATGCATGAAAATGCCAGATTCAGATTCTTTGGATTTTTCTGATCATTTTTCATATATAAATTATTTCATTTGGAGTTACGGTTGAATTTATATGAATTTTAGAAGTTTATACTATTTTCTGGAATTTCCTGAATAAGAATAAATCCAGAAAAGAGTTATTGCGTCACCATGACATCAGTGTGACATCAGCAGGTCAACACGCCAGGTCCAAGTCAAACCTGACCAGTGGGACCCACTGGTCAGTGACTCAGTCCACTAACTGAGTTAGTTAGTGCTAAACTAACCCTAACCGGGCTGTTAGCAGGGCGGGCCCACATGTCAGGGACTTGTTTAGTTAACTAAATTAGTTAGCTCTAATTAATCTAGAGTTAACTAATCAGGGGCTTGGGCCCACATGTTAGTGACCCAGGGGTCAAACTAGGCCCACCCGGTCAATGGTCAGCGGGGGTCAAACCCACCGGCGACTCGACGCCGGCGAGGCCCGAGAGGGTGGCGCGGCTCGGAAAACGCCCACAGGGCACGGGCGAGGCTGTTCTTGGGCTCGTTGGAGAGCTCTTGTAGGCGCGCGTCTACTGGTGGTGGAGGCCGGGCCTATGGTGGCCGGAGCCAACAACGGTGAGCAAGTCTGCGGCGGCCGGAGTTCGGGGGTTCGTGGGATCGGCGCTGCAGGGTGCAAACGAGCGCAGCGTGGCGCTAGGGAGGCTCTACGCGTGGTGGTGAGCATGTTGGATGCACACCCGGGACCAAATGGTCACCGGAGCTGCGTCAGCGACGAGTGCGCGTGGCGGCGCAGTCGGGCGAGAGGGGCACGGTGGCTACGGAGTGTAGGAGAGAAAACGGAGACGAGGAGGATGATCAGCAGCTCACGGTGAACACGAGGAGCGAGTCAGCGAGCTCGGGGAGGGGCCGAAGTGAGCGGGGCGGCAAGGGGGATCTCCGGCGTCGGACAGCGAGGATGAGGATGATGGCGTTGCTTAGGGCGTTCCGCGGGAGCGTGCTTCATCTTGGGGTTCCGTGGAGTCGAGGCGGAGCCTCTAGACATCACGGAGAGGCGAGGGAGAGGCGATGGCCGCGGTTGTGCTCGTCGGCGGTGACGACAGCGCCCGGTGGTTTGCGTGCGAGAGAGCTAGAGGAGGAGGGGAGCTCGGGGAGAGGCTGAGAGGACCTGGGGGCGCGTGGCATCTCCAGGGCGATGTCGGGGAGGCGGCAGCAAGCAGGAGGTGGCCAGGCACGACGTCGGCGCTCGCCACCGAGCTGCTTCGTGCACTGGCAAGGGGAAGAAGACAATCGTGCCCCTGGTGGGCTGGGCTAGCCAGCTGGGCCGGCTTTGGTGGGCTGCACAGGTAGGTGGCCAGGTAAGTGGCCCAGGTAGGTGTTCTATCTCTCTTTCCTAAATTGTTTCTGTTTTCTATTTTTTCTGCAATTGTTTTGACTTAAATAAAATGCTAAGACATTTCCAAAAATCATGAAACTAATCATGGCTACTATTTATAATATATCCAACAGTAAACATTTTAGTTTATGATTATTTGAGCATTTAAAATATTTTATAGCATTTAAATGCCCAAATGCAAATATAATATGATTTAATTCAGAGCCCAAATATGTCATGGAAAAATTTGCAACACCTCTGGTTATTGCTTCCAGCATTTTCCAGAGATGATGAACATTTTTGAAAACCATTTGGATTCACTGGGAATATTTTTAGTTGAACCTGGTTAATTTCATTTGGTGCTAGGGTTTCAACAATCCCCATTTCAAGTTTCTTTGGAATTCAAACATGATGGCATGAAGAACAAGCGAAGTCAAGCAAGGGCTGAACTGGGGTTGTGACAGCTCACCCCCACTAAACAAGAATCTCGTCCCGAGATTCAAGATGTGAGGTAAGAAGACAGAGGGGACACAAAGCTAACACGATCTTCATGATCCATCTATCCCTCTCAAAGATGTTGATTCATGCTTCAAATTGATCTTGACATCTTTGCTTTCGAGATCTTCATCCAACATGATGACGACAGAAGGAAACTCTATAGAAAATGATCTTCTCAAAAATCAAGCGATACACGATCAACTCATGGAATGAGACGTTGAATCATCTCTTGATCTAAGAGACAAACACATATCAAGAGGGATGGAGAGAACAAATGATGAAAGTTCAATTTGGTAGGAAACACTCCCACGCTTAAGTTGGATGGTGCATAGGGTTCAAGGTAGCGAGGAGTTGATTGCCATGATTCCATAACGGGTCACCTCAGGGAGGTAGACTCGTAGAATTATTCCCTTAAGTGGCAAAAAGAATTACTTTTGACATAGAGATCACCGAAACTCTCTATACCAGCCTAAGGAAAATCACAATCGATTTGTTGAAATAGTTCGAAGGGATGGCATACTCATACTAGAATGGATGATGTGGACTACCTTGTTGAAGACAACGTAATGGATGATTTTTATCTTATCATCGGAATGGATGGGACCCATGGTAGGACCACTTTTGAAGGTGATCTTGACCAGAAATTACCGAGAAGGGTAGTCCAAGGTTGAATGGCACAATGGCGGTGCAAGCTAGGAACAAAATGCAATTGCTGGGAATGATCCTAGTAACTAGGAAGAAACTCAACGGTAGAGAGGGATTCCACTGTTAGAAAGGTTACGGCATAATCGAAGAACCTGAGAGCAGATCCCAATTAATGCCGACGATAATCCTAGTGCTTGCGCGTGCTCTCAAGAACTTGAGAATTTCCATATGCATCAAGGTTTTACCAATATCCGTGTCAAGGATCCTGGCAACACAACATACTACCATGATGAATAGTGATGGACGATGCAGATGCAAAGGGAGATAACACTTTCTCAGATTTCACCTTAGCGAGGCCAAAGGAACGAAATCTGGATGATCGACCGAGAGACATTTAGCACTTCTCTTCTAATGTTCTCCTTGATGTACTGGTTACCATGGTCATGCTTTAAAGCATCAACATATCCATCAAGTAGTGGTCGGACTTCGGAATACAAAGGATCCATAAGGAACAACTTCTGGAGTAAATCCTACAAAATCCTTATGGGGAGGTGGCCAACTTCTTCAATCAATATACTACAATATTAGGTCTTCCAACTGGGTGTGTCAGCCACGACATCCACTTTACCGGGTTACACAGAGACCAATATTATAGTTCTTGGGAAAAACATTCCAACCATCATATCTTCCTGAGATTCAGATCTGGTTGGTGTCAGGATATTCCAGACTCATCGAGTCTAGAAAGAAAAATGATAGTTTGCAACACAATTCAATGAAAATGACGTTACGAGATTCTCGGGAAATGGAGTACGGTAGTAAGCTCCAAAATATGAGCTGGTTTTGCTACAAACAAGTGAACACGTTGTCCAAGACAAGAATGACCACGTAGTAGTCTTATAATAAAATACTACCAAGTTCAGGTTGGGGAACCATCATCGAGGATAACGAAGTCCTGACATAAGTCATGATTCTTAAGAAGGAACTTCTTCTCCTTGAACAAATCAATCAATGGCTTGGTGTGCTAGGAAACACATATAGAATGGAGGTGGCCAACCTATCAAATCATAGAGTACTTCGCACATATGCGTGACTAACTTGGGAAGATTCCAGAGGAAGCAAAAACAATCTTTCTCGAATCCACGGCGGCAACTTGCACCAAATACACATGAATTAGAGGAAGTCACTTCTTTCATCCAAGCATAAGCTTCATGAACGGAACACGAAGGCATTGCTTACAAAATTCTCAACACTAGGTCGATGTTCAACATGAATCATGGGGAAAACAAAATGCTGCTGATGGGCTCTAAAGAAACTCATCGGAATTTCCATATCACTGGACTTCCACCATTATGTGAACAATGCGATGGTATTGGTTAGACCAAAAGATGTAATGGTGTATGCTCGAGGGATCATCCATGGGTAAGACAAAATTACGAACATCGTTGGTTCTGATTTGACTTGACAATAGCCCATACTTAAGTCAAAGTTTCGACAAGGCAATGGATCCAACAACTGATCACGAGGGCCAATCAATGGAGATATCATCTTTCTTCAACACACACACACACATAGAAGATATCCCTTAGAGACGAACTAAGTTAAGCAAAGCTTTGTCTTCCAGCTCTCCAAGTTATTGTCTAGCTCAACCAACTAGCTCAGGGATATCCAACACAGATTCTTGGAGAATGGGTGGTTTAGAGGAAAACCAACATGATCACGAACTCAACATACCGGTCAGGTGACAACTAGGTAATACTTCTGAGAAGATCTTCAGAAAATCACAAACCACCGATATGTTACTAAGCTCGAGAACAACCTTGCTTTTCAGGGCAAGATGATATGATCAAAAGAGTGAGGGATTGACATAATCCTAACTCATTGATCGAGGGGTGCACCAAAAATAAGGACTAGATAGCACGACCAATCTTAGGATGATGATTTAATAACCAACACGCTAAGAATGAGAATATTGTCCATTAACTACCAAGCAATGGAGTTGCTAGGAGTATTGATTTCACACATCACGACTCACTTGCCAGCATTCCGGTTACAATAACACGGGAGCCGAGGAATGAACAATGATGGCAAGAAGTATCACTGCGTCAAAAATTCATAAGAGATGGTGCAATTCCTATGATATTCTTGACATGAATAGGGTAATACTCCAAGGTAGAACAGAACAAAAGCTGGTTTGGCATTTGATCTGCGATACACAACTATTTTGACCCAATCCTGGATATGGACGAGGTACTGGAGTTTGTTTCTCCTGGTCATTCTGGAATAGAATGGCTTGACAGACCACAAGAGTAAAAGGCATCGATGAACATGAATGCACAACTACTCCTGACTATCAATTGATAGACGAAGGTCAGAAGACAACTAAAGAGGGACAACTCAAAAGAACATCTGATTTTTTGAGTTGTGGATGCATAGATTAGTGTGTGAGCAAAGATCAATATTTCTTCCGGATAACCCATGCAGAAAGGTAGAACTGGCAGATTCACAAGGTAGAATGGAGAACTCATTGAAAGCACTCCTGTTGTGATCTTTTGGTTCAAGAGAACTCTTGCCGTATTGGTTCATGGTATTGGAAGAACGATGTACCACGGACCTTGAGGACTATCGCAAGGTTACTAATATCCTAAAGGAACTAGCAAACACTTTTAACACGAGGTAGGTAGTGTGAATCTCGGTTTTAAAAACCCAGGAGTAGAATGCCTACTACTAAGTGGCATCACGGGATGCTTTCGAGAATAATGGCCAGAATCACACACTGGGGATACAAAACATGGCTAGATCACTAGGTGACTCCCTGAAACACCTAGGGTCATAATAATAACTCCAACATACACGTCAAGGCAACGGAGTACCTCAACACACCGACTAGTGTGCTTAATCTGGCCCAAAAATACAACGGGAACATGGAGGAAAGATTTGCAAGTGCATCAGACTATTTAGAAATGTGGGATGACTCGGACAGCATAACAGTTGTAAATGCTCAAGAATATTTGAGACATCCTGGAAAATAGTGGCATGACCACTTAACATCACAATATCAAGGTTCTGAGGCCAACTATGAACATACAGAAGTAATAGAAACTGAACTGGGACTTGAATCCAACAATCCTACAAGTCTACGGATTAGTAACACGTCATCCTGATAGAAAGATGAGAAGCCTAGTTCTTAATCCCCGCAGAAGAGAAGAGGGTGACTCTGATCAGAAGGGCATAGGGTAAAGGAGTAAAAAGAGCCTTATGTTTCCTTCCACAATCAATTCCCTTACATAACTAAAGCTCTGATACCAAAGCCGTCAGGACCCTGATTCCAAGTCACATCAATCTAGCCGGTAACACCTCATATCACTTTGCGGCCTCACGCACGGTATTCCCACGGGTGTCGCCTTACCATGGCCCGGGACCGTATGCGCCTTTTGGCTCACGTATATGATAGTGTCGCTAGCATCCATATGACAGAGAACCCGGGCCGACATGGCTAGTCGTGAACCCAAAGCGGCACCAACCTATGGGGACAGGCATACATGAATCACATCAAGCATGTCGGTCAGCAACGTGTGAATCCGGGCTGTAGCACTGGGCTAACAGGACTCCGGGAACCTAGGCTGTAGCAGGCTAGGCAGGACTCCGGATGTCACCACGTGACATTTCCCCGAAGGGACAGACACAGTAACAAAGTGAAACACATGCCGGCCAGTCAAGTGTCCTGAGTAGTAGTGCTGGGCTAGCAGGACTCCGGTGAACCGGGCTGTAGCGGACTACTATGGCTCATGGAAGCACTAGACTACATTTCCCCAAAAGAGAGACTGCCAAGGATAAACAACTAGATTGCCGGATCCCACACATACCAAGCATTTCAATCATACACACAATATGTTCGATATGTGTAAATACAACATGGCATCACAACATAACTCTACGACTCAAGTATTTATTCATTAGGCTTCGAGGAGCGAGATATTACAAACATGGGTCTCATGACCCAACAATCATAGCATACAATTCAAAGCACATGCGGAAGCTTAACATGTCTGAGTATAGACATCTACAAATGAAAAAGGCTAGGAAGCCTGACTATCTACCAGATCCTGCCGAGGGCACAAGATCGTAGCTGAGGTAATAAGCTAAACGTCGAAGTCCACGTGGAACTACTAGCGAGACTGAAGTCTCTCTGCAAAACATAAATTAAGAAAACGTGAGTACAAATGGACCCAGCAAGACTTACATCAGAACTAACTACATATGCATCGGTATCAACAAAGGGGGTGGTGGAGTTTAACTACAGCAAGCCAGCTTTGACTCAGTGGCTAACCTGAACTATGACTACAAGAAACTCTTTTGGGGTGGCGCACACGAGTCCACATATTCACCATATCAATACACCACTATGGATCCGCTCCCGTCTCCCTACGAGAAGGCCATCCATAGCACTCATGCTTATCTTGCAAGTTTTAGAGTATCCACTTTCACTTGTCTATGAACTATGCAAGGGGTCCAAGTTTCCATATCCGAGGAATCCGGCTATTCGAATAGATAATGAAAACCCTGCAGGGGTGTACTTCTTCACACACGCTCCCACCACTTACTGTCATTTACACGACATGTACTCAGCAACCTTCAAGCGGAAGCCCAACGAGGGTGTCGGCCACGGCCTACCTAAACACACAAGCCTCTAGTCCAGGTTTATCGCCTATCCAGGTTCCATCCGCAGGGAGTCCGGCCGAGGTTTCCACATACGGCCCCGAATGATGTGAACAGGGTTCCAGGGACACCAAACGGGCGCCCGGTACACCATGCCACAGTGTATCTACCGCATCATTGCCCACCCCTAGGGTCAGCACTAGGCACGGCCGCCAACACATAACCTACAAACACCAGAAACTAGTTGCAACTCCTGGACAGAGTACTAGGGTGATTAAGAAGCCGAGAGGGTCAATTAAGGATCCCAATGAGTGGTAGTAGATGTTCATGGATCACAGACACAGAACTCAGTTCCAAAGAACGGTTTCAATGAGACAACCCACCATGTACTCCTACATGGCCTCTCACCACTACCTTTACCAAATCGTGTTCACACACTTAGCTCACATACAGTAGGACATGCTCATCACCATTCCAATTCATTCCCGATGAATCAGACCCGACACAACTCTATGCAATAGCAGGCATGACAAACAAGCATGAATGAGTAGGCACATCAGGGCTCAAACAACTCTGACTCATGCTAGTGGGTTTCATCTATTTACTGTGGCAATGACAGGTCATGCAGAGGAAAGGGAAACTACCGCAGCATGTAACAGTTGAATCGTTGTTGTCCTAATGCAGTAAAAGAGAGCAGGAGCGAGAGAGTGGGATTGTATCGGAATGAACAAGGGGGTTTTGCTTGCCTGGCACTTCTGAAGATAGTATAGTTCTTCATCGATGTCATCGAATAATCGTCGGAACGTCGTCTACTGAGAGGGGACAATCGCTGGCAACAGAGAAAGAACACAATCAATGCAATGCGACAATATGATGCATGATCATGACATGGCAATATGATGTGAGTTGAGCTAATGCAGCTAGCAACAATTTAAATGAAGTTGGTTTGAACCCAAGATTCAAATTCAAACTCCATGTAAGGCATTTCAAATGCCATTTATTGAAATTGTCTTATACAGCAACTTTAAGTTGTTCAAACATGCATGAAAATGCCAGATTCAGATTCTTTGGATTTTTCTGATCATTTTTCATATATAAATTATTTCATTTGGAGTTACGGTTGAATTTATATGAATTTTAGAAGTTTATACTATTTTCTGGAATTTCCTGAATAAGAATAAATCCAGAAAAGAGTTATTGCGTCAGCATGACATCACTGTGACATTAGCTGGTCAACACGCCAGGTCTAGGTCAAACCTGACCAGTGAGACCCACTGGTCAGTGACTCAGTCCACTAACTGAGTTAGTTAGTGCTAAACTAACCCTAACCGGGCTGTTAGCGGGGCGGGGCCCACATGTCAGTGACTTGTTTAGTTAACTAAATTAGTTAGCTCTAATTAATCTAGAGTTAACTAATCAGGGGCTTGGGCCCACATGTCAGTGACCCAGGGGGTCAAACTGGGCCCACCCGGTCAATGGTCAGCGGGGGTCAAACCCACCGGTGATTCGACGCCGGCGAGGCCCGAGACGGTGGCGCGGCTCGGAAAACGCCCACAGGGCACGGGCGAGTCTGTTCTTGGGCTCGTTGGACAGCTCTTGCAGGCGCGCATCTAGTGGTGGTGGAGGCCGGGCCTATGGTGGCCGGAGCCAACGACGGCGAGCAAGTCCGCGGCGGCCGGAGTTCGGGGGTTCGCGGGATCGGCGCTTGAAAGGATCGGGAAGATGTGTCTAGAGGGGGGGTGATTAGACACTAAGTGCCAAAAGTTGCAGTTTTTAATATTCTTAAGTTTAAGTGGAGTTTAAGCACAAGTTTAACAAACACAATACATATCAAGCAAGCATGCAATGAGTATATGAGCAGCGGAAAGTAAAGCATGCAACTTGCAAGAATGTAAAGAGAAGGGTTTGGAGTATTCAAACGCAATTGGAGACACGAATGTTTTTGTCGTGGTTCCGATAGGTGGTTCTATCGTACATCCATGTTGATGGAGACTTCAACCCACGGAGGGTAACGGTTGCGCGAGTCCACACGGAGGGCTCCACCCATGAAGGGTCCACGAAGAAGCAATCTTGTCTATTCCATCACGGTCGTCGCCCACGAAGGACTTGCCTCACTAGCGGTAGATCTTCACGAAGTAGGAGATCTCCTTGCCCTTAAAAACTCCTTGGTTCAACTCCACAATCTTGTTGGAGGCTCCCAAGTGACACCTAGCCAATCTAGGAGACACCACTCTCCAAGAAGTAACAAATGGTGTGTTGATGATGAACCCCTTGCTCTTGTGCTTCAAATGATAGTCTCCCCAACACTCAACTCTCTCTCACACGATTTGGATTTGGTGGAAAGAATATTTGAGTGGAAAGCAACTTGGGAAAGGCTAGAGATCAAGATTCATATGGTTGGAATGGAATATCTTGACCTCAACACAAGTGTAGGTGGTTCTCTCTCAGAAAATGTGTATTGGAAGTGTAGGTATGTTCTGATGGCTCTCTCCACGAATGAAGAGTGGGTGGAGGGGTATGTATAGCCTCCACACAAAATCTAACCGTTACACACAATTTTCCAAACTCGGTGGGACCAAATGGTTAAACTCGGTCGCACCGATTCAGCAAACCTAGTGACCGTTAGGATTTTCGGTGGGACTGAGATGCAACTCGGTAGGACCGATATGGTTAGGGTTAGGGCATAACATAATCTCGGTGTGACCGATTACACAAACTTGGTGGGACCGATTTTGGTAATAAGCTAACCAGAGAGTTGGTCAGGCAAACTCGGTGAGACCGATTACACAAACTCAGTGGGACCGATTTTGGTAATAAGCTAACCAGAGGGTTTGCATTGTAATCTCGGTAGTACCGATTGCTCAATCTCGGTGAGACCGATTTTGGTAATGGACATACACAGAGAGATTACAATCCCATCTCGGTGAGACCGAGATCCCTATCGGTGAAACCGATTTGCTAGGGTTTGTGGCAGTGGCTATGACATCTGAAACTCGGTGGCGCCGGATAGATAGAATCGATGGGGCCGAGTTTGACTTTTGGTTTAGGTCATATGTG